>NC_136955.1:23705118-23825880 GCF_032717465.1 Coenobita brevimanus | reverse complement strand
ATTAGATCTTATTACACTGATCAGTGCAGTATCTTGAACTCCATTAATAATTCCTGGAACCTCTAAAGATCCATTGAGCGGGGCTGTACGGTCGCGGAAACAAGTGTTAATAGCTTCATTATGGTAAACAGCGATGCAGTGAACAGTGTCTTTACGAAAATTAATGAATTTCATTATGGTAAATACCGATGCAGTGAACAGTGACTTTCGAAAAACAGCACAAAGCGATATTCGAAACCCATTGAACGCCTCATGATATTGTGTAACATATACGTACTTTTCCAACGAAGGTGAGGGGCGATATTATTGTCGGAAACTATTATTGCCGGAACCTTACAATGGACACTATAATCTTTTTACAGTAATTTACAGAAAATTGACATATCCCCTGTCTTGAATGCCACATTGTAACAATAAATTAACACTAGACCATTTTTTGACACGAAAACGTGGTATAGAAAGGTTGTAGTGCCGTAGCACAGTTCTTTGTCTACCACTGGAGCCTCGTGGTATATATACGCTGCAAAAGGACGAAAACATGGGTCATGTTAGAGTAAAAGGAGTATAGTAAGACATGGGTTTTGCTAATTTTCTAGTACTGCCACTGGCTGAGAGAAATTCACCATAAAATGAAGACCTTGGACCCGTATTTTCGTCAGTTAAGGAAGCTCCTTAACGCCCTCCTCCTAAGCGACTGATTATACTTACAACTCCCTATTATCTTCTTGTCATTTAAATGATTCAAATATCGCCATACTCAGCATACATAACATTCAAATTAATATTAACTTGTATCCAAAAAAACCGCTAAGGAAGAAGTGTTAGGGAGCTTCTTTAACCGACTAGAATACGGGCTTTTATGTTTATATTTTCGGAGCTCACTTAGACTGCGCGAATATAATGTACCCTCGAAGTGTTTTTCATGTGAAGTGTTGCTATGGATCTTTCATACCACTCACAAGATTTTTTTCCCTTTTGTAGCTTATTTTACCTAGGTCAGTGGCAGGGCAAAAACACAATATATTGGCTCAACATCCTTCCCATTGCACATCTTTGTTAGTAGTAGCATATTCTAGTGTTAATCTAATATTTCAGGATAGAGAGAAGAAAATTTTAGGCCAAGGTAAGGTGAATCTTATATAGTAAAGCGTCGAACTGACTCCTAAATACGGGACAATATAATGGCCATCCATAGTGTTACAGCAACGAACGTAGAGATGTAAGCAAGCCTCTAATGTTTCATGTTCTCATTCATGGGACACTCACAAAACAAAACCCTTATTTTTATGGTCGTCAATTTTGAAAACCTAATAATTAAGGCCCTTGATTTTTAAGGACATTAACGGGACACCTAATTAGGCAAGAACCTACTTTTTAGGGTCATTCATGGGATACCTGTTAAGCAAGCTCCTGATTTTTATGGTCTTCAATGGGACACCCATTAAGAAAGTCCCCGATTTTAATGGTTAATGGGACACCTATTAACCAAAACCCTGATTTTTATGGTCATTCATTGGACACCTATTAATGCTATATATTATAAGCTAGCACCACATTTTGGAAAGCTATCATCATCCCATGTTCGAGAGATTATTATAAAAAACTCAATCTGAGGACGTATATTTCCATTATGTTCTAGCTATTTCCAGACGATATTATTCAGTGTCAGTAAAGCCCTTGGTTCTGATCGGGCTAGGGAAGGCTACATCATTCTAATCTCTTCAGTTCAAACTCTTTCCTAAGCCAAATAAAATCATCTGGATAGAGCTAGATTTAAAAGGAAACACGTCCTCAGACTAAAGGATATAATGTTACACCTAATTTTTTATTCCCATCCTCAAATCTTATACCTAACCTGGGGAGAAATCGTAGCCAGAGATATCACATAGAAAGAAGATTCTTGTTATTGATAGACTGAGGTTGCTTCTAGGATGACATGCAGTAATATTGTCATCGCGAAATATTCTTTTATTGGTCTACTAAAGTCTCAGTCTACAAGTTTAACATCAGACGACAGGAATTTGTATTAATCAGAAAGTTTGGCTGCGATGTATTTGTTCTTTCATTGTCTTTTTGTAGCATTTCTCTCTCTCTCTCTCTCTCTCTCTCTCTCTCTCTCTCTCTCTCTCTCTTTCTCAATATCTTTCATTCTTCCAAGTGTCTTTCACTTCTTCTTCCGTAGTTCACTATCCTTTCAAGTATCTCTCTCTCTCTCTCTCTCTCTCTCTCTCTCTCTCTCTCTCTTTTTGTCTCTCCTTCAAGCATCTTTCTCTCACTTATTTCCTTGTTTTTCATCATTCTTTCAAACATCCTTTTCTACATGTCATCGCATTATTCATCATTCTTTTCAAGCGATCTTTCTCTCACTTTTTTTCAAGTTATCTGTCCTATTTTCCAGCATCTTCTCCTTTACACTTTTCTTTATTTTTCATCTTTCTTTCAGGCATCGTTCTATCATTTTTCCTCTTGTTACTTATCCTTCTTTGAGCGTCTTTCTCCTCTCGTCTTGTTATATATTTTTTTTTTCAGACGCCTTTTCCCTCATTACGTCTCTACAATATATACTTCTTCAGGAATTTTTCTCGTCGTTTCCTCTTGTTAGCTTCCATTTTTCCAGACGTCTTCCTCTTTTTATTTAGTTATCCGTTGTTCGTTCATTTGTTTTCTAATATCTGTTCACTGTGTTTCATTTTTTCCTTCTTTTTAATAATCTCTCACTCACCTACCATTTCCTCCTTTAGTTTCCTCTTTGTTCTTGTTTCCACTTTTACATATCCCTCTTTCTCTCAAATCTTATCCATCATTATTTCTTGCATCCACCTTCCTCTTCCCTTAGTTTGCCTGTTTTGTTCCTTCTTTCACTATCTTATATCATTCTCCTCCTCCCATTTCTTCCTCTTGCCATTTATCATTCTTTCATTTTTCTTCCTCTTCGCTTTGTCTTCCATCGCTTTCTCTTCCAGGTCCATAGCATCTCCCTCGTCTGTCTTTAATTTCTCTTCCGCTCTGATTCTTCCTCTTCTTCTGCTTCCTCTGTTCCTTCCTCTGCTTTTTCTCTTACTACTGTCCTTCTCCTTGTACATTGCAACGAACATTAATTTTCTTTCTTACCGCCTTCCTTCACTTATTATTATCAGAGAGAGAGAGAGAGAGAGAGAGAGAGAGAGAGGGAGATTACATTAGAGTTATAAGTTATTCAGATCACACAGATCTTGCTATCCTCACTAGGCAGTCGGGCTTCAATATTCAATGGAAAGGTTTTACGCCTTGGCATAAGGAGAGAGAGAGAGAGAGAGAGAGAAAAAAAAACAAAACAAACCCTCCAGTGGCTAATGTTATTACTGAAACACACGTCGAAAAATATAAGCTTTCTTCCTTAAGCTGGCTGACTGCGATGTACAAAGTTTTTCGTATCCCAGCAAGTGTTTTGAAATTCTCAACCATGATAATTCAGGGCCTTTCCTTGCATCCTTCGCGTGCTCAGTTTTAGCAATTCTCTCGTTACTCAATTACTGAAACTTAAGAACGAGGTATAAGCATTTTAATTATCTCTTCGCACACAGGAGATGCAATAAACCAGCGACTGTGAAGTTAGCCTCCAGTGCGTCTACTTAGCACTTAGGGAATGTCCGTCACTCTTCCTCATGATATTAAAGAGAATCAACTCAGCAGAGAAACATACCAGGCCCTCCCAGCTTAGGAATTATTAGTCAGTAGAGAAAATACTTTGGAGAAGCAAAAGGACTGGAAATATTAGACCGACTTTTTCCCTGACTGTATTTGGGTGGGACTTTCTCCTTGATTCCTGTCCACATTAAGCTCAACCCTCTTTGCTTTGGATGACTCTGAAAGTGGTGAATTCGGGGAGGGATAATGATTGTGATTATGATGATGATGATGATGGTAACGATGAAGGTGATCGTGATGGTAATGATGATAAAGATGAGGGGTGCAGATGATGATAAAAATGATGATGATGATTATTAACACCTTCCATGATCCCTTCCTTGTTCACCTTGGACATACGCATTTCCCAAAAATTCATGATTATTTTGTATCCTTCAATCTCGGTGATATGTTATTTTAATTTCTTACTATCTTCGGACGATTCTTGTTCATTGTAGGTCAAACTTCTTCGTTGTAGTAGAAGCAGTAAGTAGTAGTAGCAGAAGCAGATGTAGTACAAGCAATAATAGTAGTAGTAATAGGAAGAGTAGTAGTAGTTGTTCTTACTCTAATTTGGCTCTAGATTTTCGTTTTTTTGCAGCTTTAGTTCACGTAGGACAGTTGCAGAAAAGACATAACTACGGCTCTACATCCTTTCCATTACCTTCTGTTACAACTCAACAATCAACATGGAGAGGTGGCAGTTTTAGGCCAAGTTAGAGTAAAACGGCGTAGTAGTAGCTGCAGTAGTAGTAGTAGTAGTAGTAGTAGTAGTAGTATTCACTGCAACCCGAGGCTCAGAACATGAACCCAATAGGACTGCAGTAGCTAGATATTGTCTTTATCCTGCAAAGTTCACCATCCTCTACCTCCTGGGATTACAAGAGCTGAATAAAATTTATATAATGAGGCATGGGAGTTGCCCGGCCAAAATATTATCTGTGTCACAGCATGAAGGCGTCCCTCACCAACATTGCACAAACATCTCATACTGGAGGGTTATATATTATAAAACTCTCAATAACTTCTGCTATGACTAGATATGTTCATCTGGTAGGGCATCAGTAAAAATAAAATACAATAGGATACTCACATTTACGAGGACGTTAACACCCTTGCAGGCCTTTCTCTCACAGTGCTTTCTCCACAATGGCGAGTACGACTGTAACGGAATGCTTATTACCGATGTCAAACGTATAGGCCATTGTTATCGAGTCGGTCTTTCTGTACGTAGCTAGTCAAAAAATATCTCAATAATGACATATCGCCTGTGTGTGGGTTTGGAAAACGATATTTTTTTTTCTTTGAGTAATACTTGGTCCAGATCCACCAACCGCAGGCAGCAATCCCCTCTACAGGACTGTTCCGTACAGTGAACTGATGTCCTCTTTCGGCAAACAGCGCCTCACCACAACAAGGTGCAAGGAAGAGTGTAGGTCTGGTTCTTGGATGAACGCCGTATTTGCGTGTCTCTCCAGTCAGATAACAGAGGGCACCATAGTTGCTCCTCAGCACCTCATATTTATTTGGTTATATGGTTACTA
Organism: Coenobita brevimanus; assembly: GCF_032717465.1. Classification (NCBI taxonomy): domain Eukaryota; kingdom Metazoa; phylum Arthropoda; class Malacostraca; order Decapoda; family Coenobitidae; genus Coenobita; species Coenobita brevimanus. The sequence goes on along the minus strand of NC_136955.1, from coordinate 23,820,670 downwards.
CCTAGCGTTTTAAATGGTTTCCTTAGTTATAAAAAAAAATTAATCTTGTAATTTTCTGTGTAGAGTCACCTGATGTGGAAAGAAGAGCTATAAAACTTGATAGGAACTCTGTGAGAAACAATAAGTGAGGAAGGTAGACACACAAAAAAATGACAAAGGTGAAGGAAGAAGTAGACAGTGCTACATCGAATGAGTGGATGATGGTCGCCCCCACTTATCACCGTAGATTTTGGTGTAAATCAAGGAAAGGTCACAGTCAATAGGTAGTAAGTCAGGTGCCACATGACCACTCAGATATTCTTGTGCCATATATTCTCCTAAATATTCTTGCAGTTTCACATATATCCCCCAACTTTTCATGTACTTCCACATAATTCTCTCCCACATATTCACTATCCTATTAGGCAAACATTATCAATACATTTTCCCTCCCAATACCGAATATTCTTAACAGATATTAAAAACGAGTCTAAACAGAGTCAGCAAATATTCTCCTCTCAGCCATTCTCACAAGAGCTCTTACAGCAGCAGACATTGTGAATTACGTGAAGAGGCTGCAAAAATACCAGGCAAAAGTTGGTGGTTGGGTTGTGAAGTCATTATGGACACTCAAGGCCAAACTTGCATCGAGTGTTCTGAGAGGAAAGGGAAAGAATAGAGCAGACGGGAATTAGGTGCTGAGTGGAAGAATGGATAAAAATTACACAGAGAGGAGTGCAATTAGTCGGCATTGTGCTAGGACCTAGAATGTTTATAAATATCTGTGTTTTTGTGTAGAAGAAACGGAAACAGGCGAAAATAAATTGCCGTATAAACAGGCTGGAAATAATGTTTGTATCATTCATGAAGGAAGGGAAAATATAATTAATAAGGAAGGACGTTGGGACATATCAAGAGATTGTTTTTCTTGTGTTTCTCGAGTTTTATTTTTTCGAGAAAGATTAGGGCGGGCGAAAAAAAAAAAAAATGGAAGGGGGACCTGAGTTGCTAAAGAAAGAAAGTTAATCTGACACAAATTGGAGGCAGATTATCTTTTATATACCTGTGTTTTGTTTATTTATGCGAGAACAGAAGAAAAGCCGAAATTTTCTTGCTTAGGTGATCAAATAGATATAATTTATTGAATCACTCGAGGAGCAAAGAGAGAAACAGATTTAATTTAGAGAAAGACGGTACACATTAGTTTGTGTGTGTGTGTGTGTGTGTGTGTGTGTGTGTGTGTGTGTGTGTGTGTGTGTGTGTGTGTGTTTAATTATTTACGGAACATCTCGAGAAATCTATGTCAACTAACGTTAGAGGATTCTTTTTTTTTTTTTTTTTTAATTATCTGAGACCCAGTCACTGAAGCCTGAAAGTGCTGAGGGGAAAGAGAAAAAATAGAGTGGGAGGGAATAAACTCTTTGGCGGAACAAAAGTTAAAAAATTATGTATCACTGAAGGAGAAAGAAAAGCTAAATTAATCTAGAGGACGGTCGAACACATGATTAGTTTGCTTTTTCCTTGTTTTTAAAGTAACACACGATCATAGAACCAAGAATAGTTTCCTGTGAGAAGACGCTGATTAAAAATGGTATCACTCGAAGGGGAAAGAGGATTGCATTTAAACAGTCTACAATAAGTCAGGGGATTATTGATTTTTTACAAGTATTTTTGCTTTACTTCTTTATGGAGAAGCGAGGGAATACACAGAGAAGAGACTGGTGCCATAGAAACAATTAAAAAAAAAAAAACATGAAAATGGAGAGAAAAAACGAATGGTATCATTAATATGTAGAGAATTTCGGAATATTATTATTATTTTTTTTTTGCCCATTTTTATATCTGTTATAAGGAGACTGGGAGAGATCAGACTGGGTGAAAATGTGGTTCTGCTAGATGATGTTAATAAATATATTGTTTCGTTGGAGGAGGAAAGAATAACTTAATAACTGGAGTAAGCTGAGGCTCTTATTTTCCGAGAAAAAAAAAAAATCAATAGAGTCGAGAAGTCGAGAGAAGATATAATTGATCCGGATTAACTTTGACGATTACTTTTTATGTTTGTCTTTTTGCTTCTGTTTACATGAAAAATAGAGAGCACAGATCCCGGAATACACTGATGCAAAAAGATGTAAATATTGTATACCTGTAGGATGAAGGGGTAAGGTATTATTTAGAGTAATTTGCGACAGATTAAATTTATGAATGTTTTTGTTTTCTTGCGTATGAGAAAATAAAAGAATATACCTGTGCGAAAATATGATAGAACGATTGCACTTTTTATAAAAAGGAAAAACATGTATGAGTACAAAAGAGTTATCTCCTATTATTTCCTGTGTGAGTCTTATTGCTTTCGGTTCAAGAGAAGAGGATAGTGCTGATGATAAAATAAATCAATGTGAAAAGAAATTTGTAAAAAAGAGGCAGTAAAAGAAAAATCTATATAACTGTTCTAGGATGACCTAAACAGACTTTGTAAATATCTATGTTCTTTTGTCATTTAGCTCTATCATCATCGGCACAACTATGGCATGACATTCACTCTAATACTAGACATTTTTATTCAGCTGAAGTTATTATTAGGAAGAAGAGAGTTTTAGTGTAGGAGAAAATGAGATAGATAGATGGATTATAGACAAGGATTACACATCTTGTTTTTATCCCCTTCAGTGTGTCGACGTTTTTTAAAATTTATTCTTGTCATTTTCAGTTTATTTTTATCCAGCTCTATAGGTTTTTGGAGGTGGTGAAGTTAGCCTAGGCATAGCCTTCATTAACCTCTTCACTATCAGGGTGCTCTACCACGCTGAATAAGAGAGTTCGAGGACAGCAAGAATGACACAATGAATGGCGGCCTGGGCTGAAAATAATCCAGAAAAAATAAATGGGAATGGGGTAAAAAAAAAAAAAGTCATACCAATACGATCCTTTGAGAAGAGGTGATTTGTTTGCTTAGGTTATTTGGCTCTTGATATGCACTCATAAACAGCACATGACACTGTTCGGTGGTTTTGTGGGATGAGGCGCTCCACTTGCGGCAAATAAAGATTTTCATCTAAAAGGTGTTCGGGGGTTTTAGATCACATAATACCGCCGAGGGAAGGGCGACTGTTCATTTGCCGTAGATATATAATGATAATTAATTGGCTATGCTCCGGGCTTTTACGCTCCTGTTGGAAAGATAATTTGATAATGGATAATAGGTGGTTGCTCGTATGAAGAAAGGGCCATTTATATCACTGAATGTCCACTACCGGGAACCCTATTAATAAATCCTTTGAAGCTTAAGATGTGGAAAAAAATGTTTGTATATACATCTACCCTTATTCATGCAGCCACGAAAGACTTCCTAATTCAAAGTGAAAGTGTATAATACCAGAACAGTGTGGTATTATTTAACTTATGACGGAATGCTTATCGTAAAAATTTAAGTTTCTTTATAAATTCCACTCAGGGTACGAAAGTGATGAACAGAGTTAAAAGTTGTTGCTACTGAGACAGAGTTATTAATTTTACTCAGTAATTGGTGGTTTTGGGTACGACAGCACATGCGAATTTAGAGTAAGTTGGGAGAATTATTTTGTCTCGTCAATAACTGTCGTCTCCTACCCATTCTTGTCTCCTCTCTCTCTCTCTCTCTCTCTCTCTCTCATCTCTATCTATCTATCTATCTATTGCAACTTCGGGCAATGAGAAAGCAGTCCAGTTCCCCCGCTAGCTTTGCATAATTATTTCTCACCATTTGTCTATTAAATGGCGCCATACACCTTCAAATGTCACCTCACGGACGCAAATAATGTACCGTTCAGAGTTAATATAATCCAGGGCTCTCTCATTAAGAGCTAATGTGACGGTATTAGTATTATCTGTTTGCTCTAACTTGGCCCAAAACTGCCATCTGTCCCTCTTAATCTCGAATGCTGAGAAGTAGTCATAGATAAGCACTAGAATATGATGCTGGTCAAGGAGAAGCGCAATGGAAATAATATTGATGTACGCTATTATCTTCTTCTTCCACTAACCTACATGAAATAATCTACAAAAGGACGAAAATCTGGGCCAAGTTATTGTGAAAGAACTACAGTGCGTTTCTATGACTTGTCGACTGTTATGGACCTAAAACTGCCATCTCTCCTACTTGTATGTTCAGCTGTAGCAGGAGACAAACACTAGAATATGATGCTAGTCACGAACAAGTTCCACGGAAAGAACGTGCAGCCATAGCATTGTCTTTTCTGCCACTGAGCTACGTGAAATAAGCTTTGAAGGAACGAAAATCTGGGCCAAGCTAAAGTGAATGACTTGACGAAATCGAAATCTTCAATCTATTCCCTTCAGAAACCGATAATTGATCTCATGTTCTTTCAGTATGCAGGCCAGTACCGTACCACTTGATACTATGGCAAAAAAACTTCCATGCATCTGAAGATATGTCCATTTTCTTCAGTATTTGTTATTTGTTGACAGAAGATTTGTCAGAATAACCTTGTATCACTAAAACTAAATATACTGGTGAAATGGTTAGAGATAGGGTTTGCTGTTTGATTGGTGGCGAACTATGTTCTAGGCTACTTCAGGTAACAATGTGACTATACCGCTTTTACTCTAATGTGGCCCAGATTTACTCCCTTTTGCAGGTAATTTCACGTATCTCATGTGGCAAAAAAGAGACAAGGTTACGACTGTACATCCTTCCCATAGCACTTCTCCGTTACTAGCACCGTGTTCGAATGTTAATCTATTGTTGCAGCTCAGTATTCAAGGTGGAGAGATGGCAACTTTTGGCCAAGTTAAAGTAAAAAGGATGCAGATTTTACTGATGTTGCACCAGATGACCCACCTCCACACCATAGCAACGCATATCAGTCGTGAGTGAGACAACCCTACCAAATACTGTATTCAGTAAAAACGGTAGGTAGTAGCGCCAAAATGGTGATATGAGAAGGTATTTGGAAAGTAGGAGGACTGTTGAGCTTTAGGTAATGACGCGTAAAAAAGAAAAATAATAAATATATACATAAGTAAATGATTCATAACCAGCAGATGGCGATGATATATTCCTTATACTAAATATGTCAAAGTATTTTATTCGGTACACACAAAGATTGACGTTATTATGGTCTTCATTAGTGGGGTGGAATATTAATGTACTGCTTCTCTTAGGCCATAATTGGTATTCATTAACAATTCACACCTCTGGAATTAATCACTATCCAAAATGTTTGTTCATGAAATAATCTTGCTTGGGGAAGTGATTAGCCCTCTCAGTCCTCTCCCTTTAATTCTCCCTTTAACATTCCCTTTAACTGTCCTTTTAACCTTGCCTTTAACATTCCCTTTTATCTTCCCTGTAACCCTCCTTTATCCCTCTTTTTAACCCTCCTTTAAACCTCCTTTCAGCCCTTAAACCCTCTCTGACTCACTCTCACCTGAATTAAATCGCCTGGCTTTACCTGAAAGAGTAACCTACCTGTGTTATCCCGACAATGAGAGAGTTAATACAGTCACCGTGAACCCCTTGTGGCTCGATACGTATTTTTTTTATTCAGACAGGCGACCAACAGACGATTCTATTCACCTTAAGGAAGACCTCATTTAGTGAAGGGGTTGTTCAAGGCCATATACCTAACCCCTCCAGTTGGAATAGTTTATCCCAAGCTGAGTAAAATTATATGAAAATTTAAAAAAGAAAGATTACTATCATTTTTTCTTTCATTTGAGAACACTGGGCCACTCCTACGACTCAGATACTAAATCGTGGTTACATGAAATTCGATGAGGCTTAGCTATGAGATAGAATGGATCTCCTTGGTTACTAGTCAAACCAGGCATCCCAATCTGACAACACCAGACCATCATCTCAGCTGAAATGGGTTAGGGATCTTTGTCGCATGAACAAGGAAACTTTAAAAGGCACACAACGGGTCTTATGAGGTTAATAATGACAAAAAGGCACACAACCGGTCTTATGAAGGTAATAATGACACACTCAAACACACACACACACACAAACACACACACACACACACACACACCACTTGTCACAATGGATCATTTACAAACGCTAGCATTCAATTCCAGCAAATGCCAAAATAATCTCTTCAAGGGAGCGTGAGTTACGGGAGAGTGGGGGTGTTAATGCATCATATATTTTTCCGTACAGCTTAAATATCAAGCTAATATACCCGCCACACATAAATATTGGCTCTATATATAATTCATCAGGAGGGGTGGAATATTAATCTGCTCTCTATCCCTGGCTCTAATTGGTAATCATTAACAATTAACACACTGGAAATAAACCAACGCTTCCATTTTATTAAGATATATTTTTGACTGAGGTTAACCTTTTAAATCACACAAGGCTTTATCCTGATGTGTTCTTTCTATCTCCAGATGATTATTTTACATTAACCGTTTCAGATTTAGGTCCTCGTCTGTATCTTATTCTTCCTTATAACAAACGATTTTATTCAGCTGAAGAAAGTGCTTTACTAATGAAGGGGTTAATGAAGCACAGAAATTCTCCCTCTTCAGCTGAATAAAATCGTCTGGAAAGAATAATGAACCACTGAATATGTCATAGGAATAAAGGTGCCAACAATTCACACCCCTGAAAAAAATTGACACCTATTATGAAGGGGTTAATGAAGGCTATATCTAACCACTCTAATTCAGTCTCTCGTAAGCTGAATAAAATCGTCTGTAGAGAAAAAAATGATATACTGACATAGGATTAAGGGCGTCGACAGTTCACACCCTTGGATTAATTTTCACCTGCTATAGTCATACCGGAAATCTCTTACTTGTAAAGGCGATTAACACATTACAACAGGAGATTTATTCTACTGGTTTTACACGTGCGACCACCAGACGATTTTATTCAGCTTAACCCCTTTAGCCCTATGATGTGATTTTTGTACTTTATGTTTACTTTTCCAGACTATTTTGTTCAGTTCTTGGAAGATTTTTGAACAGAAGAGGACATAGTTGCCTTCAGTATCCCATTTACTTTAAGAGGTCTGTCGTAACCAGGGCTGTGTCATCTATGGTTAACAAAATAATAAAGATAATTAATATGTCATCACAGTAAAGAAAATAAAAATCACTGTACTCAAGGACATGAAGACAGTGATTATGCCTTCATTTCTAAGTCTACCCCTTAGCTGAATGAAATCGTATTAAGAATCGTGAAGAGAAACATTTAAGTCATTGGCAGTGGAAGGGGTGGTGGTGGCAGAATGGTTAGAGAACGTCTGCTGTGTGAAATGACGGGAACTCGAATCCAAGCTGGGGTACAGAACAGTTTGATTATTCGAATTTCGGTGAGACTGATGTTACTGATCTTCCACAAGATTCACCGATATCGAGTAAAAAAAAAAAAAAAGGCCCAATATCAATGCATCAGTTCTGAATGAGACAACACACCAAGGTATCCAATAAGGACAGTGTGTACTGATGCCAGAGCAATGATATGTGAAGGTGTGTGGCATTTAGGACGGCTGCAGGACCTTAGGGAACGGACTTTGCCTATACCCCGAGCCGGATACATTAAAAAAAAAAAAATGCATTCCGTACTACCAATACAATACGATGGACCTGTTAGATCAAGATGTATAATTTGTTCGCTCCGCATAAATATTGGCATTATATAAATTCATCACGGGAAAAAGAATAATAATGGATAATGTAGCATATAATAATAAGCAATTGACACTGCAGGAATAAATCACTAGCTACCATATTTTGTGCCGGGAATATTTTTGCTTGTGAGGAATGAAGCTGAGGATGACAGGAAAAGAGTTTGTCAATCTAATGGTCGTGTGCTTGGACAAAAATGTGGATACCTTGAGTCGCATCCAGTGCTTGTCAATATCCTTAAGGTAAATGTAAAATCCGCTCTTCTGATATGCCACATTTGTGCTACCTTTGAAAGCCAAAATTACTTGAAAAAATGTGAAGTTCAGGAAGGCGTCTCGGCAGTTGTTCTCAGGTACCTAATATAACGGTATACTATAAAACCACGCTTCTTTCACCATCTTATTTGTCAATATCACTCCATTCCCCGTTTGTGACTAATCAGAAGGATGATTAGTGGAATGTGCTTGTGGAGCGCGCCCATCACAAAAATGTTGAATGTCACAATTTTTATTTTACCATACGACCAACTTTCTTGCCTGTGTGTTGAATGTCACAATTCATATTTAACCGTACTACCATTTTTCTTGCCTGTCTCATGGCGATTTAAACTTTGGACAGATAATTCCAACGGAGAGGCAGGAGAGCTATACAAAGCCCTAATAAATCCCTATCCTTACGGTAGGTGAGATTAGCCTGAAGTGGAATAAAATTGTCTGACTGAAAATAAGGGTAAACAAAAAATCACGATCCAAATTCAAGGTGATCATAACGACAGACTGTACCATTAAGCCATTCGATATAATAATGTCTTTGTAGATTTATTCTTGCTACTTTCATGGAATATTTTTCAATTTTAAGGAGACCCCTCAAAAAAAAAAAAAATCGGAATAAGTCACCAGATGGTCAAGCGTACTAAAGTTTTCCATGCGAATATATCACTTAAGTGTTAATGGGATAGTAGGGTCTTTTACTTTTCATCCTTGTCTCTCAGTCTGGGCCAAAATACTTAGCCCAAGACCAATATCCTCCTCATTTCAGCGGCACTACTTGGTTGGCTGAGAGATGAATGGATGGTCATGGATGCAATAATGGTTTTCTTTATGTACCAATAGGAAAAATAAATTGTCACATTAAATCTCATGTGATGAAGAGAGTAATACTGCTTGCCTGAATGAAGACAGATACTGATAGACTGTGGTTAGATGAGAGATGTTTTCATTTCAAAGGATGATGGATGAGAGAGAGAAATTTAATCAACAAACATATACACACACACACACACACACACACACACACACATGCTTGGTTGAGTGTGTGTGTGTGTGTGTGTGTGTGTGTGTGTGTGTGTGTGTGTGTGTGTGTGTGTGTGTTCATTATATTTTTGAAACATCATGTACAGAGAGAGAGTGAGAGAGAAAGAGAGAGAGAAATAGACGCTCAATATCACAAACTCACGTGTCAGAATTATAAACACACTCACACACACACACACACACACACACACACACAAGGCTGGGTGTGAAACAGAAAGACACACACCTCATTTGTCTAGCCTCATTCTCCTTCATGTACCCATCAACTACCCCCATTAACACACACACACACCCTTCATACATCACACGGACACACCCTTTTCTCTTTGTCATAAGCACTCGACATGACGGAGGGGTGAATTAGGGACTTGGCGGGCGAATGGGATGATGTATGTATGGATGTGTGATGTATGATGAATGATGTGTGGTGTATGGAGGTGATGTTAGCGGTGCAGTGGTGAATGAGGTGATGTATATATGTATGTGTGATGTATGATGTATGGAGGTGATATCAGTGTTGCAGTGGTGAAAGGAGTGATGTATATGGGAGTGTGATGTATGGTGTATGGAGCTGATATTTGAGATGTAGTAGAGAATAGGATGATGTATGTATATGTGTGATGTATAATGGAATTATATACTGTATAATGCATGAAGATGATGTTTGAAGTGGGCTGGTGAATGGAGCAATGTTACAGTGATGTATGAATGATGTGTGATGTATAATGGAATGATGTATGGAGATGATGTGTGAGATAATGTGACGCTAACACCCACCGTCCATACTGAATACTCGTACATGCTAGAGCTGTCTGCCACAGGACTGGTGTAGTAATATTAGCGGGGGTGTTTTTATGACATATCGAAGGGTCTTTGGTAGATTTGTCAAGTCTAGTTTACCGAAATTCAAAGCCTTTAAACTGTTCCCTGTTCCAGCCGGGATTCGAACCTGCGTCCATTCCTCTCATACACTCTTTTCATCGGAACTTGGCCCAGATTTTTATTCTTTTGCAGCCAATTCCACGTGGTTCAGTGGCAGAAGAAGGCACTACTACTACAGCTCTACATTATTTCCATGGCAATTCTTCGTGACTAGCATTATATTCTTCTTATAGCTCAGTATTCAAGGTGGAGAGAAGGCAATTTTAGGCCAAGTTAGAGCAAAATGACTATAGCAGAAAGAATACGCTGTTAAAAGACTCATTCTATTCAAGTGGTTAATTCATGACGAAAAGGTGAAGTGGTTAGATGGGCTAGTGAATGAGATGGTGTATAATGTGCTCGTATGAAAGTGAGTTCATGAATGAATGGCTTGGAGTTATTAATAATGGAAGTAACAGGAGGATGCATGGTGTATTAATGTGTGACGAAAGTGGATTAGACAGTGAATGGGAGGACGAATAATGTATAAAAGTGAACTGATGAAGTTGAGTGGTGAATGAAGTGAAATATAATTCATGAATAATGTAAGAGTGAATTTGTGAGTTTTAGAGGTAAGTATAGTAATTTACTCGAGTGATGAACTTAGGTGACAGTGAGGCCTGCTGGTAAAGAGAATGTTGCATGAGTGATGTTTGACGTATGGAGAGGAATTATTGTGCTCTGATGTAGAATGATGTATGCAGGTGAGTTGATGAGATGTGGTGGTGATGAACAGAACGATGTATGAGTGATAATAATGCGTGAATGTGATATTTAGATGTGAATAGCAAAGGTCATTATTATTATTATTATTATTAGTAGTAGTAGTAGTAGTAGTAGTAGTAGTAGTAGTAGTAGTAGTATTGTTGTTGATGTTGTTGTTGCTGCTGCTGCTGCTGTTGATTAATCCCGTCTGTCTGGCTGAGCAAACGCGTTGACCACAGGTAGGCAACCAGTACTGCGGGGACGTCCTGCAAGTCCAGTACAGTACACTGTGTAGGAAACTCGCATTCCCTTATGGTAGACAGCGCCTCAACAGGGTCGGACCAAGGCCCTTCCCCACGGCGAGGTGCAGGGAAGTATGAGGACGTTTGGCTTCCAAGAGGACGCCGCAGCTGCACCACCCAGGATGCACAGTGCCACCATGTGTAGGCTCTTAGTCAACGCCATGAAATTACTTATGAGTTAATAATGTATGACGAGAGGATGAATAGTAAGGTGAGCTGGAAAACGAGGTGATGTATGAAGGTAAACTTGTGAGGTCTGGTGATGAATGGAACAATTTGTGAAAAGCTTACGCTGTGTGAAGGTGGGGAATGGTGATGAATGGGGCCATGTAAGATTGATGTATGATGCATTGAGGAGAACTGGTGAGGAGTAGTGATGTGTGAATCATGATGTATGAGAGTGAATCAGTGAGGTGTGATGGTAAAGAGAACGATTCCTTATGTATGGAAAGATGTATAACATATGAAGGTGATTCGCTGAGCTCTGAGGGTGAACGGAGTGATGAATAATGTATGTTGTTGCTATTTTTTTTTTATGTTTGTAGGTTATTTGATACGGTAAATGCAGAATTAATGGACCATACATATAAAAAGAGTGATGTATGGTGATGGTGGAGCGGTGAATGATACTTAGATATGCAGTGTTGACTTGTGGCTGTGAGCCGATCGAAGTGAAGTATGGACATGATTTAAAATTAGGGTGGTGAATGACGCGGTGTATAATGAACTCTTCTACAAACAAAAGATCCGTCGTACTTAGAGGGTTAATGGTGGAACTGTGAAGCGTGCCCAGTTCGGCTATCTAACCTCTCCAGTTCTAATTTTTTCCTACATTACTGTAATAAAAACCTCTGTATACAGCAGTAATATTTCAGAAAAGACCATCAACGCACAAGGGTTAGCTCGACAAAAAGTTACTAAAAAAAAGGCTAATTAAAGTTCCATTACTACCTATAAAGCTGACTTGCCACTTCTCTCAGTGAACAGTACCAGCCTCATGGAGAAATTTACAATATTTTGGAGCACACTTCTGGCTTACAAGATTGCGTTCTGGTGGATTTACTTTGATTTTCTCTTTATCCAGACCCCCCAAAATAAATAAATCATAATTTTATCTTTAATATAATAATTTCTAGGACAAAGGGTAGTATTCTCATTGCCTACGGATGCTCTCTAACAGCACTTCCCTAGCGCTTTAGGTTTGGGTATGGCTTTATAATATCCTCTTGTTTGTCAGTTATGCAGAGTATGGTGATATTGGTAGGATTTATATAACACAGAAGAGGACAGCAAGGTGTAAAAAAAAATAATAATTCGCTTAGGCAAAGGTGGGAACTTCCTCAACCGACGGGAACACCGGCCAAAATAACTACCCTCCCTTTATCCCTTTATATTTCGCTTCTTTTTCCACACCATGTTCTTCTTCTCTGTCTAGACGTAAATGAAGCATAATTTTATCCTTCATTCACTTCAGTCAAGAACTGTATATTAACATTCCTTCCCAAACACCTATTCATTAATTCGCATTTTATTTTCTTCCTCTTCATCCACCTGTTCTTTTATTTCCTATTTTATTTTCTTCCTCTTCATCCACCTGTTTTCTTATTTCCTGTTTTATTTTTTCTATCTCCAATTATTTTTATTTTCTATTATATTTTCTCCCTCTTCTTCCACCTGTTCTTTTATTTCCCATTATATTTTCTTCCTCTTCATTCACCTGTTTTTATTGTCTATTTTATTTTATTCCTTTTGGTTCACCTGTTTGTTTATTTTGTATTTTGTTTTCCTCTTCATACACCTATTCTTTCTGTGGTATTTTATTTTCATCCTATTCATACACCTGCTCTTTATTTCGATTTTTATTTTTCTTCCTCTTCATCCACCTATTTTTAATTCCTTATTTTATTTTCTTCCTTTTCACCCAAGACCAAGGATATAATATATTCATCCTCAGTCCACTTCAGCGAGGCACAATAGCATCATATTCCTATCACAAGTACTCATCCGAATTTCATTTGTGTATTCTTCCTTACTATCCAGACACAAAGACCTTATAGTTACCTTTTATCAATATTCTTTTTTAGCCCCCAAATACCAATCCTTCCATCCTTGGCAGCCATCTACTTCAGAGCATGCTATGTTCTCTATTTTATGTTCTTCCTCTCTCTCTCTCTCTCTCTCTCTCTCTCTCTCTCTCTCTCTCTCTCTCTCTCTCTCTCTCTTTCTCTTTTCAAGCACAGTGGTAGTATAATTGCATCTCTAATGCACTTCATTTAGAAACACTGTACCCTTTTTATTCTAACGTGGCCTAAAATTGCCATCTCTCCATCTTGAACACTGAGGTGTAGCAAGAGACTGACACTAGAATACAATGCCAGTCATGAAGAAGTGTCATGGAGAGGATGAAGAGCCACAGTACTATTTTATTCAGCCACCGAGCTATGTGAAATAAGGTACAACAGGATAATATTCTGGGTCAAGTTAGGGTAAAAGGAGAATAGTACCATCACTCATTTCACGGCACCCGTCTACATTATCCTCCATTTCTACTTTATATATTTATGAAGTATCAAGGTGCAAAGTCATTATGCTGCCATCCTTCATTCACATTTACCTGACACAAAATCACAGCCAATCCATTCCTAGCTGCTGTTCACATGTCCTATTCCATGCTCTTCCCTCCTTAATTTTGGCATAAAGTCATCATAATTTCCCCTTCAGTTAGCTTTATTCATCATCAATATTCAATTTCACACACCCATTTCATTACGATCTATTTCCTTTTTCATACCATAACTCATAAACGCATCAGAGTTGAACATTGAATCCAGTTAATCCCCATCTATTCATCAGTCTATCTATATACCTGTCTCATCGTCTGTCTAATCATGTTGCTGTCTATCTACCTATCGATTTCCTGCCAGATGCCTTAATTCCTGAATGGGTGGTCACAAATGAATTGCCTCCATGTCATCCTGTCCTAAGCCATCAGGTTGCCGTATCTCCAGCTCACACCTCCCTCTCTCATATACTCCCACCTCTCAACCCCATCTCCCCATCTCATTCTCGGTTCCCCCTGTCCCAGCAATCTTTCCATCACACGAACCTATTCATATTATGCTCACTTTTCCCTTATATATTCATCACTTCTTCAAGCACAAAGACATCATGTAGTAACAGTCTTTAGTACATTTATCAAGGTAGAATACCCTGGAAATGCTTGCTTCTTCTTCCTAGCCTTCAGTAACTCATAACATCATTTTAATTTGGGTAAAGTTCCATGGAGGCATTATAATCCCTTTGGTTACTTAAACAGGTACTTTGCATTAATTGTTACTGTTGACTGTCTGTGTTAAGATATTGTTTGAGCAACTGATGGGAAGGAAAAGGAGTGGAACTTTCTCAGGCAAATGTATATCCAAAGTCATTGCTCACTTTTTCACTACTCATCGTTATGAGGTGGATCTATATTTATATCCCCAACTGTACATAAAGCATCTTTCCCTGGCCCTCATCCTTACTATCTACAATTGCAACTCTATATTTTCCCCTCTAATCAGACACGGGGGCATCATAATTCCATCCAAATTTCACTTTTTCTCTGGGACAACCTCTCCATCAATTCATCTCCACAGCACTTCATCTTTCTACAAACTTAAGGAAAGCCTATCATTACACTGTTTTACTCACTAATCATGGTGCTAAATCACGTCATTATATCATCATCAGCATTTATCAAGCCTTATTACGTAATCAGGACACACACACACACACACACACACACACACACACACACACACACACACACACACACACACACACACAGTCAACAACAGTGCTAGAGCCTCATCTGTAGGACCAGAGTAAAAGAGTAATATTTATCAACTGATCTTGGGGTGTAAAGCAACTTTGTACGTACGAATCAAGGATTATAAAAGGGAGACTTCCTATACATAACTTCCTCAGTTAAGAATGTTAAGAGGAATGGCATGGGAGGTGGGAAGGTAAAAATAGCATGTTAAAATGATATTCCAGGAACGGTCTCGAAAAGTGTGATATTAAAAATGTTTCACCAAAAATTTACATTTTTAGATGTACGTTACATCAAACGAGGAGGATGGCATCAAACGGGGAGGATGGAAAGAAAGTTTCTCTCGCCAAATACACTATAAAAAACAGAGAAAAGAACACATTATAGTGTAAATTGCTAAAACATACAGTATATATAGATAGATAGATAGATAGATATAGATAGATAGATAGATAGATATGGTTACAATAGAACGCCGATTATTTTGGTTTTAAGGTCTACGTCTTCTATTTCAAGATGTTTGAATTCAGTTCTCCAACCCTCCACCCAAGACTATTACCCAATTCGTCATTCACCTGTGTATGAGCATTATTACTCCACTTAATCTTATGTCTGTTCATCCTGCTATCTGCTTCATAATTAGCTACCATTAATCAAATGAAACGCCCTTATCTCTCTCTCTCTCTCTCTCTCTCTCTCTCTCTCTCATGTAGACTCTGGCATTCAGTATCAATCTTCATCTTCCTTAAAATACCTCTGGTCTAATTATTGTATCTAGTATAACCATCCACCTCATCCTGTATCCACTCAGTTCATCCATCCATCCACCCCACTCTTCAGTCACTTTCCCATCCACCAGTTTAATATTTTATCCACCCTATCCCCCCCTCATCGACCCATTTTAATCATATACAGTTTAGTCTCTCTGGGCTATTGTCTGAAACACTCCTTCCCCCTACCAGTTATTCCACACCTCCATCCATCCACCCCACTCTTCATCCACCCATCACTCACCTTTCCATTTACCTGTCTGCTGTATCACCACATACATTCTCTCCTGGCATATAATTCTCAATCTATTCTGCTATTAATCTCTGTCATCATTTCCTTTCAAGCCTATTAACTATCCTATATGTCTATCTCGGTACATTATCCTAATATAATTCTCAGCATCATTTTAATCCTATCTTCATCCATCTCTTATACTCTTGTAGCCTTTCTCATCGTCCTGACCACTCTCTCCTTCCACTAAGCTTCCGTTCCAGTCCAAAGTTTGTTTTCTTCATCCTCATTCCACTCTTCCATCCATCCACGTCACTCTTCATCTTTCCCTCATCTGCCTATTACCTTTTCCACTCTATCCCTTTCTTTATCCATCTGTTTTACTTATGTTCACTTTAATCTTCCATCTACAACACTTCCTTCACCTACATTACTTGTCATTCTACTCCTCCATCCATCCACCTCACTCCTCATCCACCTTTCCATCCACCTGTTTATTACCACATCCACTCTCTCCCTTCCTCTCTCCACTCATTTTACTCATAATTTTACTCCCCAGCCTTAAGCATTCCTACCACTTACAATAGCTGTTTTTCCACTCCACCATTTATCCACCTCATCCATCCACCTCACCCTTCCACCTATCCACCGCAGCCTTCTGTCCATCAGCCTCATCTTTCCACCCATCCATCTCAACCTTCTGTCCATCCATCTCACCTTTCCACCCATCCATCTCAACCTTCTGTCCATCCATCTCACCTTTCCACCCATCCATCTCAACCTTCTGTCCATCCATCTCACCTTTCCACCCATCCACCTCAACCTTCTGTCAATCCACCTCGCCCTTCCACCCATCCACATCATCAATCCTCCTCACCCTTCCACCTATCCACCTCATCTATCCTCCTCACCCTTCCATCCCACCATTCATCCACCTTTCCATTCACCTCTTTATTACCTTGGCTGGTCATAGGTCTTCCTGACCCCGTTGGATCGATGATATAATAGCCACAATGATAATAATACTGCCTTTATGTTGGTACTAGACCCATTTATTCAACTTTAGGGAGGCTTTATTGAGTTGAATGGGTTAGATGTTGTCTTTACTAACCTCTACACTGTCCAATGCTCCTCCAAACAGTGACTTAGGACACCCTGTAATCAAATTTTTGGCGTATGTTCACTCCCACCCAAATTCCCTAAACGCCTCACATTACCCGTTCGCGGTTGGGATAACTTTAGCATTTTACCCACACAAACACCTGACGATTATATTCAGGTATGGGCGAATCACAGCATCTAATTTAGGGTTAGCATTATATCCATTGGCGCTATGATACTCGCTGTACTCCTTTGGTTAGGCTAATGGGTGAATTTGTCCAGTTGTGTGATTCAGAGGATCGTGAGTGTTCTTACTGGTTCCATTAACTCACATGGTCACGTTATATCAATCTTACCAAACTAATATTATCATTTCTTCATACAGAGGGTCGGTCAAAGGATCCTGAGAAATTTATCCATTATATCTAGGTTTATTATTTATGTATCTGAACGATTTTAGTCATTTTAATGGAGGCCGACTGTAGTAATGGGAACAGGGAAAGTAATATCTGACCATTAGATCGAAAATCGACCCCTAAACTGAATCACATTGCCTGTAGGAAGCAGAACTAATGGAATAAAAAAAATGTTTTGTCTAACTGAAGAAGTTAAGCTGCGTGAGTCAACTGATTGTGGCAAGAGAATAAAGAAAAACATAGTGAATGAATTAGTAGATATTAGTTTGGGTTAAAGAAAATTTTACGTGATCGAGCAGAACTTAAGCTGTGTAAAGTCGACTGATAGTGAAAGGAGAATTAAAAAACTGTAGTGAACGTGATAATGGATAAAATACGCGGTTTCTTCGCTATGAAACATCTCCCTTAAGCTGAATAAAACCGTCTGAGCAAGGATATCCATTGAACAGTTTTGGAAGGGAAAAGCATAATAGTTTGGGATTATCAAGAACACAATTATCTGAAGGTAGAAAGAGAAAAATACAAAATACGTCAAAGTATATATGTAACAAGGATAGTTTCTTACCTATTTCACTATTAGTCGTCATCTCATAGTTGAATAAAATCATCTCGAGATACCAAGGATAAAATAGCCAGGCTCAGGATTAAAACAGCGCAGTGGTATTAGGAGAAAATTTGAGAGAGAGAGAGAGAGAGAGAGAGAGAGAGAGAGAGAGAGAGAGAGAGAGAGAGAGAGAGAGAGACGCCTTGATATTTAAAACTGAAACGTCTCCCATTAGCTGAGTAAAATCGTCAGGATTTGGGAGAGGAAGAGTCTTGGGGCAGGATGAATACGCTGGTCTAGCAATTTCGAGAATATTGATGTGACGGTAAAAGAAGAGAGAGAAAAAAAAAAAGTATGTGCAGGAATTAATGTGAACAGTTTCCTATCCATTGGGTATGAATGGTCTCCTATTTACTGTATAAAATCGTTGAAAAATTTAAAAAAATAAGAAAGGCAATCGTAACGGAGGAAATAATGGATATATATTCTGTCCTTACAACGACAATCATTAATCTAAGCTGAATAATATCGTCTGATGGTAGTACGCATGAAATATACTACTGGTATCATACTCCGTAGAGTCATGATTAACTTTCGTCTGATAAAGAAGGGTGCAGGGAGTACCTGCCCCAAGAAGGAGGTAAATCTTATTTTCGGGACCCAGGAAAGGCTGAGGAGGTATTGCCACCAGGCCGAAGTCGCAACTGCTGTTCTACGTCTAGGGTGCACAGCGCCACCACGGGTAGGCTGCCCTACAATTCCCTAACAGGAATCACCTTCAAAAACCACATACAGATCATCAAGTGGCGATACACTCTCTGACTCAACGAACTCAGGGCACTTACTAAGAAAGACTTCGGGCAATAAAAGATACACTTCCCCGTCTCCACAAACAGTACATAATATTAGTCATGTCCAATGCCTTCCCGCCATGGTCCATCCTATCTAACAACAACACCTTGCAATCCATACAGAACGCCCTACGCATAATCATTCGCAACACTATTACCAGTCGCACAGCTTACATGTTGCAAAGCACCATCCTGATAGAGAGTATCTGAACAAGAGGAACACACTTCTCAACGGCAGCTTCTATTGTACTACAGTAGCAGACAACATGCCTGTCATTATTTGGCAACCACACAGAACAAGTACATTTGTAAAACAGCCTCCAAACAAATAATACCAGACGCTCTTCTTCAACACTCAGCTTCATAACATTCCAACATTATCAATAGAAAAGCACCTACATAACAATTTCATGTGCAGAAGAATGCAACACCTCAGCTGCTAGTTTATACTAAGACCCCCCTCCCCTCCTCTCCACATCTAACCATTAGAGGTATCCGCTGATCTACCTCAGTTAGCTAAGCTTAGATCAAAACATCATCTAACCCTCCTCAGCTACCGGCTAAGATTTGGGTTGGGTAGAATCACAGATGACACGTGCCTCGGTTGTGGAATTGACCCATTCAACACTGCTCACATCATGGAACATTGCACAACACAGGCTACATCAAGACGCGAACACACCAAATGTGTTGGGAACTCATGAGATGACCCCATAGGGGCAGATCGACCGAGGTTGCGCTGCAACACTCCACCACCACCACCACCACAACCACTATCAACAATAACAACAACAACAACAACAACAAAAACAAACTAATATACCACCTGCTGATTTGCCACGTCCATGAGAGGATTAATAGCAGCAGGACTAACACGCTAATGCATATGATACACACCCTGAGAGGGATAATATCATTTAGCTTAACAAAAATGAAATATGAATAGTGTCGTTCCTGAGAGGGTAATAACAGCTTCCGGTGACAAACACGCCTGTTATTATAAGTGGAAATCTTTATTGGGTCCATCCATCATATATGCCCCCCAGAGTAGAGGCAATAAGTGAATGTCTTATAGATGGATAGGCTTATTAATAATTTCTAGCCTTCAAAGGAGCTATTGGAAGCCTATACATATTTACTGAATTATTTCAACTTTGTAGACCTACTGACCGTTTACGGTTGTCAGAGTGGCTTTTGGACAAATCTAGAGGATATTTAATACAATAATAATAATGATAATAATAATAATAATAATAATAATAATAATAATAATAACAGCATCAGCACCGGCATGAGTAGTAGTAGTAAAAATAATGATAATACTAACAACAACAGCAACAACAACGACAATGAAAATAACAATAATAATAATAATAATAATAATAATAATGCAATAATAGTCATTATTATTATTATTATTATTATTATTATTATTATTATCATTATCATTATTATAACTAGAACACAGAAACTGCCACTAGAAATTTCAGTAACTCACCACATGACAAGGTCATCTGACTTGTGCATGCGACCTCAGTACATAAAATATAAGTAAATTTTGATCTTTGACCTTTTTTGACCTTGAGTTTTAAGTCAAAGTTATTCATACTTGGTAGCCATGCGTTTGGTGATTGTAGCTCAACTCTCTCTTGGTTATTTAAATCGTGTAACTGAAATTTGACTTTGGCTGTGACCTTGAGTTTTGGCTCAAGGTCATTCATACTTGGTTGCCATGCATAACATATCAAGTTATATAAATTTACCAAGTTTGGTGATTGTAGCTCAATTATATATATATATATATATATATATATATATATATATATATATATATATATATATATATTTTGTGCACTTAATGACTCCAAACTAATTTCCATTGACCTTTGGGCGATTTCAGAAACTAGTGGCCCAAACGTGCCCATATTCATGTCAGACCTGCTCCCCGACCTTGACTATATCTCGCACAACTTTCAAATCTGTACCTTTAGCGGTTTTTGAAAATCCGTGAATAGACTATTTTTACGGGTTATTGGATGTACCTGAAAAACTAGTACTGGGAAATGGATGATACTGGGTCATAATTATGAAGCCGCAAATAGGGGGACTCAGATGGCCAAGTATGATGGACGAATCTTTGAAAATGAGAGAATACGAATAATTTACTTCTTCTTCTTCTTCTTCTTAATAATAATAATAATAATAATAATAATAATAACCATACTATCAGTACCATTAACTCCACTACCGACCTCATTAACCCCTTCCAACAATAACCAACCAGACAATTGTTATCAAATAGCCGTAGGTAAAGTAAGGAAAACCAAATTACACAATATTCCTCTCCGAAATCCAATTATGTTCGTACTCGGGCAGTGCGTGAGGCTGTTTTAATTGTTTAGACGGGCGCTGTATATAGTACGTTCACTCTGATATTACGAAATTGTTCCTTTGAGAATAATGATTCTCTCTCTCTCTCTCTCTCTCTCTCTCTCTCTCTCTCTCTCTCTCTCTCTCTCTCTCTCACTTTAATCACGCCACCACCATACAATTTCGTTCAGGTAAGACCTCATATCATGAAGGGGTTAAAGAAGGCCATATATAACCCCTCCAGTTAGAAAAGTCTCTACTTAACTGTAGTCGTGTTTGTAAACAAATTCTCTTCAGCTTAGTAAGGCCCTTTTTTGCGGAGTTTGAAAAATCACTAGTAACTCTCTCAAACTCCATTAGCTCACTCCCAGATGAAGCAAGTAGTCTGACGTAGCGAGAATAGAGTACTAAAATCATCCTTGTCAATGGGAAAGTTAAAGGTGACAATATCATACATCTCAGGCTTATGGTTAACTGTGAAAATAATCATCTACTTTTAGTTGAATAAAGTTCTAGAATTGTACCTATCATGAGAGAGTCAAGCCCTTCAGAACGATAATTTTTATCGATTATGATCTTGCTACTGATGAATGTTCCATTCCTCTTAGAAAGGAAGTGTTGTTCGATAAGGGTTAAAATAAATCACTTGCAATATTTTTACTGCCATTCAAGCTTCTCTTTAATGTTAAGTTTACCCACACACACACACACACACACACACACACACACACACACACGGCAGCTTCTGTTTTATGTTCACACACACACACACACACACACGGCAGCTTCTGTTTTATGTTCACACACACACACACACACACACGGCAGCTTCTGTTTTATGTTCACACACACACACACACACACACGGCAGCTTCTGTTTTATGTTCACACACACACACACACACACACACACACACACACACACACACACACACACGGCAGCTTCTGTTTTATGTTCACACACACACACACACACACACACACACACACACACACACACACAAATTAGATTCATTTTAGGGAGAACCTCTGGCTGTGATATGGTCAGGAGAATTTTCATAAAACCTTCACTACGATGATGCCTTTTCATTTGTAATAATAATAATAATAATAATAATAATAATAATAATAATAATAATATTCATTTGACAACATAGACATTATTCAGCTTAACCCCTTCGATACGGTAATGTAATTTGTATAATCTTGTTACCACCACACCTTTTTCTCAGCCTGGAAGAGTGCCCTAGTAATGGATGGATTAATGAAAGATTATCTAACACCTTAAGTTAAATATACATAAGGTGTCCCAGTAGTAGAGGTACTAATCTTTGCTGGTGTTTCTTGGGCTTGTATTCTTAGCTCTAACAGATGTTCGATTACTGAACGCCTTATGGGCAAAAATAGTGATCCTTATAATTCATTCATAGAAAGCATCAATAAATAGACATCCTACCATTACTGAACATTTCATGGGGTAAAATGCTCTCCTTTGTGACTCGTTAGCAATACCTTGTCAGTAACTATACAGGCTACAGTTACTGAACACTCAATGGGCAAAAATTATCTCCCTCATAATTCACCCATTAGATCATCAGTAAATGTACTTTCCACTCATGATCAGTCCAAGAATCAGCTAAAATAATCACGTTAAGTCATCAGACGCTTTTTATATAATAAAAACTAGGCGGTCCCGTGAAAGCAACATAAACACAGCGCCATTTCAATAATTATCACCATATTCTGAGTGTTAAGAATGATCTCAACTCTTGACGAAAAGACTGCTCACAACCCTATCACTCTGGACGCGCCTAAGATTTCAGGCTGTTTGCAAACGATGTCATTTTTTTTCTACTATGAGTCCGACTTTATCATAGGCTTTCAAATAATTTCCCTGAGGACCAGTAGTCTCCGCACGTACCACACACCTCCACATATCACCACATGGGTTCAAACACCTACCATCCATACTGAATACACGGTAGGGTTGTGTTGGTATTAGAGGTACTTACGAAATGCTACTGTCAACCTGTGCCAGGATCTCTCTTATAATTTTCACTTTAACTTGGCCCAGATTTTTTCCCTTTTTCCAGAATATTTCAAGTAGCCAAATGGCAGAATAAGACAACCCGAAACTTCATCTTTTCCATAGAACTTCTTTGTGACTACACTCTTTTTATCTTGGTCTAAAATTGCCATCTCTGTCGAGAATGCTGAGTCGTAACAGAAGATTAATACTACGATGTCAGTCACGAAGAAGTGCTACGTAAAAGACTTAGTGCCGTATTGTCTTTTTCTGCCACTAAGCCTCCTGAAATAATCTTTAAAAGGACGAAAATCTGGACCAAACTGGAGTGAAATCAGTAAAGTAATATATTTACGGGGTAATTTTTGTTACAGCTCTGCATTCAGGGTATAGGGATGTTAGTTTTATACCAAGTTAAAGTAAGAAGAGAGAGTAAAGGTACTGATGAAGGCTGTTTTTAACCCGAGCACTGGAAACATCTTTACAAAGCTTAATACTATTGTCTAAGCTGGAATGAATTAAACAGAAAATACGTCACCGGATTGAAGGCATTGACCCTTTTACTTGTAAAACAATGGTATCTGTTTTTCCCTGCGTCGCGAGGAACCAAGTACTGAACATGACTTGACGCGTGCCTACCTCCTCGTTCTTCTTCCTCGTAGTGAAAATGTAACTTACACCATCGTCATCATACTGCCCTCCTGTTCTTCTTCTTGGGTAAAACTGTGAATCATATCATCGCCAAGCCCATATTTACCAAACTACAACTCCTATCTTCACTGGCTTTATTACCTATGCCCATTAACATCAACCACTTCTATAAGACCCCATTTTCCTCATTCCTTTAAATACCTCACTACATAATACTTCTCTCCTGCACATCAAACTTATGACGCTGACGAAGGCCCTACATATGGTGGCACTGTGCACCACGGGTTGAGCAGACGGGGCATCCACCTGGGAGCCAAACCTCATATATCCCTGTGGTACCTCACCTGGCCGTGGGAAGAACCCTGGTCCGACCCCGGTGAGGCATTGTCTGACCATTAGGAGAAGGCAGATCCATTCACGGTGTATGCACTGTACTGTACCTGTAGGACGGCCCTGCAGAAGCAATTGCTTATCTGTGATCGACAGGTTTGCCAGGCCAGGTAGATCTAGGTTAAGCAACAACAGCAATAACATCAGACTTGCAGGTTTATGTGTCTTTTATATTCTTATAGCCAATTATGCCTCTCATACAGCGCTCTTCTTCATATAATTTATGTCTCCTGTTCCAACACCAACATAACACACTCTTTGTACTCTACTGTACTCTACTTATTTTTTGCTCCACCTCTGACCTATACCTTGTCGGTCTGCCAAGAACACCTATTTCCACTGAGTATTCTTCTTACTTCATACCCCATTTGCTGCCACTATCCTAACTCATCCCGCCTACTCCTCTCCAAACAACCCACCCTGTTATTCCCTGATGTAATGTGTAAGAATTGCCTTTGAGGTTCCTGCAGATCCATATTCACATAATATACTTTCCCTCTTGTATCCTACCACCCACCAACATCCCAGTGCATCCCTTTCCTTCATCTCCATCCGCCTACCAAGTCCTGAAAGACCCCTATCGACGTACTTAAGACCATTGCATCGTTAGATCTGCTTTTGTTTTAAAATCTTCATTGATATAACATGCAATGAATTGTTGTGACATGAATCGACTGCATTGACTCAAACAACCTTAAAAGATCCTGTCTTATTTAAAGATCCATTACGCCATCATGAACATAAAATTAAAATTAAAATATGGATGCTGCCCAGAATATATGTATTTGATACTGCCCTAAGGCGGTGTGATGGTCATGAAGCAAATTGAAAAGTTCCAAATGAACTTAATTTAACTGAAATAAACCTGAATATATTTATGTCACTTTAGACAAGGCTGGGTTAATAGAGTATGACTAAAATGGGTCTATCCTGACTTGAATGGATGTAGTAGTAATTGTTCTCTAGGCAGCCTGGCCGAACAGCCTCGTGAATGGATGTTGAACCTGACGTTGCGTAAACGGACTATACTGTACCTGAAGCGAGTTGGTTGTATTCGGAATGACATTGTTTGGCCTGACTGGATGCGAAAGCCCTGAATGGATTAGATTAAACTTGAATGAACCTAATTAGATATGACCGATCCTGAACCGACCTGACTGTCCCTGAACAATGTAAAAGAACTGGATAAAATGAAAAATGGCCTAAAGTGATATGGATGTTATGGTGGTGCAGAAGTGAGACGTCCTTCAATGCGTTTCCAGTGAAGAGGCCAGAATCCTGAAAGAAATCCAGACAATCATGAACCTGATCTCCCAGAAATCTACCCTTCTTCCCCTAGAACAGCCAAGTCTGGTACCGTTTTTCTACAGTCCAAAAGAGAGCATGGACAAGACAAAGATAGCATATGTGGCCAACCCTCGTTTCATGTCCACGGAAGCTCATGTTTTTACTACTTTGATTCCGGGGACGACGGCTGTATTGACTGTCTTCATACTCAAACAGCTGTGACATCAGGAGCGGCCCAGATGACTCTGGCGTTCAGCACACCTTGGAATTAGATCCTGATGCAGTCTGTCCTCTAACCTTTGGCTTTCCGACCTGAAGATGACATCCTCTATCCGGAACAACCTGCAGTGACCCATGATTGTTATATATCTGAGATGAGAATTCAGTTCGTCCTTCAGTCTCATCAAAGCAGAATCATCAAGTACGTTGAGAAAAGACTGGTATTCTTATCCAGGTTAACTGTGTCATGCATCAGGCATACAGAGGTAAAAACCCTTCGGTTCCGACTCATTCTTTACCAGCTGTTGTCATCCATTTTTGAGTAACCTTGTGCATGAAGTTAGTCATAGGCATCGTCTCCAGCTTTCTCCTTGACACTGGTGATGACGAACCCTGCTAGGAGTATTCTGATATGGTAAAACAGCCGGGCAGACCACCTGTTCGGACACTGACGCTCGTTCACCACTTACAATCCCTGTGGCTCTCCTTACTCCCCTGATATATTATACACTGGTGCTGGCGAGGGACGCCTTACCCTGGTGGCACCGATATAGCTGGGTGTACCCATTGTTCGGTTATGCAAGCGTCCCTCAACTGCCTTCCCAATCGAAGTAGAGAGGATGATGGACTGCGAGAAAAGGCAGTTTCAGCCTGTAGTACTCCGGGTTCACATTCAGATGAGCCTTACATTACATATGCAGCAGCAACAACAACAACAATTACAAAAACAACGACAACAACTACTGAACTCTCCCATTTTTCTTCACCCCCATACACAGTTATGGAGCAGGACGCAGGTAGGAGGTTGAACGAGAGTGTTATCTGAATATTACTACCACCCAGCAGTTTCACCCAGCACAGAAAGGCTCTCTCGTAGTTAAGGGGTTAAAATAGGAAGTGTAGTCTGTTATTAAGCAATTAACGTGGCCGGCATATACGGCTTTATCTCGCTAATCTCATTTATTAAATGATACAGAATTTGCATGGCGAGCGAGGAAGCATTTACCATGGTTTAATATTTACCTTTTGCCTGATGCTTTGCCTAGAGGACTTCCTGTTGAATATGTTTCTACTCATCAACGACCCCTCCCTCTCACTAATAAAGCCTCTAGCCTAGTTCTGCTGATTGGGGATGCTCCCTAACACCTGTTCCTAAGCAATTTATTTGACTTTTTTTTTTTTTTTAATGTCCTGTGACATAAATCCTTCCATTATAACCATTCTCTGCATTAATAACGTACTAAAAGATCTTAACCAGCCCTATCGAAAACTAAATCGCTAAAGAAGAGGTATTAGGAAGCTTCCTTAACTGACAAGAGTACGAGCTTAGGTTTACCTCTTCTTACAACCTCCTGATTCACATACTTCGTTGTTCCCCTTCTCTTTCTTACCTGATGCCTCGGCAAATGGGTTTCCTGGTACATCTGTCCCTATTCAGTAACGACCCCACACTCTCCCTCTTCTAAAGCACTCCCACACGTAGTTATTGGGCCACAACTCCTTCCTGCAACCTTCCTCACGTGTTACTATCATCATGACACCTTGGCTTATTTGTCCCTACTAAGCAACGACCCTCCATCTCAACATCATCCACTCCTACACACTCCATCATCCTGTCTTTCCAAATTGTTCTTGGTCTATAGCTTCCCAACATCATCCACTCCTACACACTCCATCATTCTGTCTTTCCAAATTGTTCTTTGTCTACAGCTTCCCAACATCATCCACTCCTACACACTCCATCATTCTGTCTTTCCAAATTGTTCTTGGTCTACAGCTTCCCAACATCATCCACTCCTACACACTCCATCATTCTGTCTTTCCAAATTGTTCTTGGTCTACAGCTTCCCAACATCATCCACTCCTACACACTCCATCATTCTGTCTTTCCAAATTGTTCTTGGTCTACAGCTTCTCAACATCATCCACTCCTACACACTCCATCATTCTGTCTTTCCAAATTGTTCTTGGTCTACAGCTTCTTCTTGCAACCACCCAACTCTCTGTTTAATTCAGTGTCTGTCTATCTCCATCTATAGCCAGACGCCTTAATCCCGTAAGGGGTGGCCACAAACATATTCCCTCCATGTCACCCTGTCCTCCGCCATTTCGATGCCCTCCCCCCAGTTCTCTCTCTCTCTCTCTCTCTCTCTCTCTCTCTCTCTCTCTCTGTACCAAATCAATCTACTATATGAAAGCTACGATAAAGGACAAACACACTGTCAACAAAGAGACACTGGAAATCTCTGAAATTTGTACAGACATTAATTAAAATCAAAGTAATTTTGACTTATGACATTAAACAGATTTCAGCTAGTAGAAAATGATACAACGAGGACAAGCTCACTGACCCTTGACTTATGAGTTTCTTTTGTGTGTGGCAGTGTGAGGTATTATTATGTGGTGTAAGGTGTGGTAGTGTATGGTGTGGTGGTGTGCACCATGGTGTTGCATGGTGAGGTTTGTTTATGTGGTGTGAAGTGTGGTAGTGAGTCATGTGGCAATGTGCTGAATGATCGTCTATTCTGAAGTGTGGCAATGTATGATGTGATGGTGAATGGTGTGATGTGACAGTGTGAGGTGTGACTGTATTGTAAAGGTTGGTAGCGTATGGTGTGAAAGTGTGTAGTGTTGTGTGCAAGTGTAAGGTGTTACTGTGAATTGTGAGGTGCCGTTGTGTGGTGTGTGGCGTGGTGTGGCAGTGTGAGATGTCATTATGTGGTGTGTGGTGCGACAGTTTGTGTGACATGATGTGGTAGTGTAATGTGTGATTATGAGGTATGAGTTTGGTAGTGTGTGTGTGGTGTGATGGTGTGTGGCGTGGTGTGACAGTGTGAGAGGTGATGGTGTGTTGCGTAAAGTGAAAGTGTGAGTTGTGATTATGTGGTGTGAAGTTTGGTAGTGTGTAGTATGATAGTGTGAGGTGTGGTGTGGTGGTTGATGTGTGGCTGTTGTGTGGAATCGTAGTGTGTGGTGTGTGGGTCGTTGAGGCAGTGTGAGGAGTGGTTACACTGTGATAAGCCATAATGTGTGGTGTGGTAGCGTTTGCCGTGGTATGGTATTATGAGGTATGCCTAAATATTGTGAGTTGTGATAGTGTGCAGTGCGTCAGTGTGTAGGGCTGTATGGCAGTATGAAATGTACTGTATATTGTAAGATACGGTATGTTGTGCTGTGGCAGTGTGAGATGTGAGACAGTGAGGCGTGGTAGGGTGTTGTAAGAGAGTATATGAAGTGGTGTGACAGTGTGAGGTATAACTGTGAAGTGTTAGGTGAGGTAATGAAAGGCATGGTAAGGCAGATTAAGTGTAGCTACGTGTGACAATGGGCTGTATGACTGTGAGATGTGGCAGTGTGTAGTGTGAATGTGTGGTGTGTAATGTGGATATGATGTGCTACAATGTGTCAGGTGGTACTGTATTTTGTGAATTAAGGTACACTGGGGTATGGGATCAGTTATATGGTAACGAGGGGTGTGGTAATGTGTACTGTGGTGTAATAGTCTGAAGTGTGTGAATAAAATATGGCAGTGTGAGATGTGTGTATAGTGTGACAATGTGAAGTGTGTGTGTGTGTGTGTGTGTGTGTGTGTGTGTGTGTGTGTGTGTGTGTGTGTGTGTGTGTGTGTGTGTGTGTGTGTGCGTGCGTGCGTGCGAGCGTACAATGGCAGCATCTGTGCGTCATGAGAGGCCTGAATGGGATGGAAAGCACCAAATTATTTAATTGTGTGGAGTTAAGTTTCTGACCTTGGTAATAAGAGAGAGAGAGAGAGAGAGAGAGAGAGAGAGAGAGAGAGAGAGAGAGAGAGAGAGAGATGGTTAAGGAAATTACAATATCATCTCCATACTCTTAGACCATACTCAAATATGCTTAAGTCTATGAAAGTAATATTAACATTAATTAAGACGTTATGCAAATTTATCTCCCTAAGAAATAAAAAAAGAACAAGAAAATATCTAGTAATTACGTCTCGCTAAGGTATTTTTTTTTTTTTATTAACATTTACAGGCCCTAATGTTTCACTCTCAGTTGAATAAAATCGTCAGGCATCAACTTAAAATAATACTACAGCTGTCTGGGTTGTAAAGGGCTGATTTTTTTTTTTTTTTTTTTATACTATTTACTGCTTCAACTCCTATGACTCTCTCTCTCTCTCTCTCTCTCTCTCTCTCTCTCTCTCAAACTCTACACCTCTACACAATATAAAAACGTGTTTACTATAACATTTAGGTGTCGAGCGATGCAGGTCAACTGTCTGCAGGTACGGGACTGATTGACCTAGCTCCGGATCCCTACATTTTTCATAGAGTAAAATTAAGCAGGATGATTATTACAGTTGTTATTATTATTACCTCCGCCAAGGAGGTTATGTTTTCACCCCTGTCCGTTTGTTTGTTTGCTGGTTGATTGGTTTGTGAGCAAGATCACACAAAACCTACTCGACGGATTTCCACGAAACTTGGTAGAAGAATGGGCCTTGGATCAGAATACACTCCATTAAATTTTGGTGAGGATCCGGATAAAGGTACGGATGCAGGATTTTTTTTTTTTTCACTTTCCTTAACATTGCAAGATAGGGCGCTGGCGGAGGTATGCGCTCTACTGAGTGGTATTCTAGTTATTACTAAATTATTATTATTATTATTATTATTATTATTATTACTACTACTACTACTACTACGACTACTAATACTACTACGACTACTAATACTACTACGACTACTACTACTACTATTGCAACTATTACTACTACTATTAGTGCTGCTACTGCTACTACTACTATTAATATTTTATTATTTTTTATCAATACGATTGTTATTATTATTATTGTTATTATTGTTAATGATTATTATTTTTTAGCATATTTATTACTTACATTATAATAATAATAATAATAATAATAATTATTATTATTATTATTATCATGGCTATTATTATTAGTTATTATTATTATTATTATCATTATTATTATTATTATTATTATTGTTGTTATCATCATCATCATCAACACCCTCATTATCATCACCATTATTATTATCAAAATCATCTGCGTCCTGTATTTCTATCAATAAAAATTAAGGACAATTTTAAGTACATAATTATATCATTTACCACTTTGTAAATGACTGCGTCCCCCCCCCTCTCTCTCTCTCATGTAATATGTAACTGAATGCACAGGTCACATCAGTATTTCCCTAATTGCATAACGTCTCTCTCTCTCTCTCTCTCTCTCTCTCTCTCTCTCTCTCTCTCTCTCTCTCTCTTAGCCAGGCTTCTATTTCAGTACCAACGTATCCCACTATCACATTTTTGTATGAAGCGTTTTCAGTCTTTTCCCTTGTCTCCCCCTGTCTCTCTGTTAACCATCTCTGTCTCTCTGTTGGATACTCGTTACTCAGTCTCTATTAATCTTTTGCACATTTTTCTGTCACTTAGCTTTTTGCCCATATCTCCCTAATCCTCTCTTTTTCACCTCCTAACCTTCGTCTTATTTGTTTCACTTTTCTGTTGGCAGTGTATCAGTCTTTCTGTCTGCCTACGACTATTTTTTTCTTACACACACACACACACACACACACACACACACACACACACACACATGTATGGTGGCCCTGTTGATAAAGCACTCGATTCCTAATCCAGGTCACTTGAGTTCCAGCCCTGCTCTGGCTGCGCTGTTTCCGTGGGTTAGGTGAGCTCTACCCTGTCAAATGTAACTCCAGGTGTGCTATGGTGGAAGACCCGAAAGGGTTCGAAATTCAGAAGGTAAAGATTAGGCTGTCTGTCCTCAAGTGACTTCGGCTCACTCCTGCCTCGGTGAGGCTTGGTAGTGTGTTGGCGCTCGTCAGCAGCAGTCAGAGTCATCCTGTTGACCCCATTAAGTTTGGATGCTAGGTTATCGACCTATGTATTTTCAGCCATTGGCTGTGATGAGTAAATAAACCGCAGAAGTTTCGTCATATGTATATATATATATATATATATATATATATATATATATATATATATATATATACAAACTTTCGAAACAAGGGCGGCACCTGTTGTTATATCAAATCCCAATATGCAGTTGATACTATTTTAAACTTCACTTAATCCAGTTTTGATTACTCATTATATAAATTAAATTGCCAAAACATTACCAAATATATCTGTGTAGTTTATCGTTCCCCCAATGCTTCTTCGGAACCCAGTGTATTTGATTCCATATCCACTCAGTTGAGTAACATTGACCTTGCCCTTGGCAATGAAATTACCATTTTGGGTGATTTTAACATACACAATGTTGAATGGTTATTGCATTCTGCCCGGACTGACGACGCTGGTCTAGAATGCGAGCTGTTTGAGGAATCGTTTAATCTCACCCAGTTGGTAATGCAACAACCAGAATACCTGATAATCCTGACCATAATGCCCATCTCTTGGATTTATTCTTGACAAATAATCCAGATCAATACAGGATAGAGGTACTGTCACCACTTGGATCCTCTGACCACAATCTCATCAAAGCCTCATTAGTTAACCCTCCTACACCTCCCCATTCCGAACCTGTCAGGGTGACCCGATGGCACTTTGACAGGGCAGACTGGGATGGATTTAGAAATTATCTTGCTGATGTTCCATGGCAGTCTTTCTTCTCTAGTGATCCCAATTCTACCCAGTCCCACATTTGTGACTTAATACTAGCTGGTATGGATTTATTCATACCAAGTCAACAATTCACTAAAAGATCAAACTCTCCAAAATGATCTGATGGCAATTGTGCCAGAGCAACAGCCCAAAAGTCATTAGCATATAACTCTCACTTAAAATCAAAAACACCTGAATCACTCTCCCAATTTAAAATTGTTAGAAATCATGCAAAAGCTGTATTAAATCTATCTAAATCAAACTTTCTTCAAAAGCAAGCATCAAAACTACTTAACAACCCTAATGACAATAGAATATTCTGGTCAACTCTTAATTCTTTCAATAATAACTTTAACAAGTCATCTTCCATTCCCCCACTAAAATCTTCAGATGGCAATATTACAAATGACCCACGTGGGAAAGCAGATATCTTTGCTAGTACCTTTGCAAGAAACTCTACCATAGATGATACCAGCCAGAATGTCTCAGTACTGGAACTTGATTCTCCCGAAATTGCCCCACTTAAAATACAGACAAGATTTGTAAAATCCATCCTAGACAATTTACCTACCAACAAAGCTCCAGGTCCAGATGGAATTCCGCCAATTGTTTTGAAAAAGTGTTCCCCTGAACTTGCCTCTGTCCTAGCTAAATTATTCAGAATATGCATACGTACTTCTTTATTCCCAAACTCATGGAAAGAAGCCAATATCCACCCAGTTCCGAAGAAAGGAAGTTCGTCTGACCCCTCCAATTACAGACCAATAGCTATCACATCTTCTCTTGGTAATGTATTTGAAACTTTAATTAATAAGCATAATGTTAAACATCTTGAATCCAACAATTTAATTAATGATAGACAATACGGTTTTCGCCACGAAAGATCCACCATTGACATACTCAATCTCTTAACTCATACCATCCATCAATCAATTGATCTTTTTGGAGAAACTCATGCAGTAGCTCTTGATATCTCCAAAGCTTTCGACAGAGTATGGCACCGTTCCCTGCTCTCCAAACTCCCTTGCTATGGACTAACGTCTTTTGTTCCTTTGATTTCTTCTTATCTTAGTGACAGGAAAATAAGAGTAAAAGTAGATGATGTATATTCGAATTTCCACTCAATTAACGCCGGCGTGCCGCAGGGGTCAGCTCTGGCGCCAACCCTATTTCTGGTTCATATTAATGATATCTTATCTGTCACTCACAATCCCATTCACTCATATGCAGATGACTCAACACTACATAGTTCATACACACTCAGACATCCATTTACAAAGTCTAATATCTCTACCTCTCAACTCAGTACAGCCATCTCCATAAATCAAGATCTATCTACAATCAGTGAATGGGGACAAAACAACCTTGTCTGTTTTAATGCTAGTAAAACTAAATATATACAGTTTACTAATAGACAGATATTGCCAGATTCGTACATTACCTTCAGTGCTACTAATATTCCCATCTCCAAAAGTATTGAAATTCTTGGTGTCTCACTTAACAGTGCCCTCAGCTGGACCTCTCATGTCAGATCACTTGCTAAAACCGCCTCAAAGAAACTTGGATTATTGTACAGAGTCCGTAACTTCTTCGCCGATGAGCAGTTAGCTATAATTTATGAGAGTCATGTGCGCTCTCAGCTTGAATATTGCTCACCCTTGTGGAATGGTTGTGGAGAGGTTGCATTAAGACAACTAGACAAAATTCAGAATAAAGCTGTTAGAATCATTAACAACCCTGCCATTACATATAAACTACCTCCCCTGCAAGTAAGAAGGAATGTTGCCTCCCTTGCATTATTTTACAGATATTTTTTTGGCAAATGCTCAGACGAAGTTGCGTCCATGGTGCCACCTCTCCATGCCTTCCCTCGTGCTACACGGGCATCTGGTAGCGCTCATAACTGGAATGTCACTCAACCATATTGCAGAACTTCTGCCTATCAGAATTCTTTCATTCCCCGAACTGCATCTCTCTGGAACTCGCTTCCCCAGAGTTGTTTTCCTCCAAATTTCAACCTACAACTGTTCAAGTCTAACTGTTAGATATTTTATGAACAGAGGACACCAGTAATCTGGTGTATGGATTATTTTTTTTTTCTCCATTTGTTTTTCCTTCCTCCGTTCTGTTATTTAAAATATATATATATATATATATATATATATATATATATATATATATATGTATATGGCAAGGCTTATTAGTTTGGTATGAATTATTATTGTTTTTCTCTCCGCTTTTTTCTTAGATCTTCATGATGTTACACAGGAAGGTACATTACGGTAACCCAAACTCGTGCCAAATATACATAAACTTGACCTATTTTTGGATGTCATATACGGTACTCATTTTTGGTGCAAAAATTGCATATTCGAAATTGAAATATCTCGAGGTAATTATTGAGATTCAGCTATTTGGTTGAAAATCGTATGATAAAAAAGGTTGCTGAGAATTTTGGCTGAATATTTTGCCATTTAATTAGTGGAAAGTAGCGAATTCAGATCTTCTCAGTGTTTTCTTTGTAACACGTTTTAGAGAAAACCATAAAAGCTGTAAAGCTGTAACTTTGAAGAAATGTAGCTGTGGTCCCTCTCATTATGTGAAAGGAATATGGTTACAGTTAAGCATACAGTTAGCCAGTTACTGAGACAAATGTAAATTGAACCTTTGCTTCATTTACTTCTTCCACACAATTGTTTTCAGATGTTGTTGATATTACACAAACACCTACGGTACCTTAGGTTAATCTAAGTGCCGTACATGTTCCAAATATAAATGACCTTGAACTACATTTAATGGCCACAATTTATGGTGCCAAAATTTTAGACCTTATAATTAGTATCCCTATGTTGTGTTCATAGGAAGTTTTTAGGCAGTGAACACAAAAGCAGCATTTACATAACTACAAAGACAATCTAATACCATTTATAGTTATGGAGAAGTTTCATTATTATGGCTTCACAGTAAATAAATGGGTACCGGTAACTAGTTTTTGTTATTATTATTATTATTATTATTATTATTGTACACATAGACACATTCTCTCTCTCTCTCTCTCTCTCTCTCTCTCTCTCTCTTTCATCTTTTGAGGGTGTCAAGCAGAAAATGAATTTCGTTCGGGAAATTTCTGAGGGAATAAGGAAAGTCTCTTCGTGAAGGGTCAGCCGTTCTACTGCGAGGGTATGTTACAAGAAATGGAAAATAAAAATGTTTAATCGTGATCATTATCATTATTATTATTATCATCATCATAGCCTTCATAATAATAATAATAATAATAATAATAATAATAAAACACCCTCAAATTGTTCAAGGACATTGCCTACTAGAAGCCAAGCTATGAAGGGGCATTGAGGTCAAGGCCATTGAGCTTGTGCATATCACCTTAGGTCATCACATCTGTAAACCCACCAAGTTTGGTGGCTAATTTAATCCTTCATGGAAAATTAGGTGACATCTGGAATACCTGGAAAAGTTCAATGTTTGACCCCATGTAGTCTCAGAGAATAATTAACTGATTGAAACCATACTCCCTTCCTGCAATGCATCCGCCTTAAGGTTATATTTTGATGAAATTTCAGCTTCCTTGCTTAAGCGGTTCTTTAGAGCGTGGCAGACTCACTTTTCTGTGTTCCGGATAATATCCAGAGATCCGATTGACAGACTGCCACCATATTTGGCCAAAAGAAGCTGCCAGCTGTCCGATTAATTTGACCAAGTCTGATGGCTCTAGGCAAAATAGTCTTTGAAATATCACAATTTTAAAATAAGTAAGAATGTTAACATTTATAATATTGGCAAAGATAAGAAAGCTTCCCACATCCCTGTGGAATGTTTTAATTACTACTGCTACTAGTAGAACTCCTCCTCCTCCTTCTACTACTACTACTACAGTACTACTATTAATAACACAAGACTGCAAAAGTACCGGTAATTAAAATTTTTCTTCTGAGTTTTTTTGTTTTTTTTTACCCACGAACACGATAAAAAAAAACGCATTTAGAATGTTTCCATCAAACCATACTTTAATACAAAATTTTAATGAAAATTAAAATATAGTACATTATAAATTTCATTCGGTATATACGGTACAATAATGTTCTAAAATAAGTGAAAATGAAAATATTTAGTCAATGCAGTTTTTTAAACATACACACAAAGGTAACAACATCATATATTCCATTACTCACATATAACTTCTCTAGTCTTTGTAACTTCTCAGTTTTTTTCCTCCTACGCTTTGTTTGGTGGCCAGCCATTTGTACAGTTTTTCCCATGCCTCCCTGTGAATCATCCACCAGTAGTCGGCCATCATCTGACATCCCAAAGTCCCTGGTACTTTCTTTTCATGTCATTGATATCCTGAAGGAATCTTCCACTCTGTTCTTCATTCATCGTCCGAAGATTTTGAGGGAAGAATTCCAAATGTGAATCCTAAAAGTGAACATTCAGACTCATATTGCAACCCATCTCCTTAAACTTGACCAATAAGTTTCTCACAGTTTCGTTTTAATTTGGTACTTTATCATTTCCTAAATACTTACAAATAACTTCTCTGAATGATACCCAAGCCTCTCGCTCCAGGTTGTCCATCGCACCATTAAATTCTGCATCAGAAATCATTTTTCTAATATCAGGTCCAGTAAATGTGCCCTCTTTCAATTTGCTTCAGACAAACAAGAAACTTTTGGCACAGATATATAAAACAGGTTCCATCTTTTGGTAGGGCTTTGACAAACTGCTTCATTAATCCAAACTTAATATGAAGCGGTGGTAGCAACACTTTGTCTGGATTCACCAAGCTAGGTCTGGTGATGTTTGTGGCACCAAGCTGTAATTTTTTTTATTTTATTTGGCCATTCCGTCTGATTCCAATGTAAATCACTGGCTCTGCTGTCCCCCCTACAAAGAAAACATGAGAATTTTGTAAACCCTGACAGTTGACCCATTAAGATACACTGAACTTTCAGGTCACCACATATGAACCAACGATGTTCATTGCTGGTGATTTTCTTGAGAAGATTTGCCAAATTCTGGCACGTTTCTTTTAAGTGCACAGAATGAGCAACAGGTATTGATGCGTATTTACAGTAGTACCCTTATGAAGAATTACTCCTTTCAGGCTTCTTTTAGATGAATCTATAAATAGTCCCCATTCTTCTGTATTATAATCTCTGCCAAGTTTCTGCACTAGGCCACTTTCGACAGTGCATTAAACCAAAGGTCAATCCAGTAAACCACTGTTTTCAATAAATATTACGGTGATAAAAAAGAAACATTCTACTGAAAGTAATTTACAAGGACACTTGTCAACAAACTGAGTCACACTGAGGTATGTTTGCTGCATTCCAGTACCGGTATGACTCATCACTGTGTTGTGTTCCAGCTATATTCTGGCTTATCATCAAATAAAATAACTATTATTTTAAACAAGAATTTTAATATAGAAAATGCTAAATTCAAACATATCACTGTAATCACATATGCATATGAAAATAATTATAGAATGCAAAATAACCGAAAAATATATATTTTAAAACCAAAAAAGGTGTCTCTGTGAAGATATGTTACGTCATGGAGAAAAGTGGTTTTCATTTCATAATTAAGAGCCCAAAAATATATAAAAATCATACGAATTTAAAAAATCATTATATGACTGTGTAATCATCACCAACGGTGAATAAAACCCACACTTGCAGACAGAAATATATTTACCAAATAGTTTCGATGGGCACTGCAACCATCTTCAGAGGTCAAGATAGAGAGAATGAAAGACATGCTGACAATACAGTACAAAGGCCCCTTTTAATGCGTGTCTATGTGGGAGGCAAGGTTGCCAGATTCGCGACGAGGCTGACGGCCAATTTCTGAAGCATCTGACGGCCAAATCGGCCAAACCATTGTTTAATTTCGGCCAAATTACGGCCAAAGAATATTCATATTGATATCAGAATTATAAGTTACAAAAATTATGTTACATATACATTAAACATTTACCTTACATAAAATTGTGAAGAACCTGAAGTTCACTGTTGCAGTAGCTGTCGGAAGTGGGCTTGATATTTTCCTTTAACAAAAGTTATAAATTTTTATTCGTCTTTACACACTGCTTGATTCACGTACAGTGGCCTACACATTGATGAAGCATTAATCCTGCTAGTGTGTCCTTTTGATTTTGCATCATCCCCCAAACTACATTCTTTAGGCGCTATCTGAGTTTTACACAATTTGCAAAAAGCATTTTCACTTCCATCACTGGCTCTGCTTACCCAAACATACTTCTCCTCCCACGACTTATTATATTTCCTGCCATTGTCATAACGTCCTTTCCACTTTATAGCCTACTGGCCATGTTATCAACACTCAAGTGCCTGTAATAATAAACAGGTAATATATCAATGGGCACTAGCAGACCAGCTCACTCATGGAGAGGGAGAAACGGAAACTGGTATTTTTACCGGCTTCCGCCACGCGTTTAGCTACCACATACAAAAATTTCTGCTATTTGAATAGCTATTAATTGCTAGATACACAAACGAGGATTTATTCTAATAAAGTGATAAAAAAAAACTATGGACTCTTTTCTAGGAATGGCAATATGATATTAAAAGGTAAATTAATATTACAAAAAATATTATTGTCCTCAAGAATTACGGTAAGTCAGTACATTATCGAGGTATGTAGCAATAATAATTTGACGAAACTGGTAGTGCTTAACTGGCGGCACTTCGAACTAAACGTGTCAATTTGAATTGAAATGAAATATATATTGTTGTAAAAGGTTCAAACTCAAGTGAGAAAGGAGGAAAGGGAGGGAGGGAGGGGGAGGTAAGGGTCTGGCACCCTACATCACGTTCTTTCAAGAGTTTGCGAAGTTTCTGTTCACATTGCAACAAATTATATTTTATTATCTATCTACGTAACAGGAATGAATTTAGGCCAAATTACGGCAAAATAGTTTGGCCGTGGGCATCAACTTTCATCACGGCCAGACGATTTTCAGTTCGGCCAAATTTGAGAAATCTGGCCGTGAAAAGGGGCCATCTGGCAACCCTGGTGGGAGGGTGGGAAGTAGAGGTGAGGTGGGGTGGGTTGTAAGCGGGAAATCCCAAGGGGAAAGAGGACACAACAGACAAGTCAGGTCAGATTCCTGTATGACCTCACCTGACCCGGTGTGGCGAGACAGAGAGAAGGAAAGACACGCCTGTGTGTGTGGGAGGGCGGGAGGGGGGGGGGTGGAGGGGCGTGGATTGTAAACGAGGAATTCCCCAGGAGGGAAAGGGGACACCACCAGACAGGTAAGGTCAGATTCCTGTCTGACCTCACCTGTGTCGGTGCGTGAAGGGACATTTTCACCATGGATCTCAGTACCTGCTCTAGCTTGTACGTGCCTTCATTAAGGTTTAAATTCTCGTATTTTTGGATATACATGGCTTCAATAATCTATCGTTTCCGATGGTCATGACTTTTATACGATAAATAACTACCTTGCCAGTCAGTCCTGTGGTTGTCTTCACAAGCATGACTAAATGTTGCATTATTCAAATTGCACGATTTTATGGCATATTTGTGTTCCTTGATCCGCGTTTCCAAATTTCGACCTGTTCCTCTTTTATAAAATAGTTCACAATCTTTGCAGAGAATTGTACATATGCCTGCTTATGTATATGTTGTACATTTGATTTTTACTGACATTGACTTGATGGTGGATCTATACTTAAAACCTGTATTTACTCACCATTGTGACCTGTTGACTTTAACATTATCAGGTCTTCAATATAATGTAAAAAGTGTGGAACTGTTTCTTTTCTGTGGTGGGGTTTTTAGGTACATAGTAAGGTTGCCAAGCTTTAAAGTATGCTTTTTTAATGAAACATGAAGGATACTTTCAGTTATGAAGATTTTCCAAATGATAATATTATTTTTCTTGTATATGTTCCGGACTGCAAATTCTAAGTGCTCTAAGGAACATTGACGAGATAACAGACAATTGTGTGGTAGACTGAAGATACGAGAAGTAATGAGTAAACAATTTACAACCGGTAATTTTCCCCTTGTTAAGTGAATGATATTTCTTCACCTCCAGTACGTCGAGAAAACGTGGAACACCCCAGTTTTCCCGCTCAACTTTAAATTTAATGGAGGAAGTAAGATTATTAAGATGTGTAAAAAAAAAAAAACTCATCAAAAGTATCAAGGGCTGAAGGCCAAAAAGAAAGTACATCATCAACATAACGAAGCCAAATGAGTTGAGGGGGAGAAATTTGTGGCAGTAGTTCCGTTTCATACAAGAGTGGGTTTTATTCACCGATTTTGATTATCACGCCAGAGTGATCCATCCAGCCATCATCATCATCATCATCATCATAATTCATCATCATCATCATCATCATCATCATCATCATCATTCATCATCATCATCATCATCATCATCATAATTCATCATCATCATCATCATCATCATCATCATAATAATAATAATAATAATAATTCGCCATCATCACCATCATCATCTTACGCTCTCATGGTCAACACACCTTTAATAATACAACTCCAACTAACTCCAAATAATTTTATTCACCTGAGAGCTAGTAATATGAATGTGAAAATTTTACCTTATGTCCTCATTAACCTTCTCATTGTCCGTACAAGCCTAATATTCCAGTTTAGTTAATGTCTGGCGATTTAATGACAAACGATTTCATTAAACTGGGAATGAGTTACAGGAGCCTGCAGCGTTAATCCTTTCTCTGCCATGGACAAAATTAATAGTATTTTCTAGTTTCCTTCCCTCTTCCTCTTTTCTTTGGCTAAATACAGACTTTTGCACTGGTGAGAAAAATGAGAGCAAACCAAGATTTTAAGGACACCCTTTTGAACCCACCGACACAAGTTTTTCCCTCCTCTGAGAAGAATCACCATGTTGTAGCCTGGCTTAAACAACTCGCTGTTTCTATAAAGGACATGTGTGACGTCGCCCGTGAGGTCAGTGGTGTTTATCCGCCATATTGGACGGGATGAAGGCAGGATTTGAGCTTGGATGAACGACTGTGTGCGTATTATTAGTGGAACGGTTATTCTACAACCATGGTTATTTCCCTATTCGGCAATCGGTTATACAAATCGCTAGAAGGATAAACCGTGGTAGGTCGTGTTGCCATCAAAACATGGTTAAGTTAGCAGAGGATATGGTCTGATCCCAGTGCTTTATGCTTTCCATTCGTTTCCTTTTTATGTTTCATATACTCTAATTAACCGGATGAATATGATAATGAATGATTACCGTGGGGCACAACTATACCTGTTTAAAAGAAAATAATTGTGAATCGCCTGCATGATCTTAGCAGGTCGTTCCCCGTCAGAGCGTGGTTCGGTTAAATTCTGGACTGTTTTCCGTAAAGTCTTTACCAGACATTTACCTGTTATGCAAATTTATTCTAATTTGCTAAATGAATATGATACACAACTATTAATGGGGGGTATAGCTAAAGCCTAATATTATGACAACATTCTTCTATACAGTAATTGCCTGTATCATCTAACCTTCACTGGTCCTGTTTCTTCATCAAAACATGGAGTTCTACGTATTGTACGCCTTCAAGACGTTTACCTGCTGATTTATATATGTATACTACTACTGTTAAATGAATGTGATGGAAAATGTGTACAACGATGCACAGTTGGTACTGAATATCACAAAATTCTCCATGAATCGCTTTCACGACCTAACCTTGACGAAACCCTTGATATTTCATGTCCCCGACAAAACATGGCTAAGATTGGTTAGGTTATGGTCGCTTCCCCTGTTTGCATGTTTCAGTACGTTTACTTATTAGTTTGTACT
The DNA here is from genome assembly GCF_032717465.1 of Coenobita brevimanus. Classification (NCBI taxonomy): domain Eukaryota; kingdom Metazoa; phylum Arthropoda; class Malacostraca; order Decapoda; family Coenobitidae; genus Coenobita; species Coenobita brevimanus. The sequence goes on along the minus strand of NC_136955.1, from coordinate 23,778,667 downwards.
TATAATTTAATTTATTGAATGGATATAAACAGAATTATTGGTACGGGATTCTGCTATTGCTGGATTTTTACAAATTAATCGCGACTTGCATCACGTCACACAAGAATCTTGTTTAGCTTTTTTTTTTTTGCTATATGTTCGACTCCGGTATAGGCTTCCCAACCAGTCCCCAAGGCCCAGTAGTCCTCCTACATACCATACACCTCCACATGTCACCATTTCGGGGCTAATATTCACCGTCCATATAGAATATAAGCCCGGTTTCTCATGCAGGATTGGTGTATTGGTTTTAGCGGGGGTATTTTAACATGTTGACGGATCTCCTGGTAGATCAGTCAAGTGTGTTTTTAATGAAATTCAGATCCTTAAACTGTTCCCTGCCCAGCTGGGATTCGAACCTAGATTCATTAAGACTGACGGCCACCTCTCTACCGATTAAGCCACAGCCATCCCTTACCATTTTTTAACTTTTTTTTTTTTTGAATATCCAACATTCCCAACCAATGGAACTCAATCCCTGTCATAGTTGTTAAATATGTTGATATATAGGTTTAAGTAAATAACGGGAAAATTCATACGATAAGAAGACTTTGTAGAGGAAATCTTTGCTTTCAGGAGTCGTACATCAGAACGTGAGAAGAGAGAGAAATAAGAATCATGGGCCATCACCATCAAGCAACTATATTTTCCAGTGACTAAGGATCCTAGTATTGCGAAAAATTGCATTTACGGACAAGCAATCATGCGTGTGTTTGTCCACGGTATACTATTATTCTGGGACGGTTTAATGTGTATATATTCATTGGCTCAAAAGCGGCATACATGTTTAAAATGTCTTCTCTCCTGTTTCCCAATGATTCATCGGCTTCCATATTTTCCCTTGTTTTTGTTGTGTGGCAAGCCTGACTAAGTTAAATGAGAAGCAGCTAAGTAACCTCAATAGATCGCTCAATTTGTGGTCTGTAAAGATTACTTTAGAACGGTAAGTAGTTTGGTAGGTATAACTTAAGTATTCTGTCCAGAGCCAAGTACAATTCGTGCTAAATCTTGTTTGTTAAGTGAACCTCGCACTGCTACCTTGATGGGAACTTTTCACGCGGAGGAATTCATTACCCATCCTTCTAGGAACTGGTTGTTGACTTCTGAGGATCTGAATACCTTAATTTCCTCTCCTGTGATAGAACTGTTTGTTTATGAGGTAATTACACATGTCAGTGTTGGCCAATCAGACAGACCTTTCAATGTCATGTTCACCAAGCGGCTTTTACTTCCTTGAACAATTTGGAAGGCAAATTGTACTGGTTCAGTACACATATAATACACTTCTTTCTTTCTTTCTTTTTTTTTCTTTTTAAACAACGTCTCATTTTTCTTTCTAAATGTCTCAGGGCCTAAGAAAACAGAGTAGTTGGTGCTGACAAGGGGTATCAGATCATAAAGTAGGAATATTTGGTAAAATGGCAAGACCGGATTAGAATAAAATGGGTATCCCAGAAGGCTCTTCCTAGCTGAAGTAAATTGTTTGGCAGCAGGATGAATAGACTTATTCTTTCCTATCCTTTTCTTATTCTAGATGTTTAGTCACACTTTTACTGGAACTGCCAAGTATGAGTCAAATGGCCTACTGCAGTTATCCTCTCTTATGTTTTCTCGTTTATGCTGAGAATAACCTACAAAAAAAGTGATATTGTAGTGGAGAAATTATTGCCTTTACTTTCAAACGCTTCTCTTATGCTGAATCAATATGAACAGGCGGGAGCAGAAGTAAAATAAAAGAAGAATCATTGACCTGAACGGGATAGAGGTTACTGAACTGTGTGATTGCTTGGATCCACAGATTCCGAAGGCTTGAATGATGGGTGAAAGGAAGTGTGTGAGAGAGGAGGAGGATAGGGGAGAGGTAGTGGGGTATGGGGGAGGAGGGGAAGATGAAGGAAGAAAGTGGTGTAATATAGGAGGGAGGGAAGAGGAAGTGGTTGAACAGGGGAAGATGAAGGAGAAAAGTGGTGTCAGAAAGGAGGGAGGAAGGGAGAAGTGGGTGCAGAAGGGAGAGAGCAGGAAAGGTAGGGGGAGAAGGTTTATGGTCTAGGAGGTATGATGGAAGAGAAAGACATGAGGAAGGGAGAGGAAGGGTAGATGGAGAAGGAAGGAGTGTGAGGGAGGAGGAAAGGGAACTGTTGAGCGGGGAGGAGAGACCAGGATGGGTATGTGAAGAGGGAAATGTGGGTAGTGGGCAATGATCTTAACCTCTTTTGGTAATGGGGTAATGGGAGAGGTGGAGGATCAGAGGAAGGAGGAAGAGGAAGAAGGAAAGAAGGAGCCAAAGCAAGGTGGAAAAGGGTATGAGGAAGGAGAGGGGATGAGGGGGAGTCTATGGGATAAGAGAATGAGGGGGAGTATATAAAAGAGAGAATATTAAACTAGGACAAGAATTCACAAAGATAAATTCGCCGTCGAAATTAAGATCTGCTTTGTTGGATGAATGAGACATGGGAATAATCTACAGCCATCTCTCTCTCTCTCTCTCTCTCTCTCTCTCTCTCCTCTCACTCTCTCTGCAAAATAAATGTTATGAATGGAAATTTATCTTAAGTTTGTGATTCATGTTCAGGACAATACACAGCAGTAAAACGATAAACCCATCAGGTAACACAATAATATGGCCAGGTGAGCAGGTAAAACAATGAAGTGGGCAGGATAGAGTAAAGCAATTATTACATACGTAAGAAACTAAGGTAGACAGGTAAGACAAACAGATGCACAAGTAAGACAGCTGGTCATCAGGTGTGAAGAATGATAGGTCAGCAGGGGATATCATGTTAGCAATGAGGAAAGGTCAGGTCAATAGAGAGGAGTAATGAGACGACGGAAATTATTAATGTAGCAAGTATGTAAATTAAATTGGCAGAATATTAGATCAGCAAAGATTATCAGGTCAGGAGCGAATATCAGGTGGGCAGGTAAAATTATAATCTCATCAAGAAATATTATTATGAAGGCAGGTAGGGATATTGGATCACGAGGCGAGTTAATCAGGTGAGCATGTTAATGAGCACGTAGGACAGGAGGTGTGGAGAATATTAGGGCAACAGAATAAAGGGGATTTTATTCATTAACGTACGATCATTTCCCTCTCATAGTTACACTTTTCAAAAGGGAAACGGACGAGCGCGCTCGCGCGCGTGCGTGCGTGTGTGCGTGTGTGTGTGTGTGTGTGTGTGTGTGTGTGTGTGTGTGTGTGTGTGTGTGTGTGTGTGTGTGTCCTTAGTTTCTTCTCGTTCCTCTCACCAACGCTCGTTACCACAGCCTCATGCCTTTACTTCTGGACTGGTTAACCTGAAAATTACTACGCATGTGTTTGGGTCTTTCCTCTCGAGAAACTCGTCTCAGTATTTCATTTAAGGCCTTGAAAGTGACTTTACAGCCCAAACGAGGAGCACAAAATCACCAAACACCAAAAACAATCATCCCATTGCAGGTATGTACATACATGTTGTAGTTTGCTTCGAACGCGGTTAGTGTTCGGAATTACGACGATTTGAAAGGGCTCCATAGCATGTATGTTCTGGGATATATTCGTTTTACATGCGTTACATATACAAGTACAAGTAAGTATTAAAATATGAGAAGGAAAATGACACGAATATCCTCGAAAGTGTTCTTTGCTAGACTGCATTTGTGTTTGCAGTATCCTGACAAAAACTACTGTTGCTTAAGTTTGTCAGTTGACAGTAATTTTGTTTGTAAATCATCTTCCTGTCCATCAAAATTCCTTTATCCTTCCTTGGTAACTAAGTCGTAGTAACATCAGGTAGGAGCTCCTAAGATGTTATACTCAATTTGTATTCATCTGGCAGAACAAATCTACTCCCACAGCTTGAATGCCAAGCCATAGTTGCTTGAAATTAGCTGAGTTTTATTACGAGGTGGAAATGAGTCTCCTTAGTTATGAGTCATAACAACCCTTCTGTCACACTACCTTGTCTATTAAATGGATTGAAAGGGGACAAAGATCTTCCTCTGGTTAGGAATATGTGTTGTATTTAGTTATTCTAGTTTCAAATCAGTAACCAGGACAGTCAGATCAGTAAGCAGGATAACTAGACAAGCAGGTGGCTCAGCAAGTTAAGCAGACGCAGAGGATACTAGGCCAACAGAGAACAATAATTAAGCAGAGAGAAGCAGGTGTGAGAGATAAATATTAGACTGACAAAGAATATAAGAAAACAAGGTAGGAAACTTGGCGAACAGGTATACATGCAGGTAATTAGGTACTGTAATTGAATCAGCAGATAGGGCTATTGCGTTAGGTGAATATTTGAGATAAACGCATAATCAGGTAACGCAATCAGATGAGCACAGGAGAATATCAGATCAGCAGGTAAAACAATCAGGTCAACATGTAGGACAGGTGGTGTTGAGTCAGAGCCCTCATCTCATCTCACCTCACCTCACCTCACCTCACCTCACCTCACCTCACCTCCTCATCTCACCTCACCTCATTGGCCCGTGGCACTTGTAATACTCCCATATCAGCATTGATCCTCGCAGTGGAAGCTTCAAACACACACACACACACACACACACACACACACACACACACACACACACACACACACACACACACACACACACACACACACACACACACACACACACACACACACACACACACACACACACACACACACACACACTCACGCACGCGCGCGCACACACACACACACACACACACACACACACACACACACACGTGGTTACAGCAAGCTTAATCATTAAATAGTTAGGACGAAAACAAAATAGTACAAATTAGATCTTTAACCTAGCATTCCTAAGAAAGTTAAATATCGAAATATCAGAGCATTCAATACATATGTTTGGAGACAACGGAGAATGAGATATTGACTAGGAGAATGCATGTGATTCAGGTGAAGGGGAAGAGGCAAAGGGAGATTGAAACTGGGATGAAGGGATCATGAAGAGAAATCTATGAAAGAGAGGGTTCTGTGTTGGAGAAAGAGCAGCCTTATGTAGATCTGGGTAACATGGAGGTGATTCGTTTGTGGCCGCCCCTCCTGGATTAAGGTATCTGATTATACCGGTATTAAAGTTGCCACTCATTAAAGGTGCACTAGGAAACGGTAAATTGGCAGGTGTTTCAGTGTCGGCAGCAGACACGGATTAGGGGGGAAAAAGATCATGTCTAACTATATGGCTAGAATTTTATGATAAGATTTCTCACGTCCACAGTAGCTATTACCCATTAGACCTAGCACACTTAGGCTTCCAGACAACCTAGTTAAAGTACTTCACGGTAAATTATTGTACAGAATTAAAACTAGAGGAATCAGAGATAATTTTAACAGAAATTTGTTCTGGGGGTACATACTAGGAGACAAAGAGTCGCTGTAAACTGCACATCCAGTTGGGTCATAGTGACGTCACAGAGATTAGTTTTAGGGTAAATTCTGTGTACATTTTACTTAAGTTTTATTGATGTAGGATTCAGTAACTACATATTTAAATTTGCGGATAACATGAAGACGGGTACTTGTATTCTGGCGGATCATAATAGGCTAAATCTGCAATCACAGTTAAACGAAATTTGGAATGGTCATCTTCGTGACAAATGCCATCCTGTGCAGTAAAGTGCTAACTGTTGCAAATCGGAATTCTTTCTACTTATTAAGTTTCTTTTCACCCTATCAGGAGCGTAGGATTTCATCGCTAGACTACTCAGACCCGTCATTTAAGGCAAGAGTGACCTGCCTCGCTCTTCCCTGAATGGCATTATGTAAAAAATAAACTCCAACCCTCCCTTAGATGGAAACCCTCACGATCCCCATCCAGTTCGATCACCAATCAGTAAGCCATCAAACGTTCATTTAGTTATATGGTTGCCACCCAAACTAATAAATGGTTTCCCAGATTGCAGGAGACCGTTAGGCTTGTCACTCGCTACAGTTACCTCAAAGTTCCACTAAATTGAATGAATGGATGGTACGCACCTCACCTACCACATTGCACAGCCTATTCTAGATGAGTTGTCACAAAACTGTTTTATATAAGGGAATGATGATGTCTTCACTCTTGACATCTTGAATCTGATGTTTTCGTTTATAATAATAATAACAAGTATTATTATTATTATTATTATTATTATTATTATTGTTATTATTATTATTATTATTATTATTATTATTATTATTATTATTATAAATACTCGTAATGTGTTGGGAGAGTTGAATGATTCTTTGATCACGAAGGAGGAAGTGGAGAAGGCAGTAAAGGAGATGAAAACAGGGAAAGCTGCAGGTATGGATGGGTGTGCTGTGGAATGCCTGAAGGGTGGTGGAGTGACTATTGTTGACTGGTTAGTAAGATTGTTGAATGTGTGCTTTGTGAAAGGTATGATGCCAGTTGACTGGGCAAGTGCTTGTGTGGTCCCGTTGTATAAAGGCAAGGGTGATAAGTAAGAATGTACTAGCTTTAGGGGAATAAGTCTGTTGAGTGTTGTAGGTAAGGTGTAAGGTAGAGTGTTAATTATGAGAGTTAGAGAGGGTACAGAGGGAGTGATTGGTGATGAGCAGTGTGGCTTTAGGAGAGGGAGGGGATGCGTGGATCAGGCGTTTGCTGTGAGACAAGTATGTGAAAAGTATTTAGCGAAAGGTAAGGATGTGTTTTGGGCATTTATGGATTTAGAGAAAGCGTATGATAGAATTGATAGGGAGGCTTTGTGGACTGTTTTAAGTTTGTATGGACTTGATGGTAGGTTACTAAAAGGGGTGAAAAGTTTTTATGTAAATAGTAGAGCATGTGTAAGAGTGGGAAATGCTGTGAGTGATTGGTTTCCCGTGAGAGTGGGGCTGCGACAGGGATGTGTGATGTCGCCTTGGTTGTTTAATATTTACGTGGATGGTATTGTAAGGGAGGTGAATGCAAGAGTTTTAGGTGGAGGTCTGAGTCTGGTGAATGTTGATGGTGGAGAGTGGAATCTGAAGCAACTGCTGTTTGCAGATGATACCGCACTGGTGGCTGATTCAGAGGAGCGATTGAGACAGTTGGTAGAGGAGTTTGGAAGGGTGTGTGAAAGGAGGAAATTGAAAGTAAATGAGAATAAGAGTAAGTGATGAAGTGTACGAGGTTGGTAGATGGTAGGGGGATGAATATTGTTTTGAATGGCGAGTTGCTTGAGGAGGTAGAGTGTTTTAAATATCTCGGGTCACATGTTGCTGTGGATGGAAGAATAGATGCAGAAGTGAAGTTTAGAATGAATGAAGTAGGAAAGGTGCTGGGAGGAATGAAAAAAGTGTTTAGATGTCGTTCACTTAGAATGGATGTAAAGAGAAGGCTGTATGAGGGTGTTGTGGTAGCGACTGCATTATATGGGGCTGAAACATGGAATATGGGTGTAACAGAGAGGAAAAGCTTGAATGTAATGGAGATGAGGTGTCTGAGGAGTATGTGTGGAGTGACGCGTATGGATCGAGTGCGAAATGATGAAGTGCGAAGGAGAACTGGAGTTGTTCGGGAGACGGCTGGTAGAGTTGAGCAGAGGGTGTTGCGATGGTTTGGGCATAAGGAGAGAATGGATAATGAGCGATTGGTGAAAAAGATAACTAGATCTGATGTGAGAGGTGTAAGGCTGAGAGGAAGACCACGAATAGGATGGATGGACAGTGTGAAGAGAGCGCTGGATGTGAGAGGGATGTCTGTTGAGTAAGGAAGAGTGGCTGTGCGTGACAGAAATAAATGGAGAGAAATTGTGAATGAATAAGTGATGACGCAGCCCTGAGGGGATATTCTCCCGCATTTGGTCTGATCAGCTAGTCAGGTCAGGTGCGGGTAAGGGGATGGGTCTGTTATGATGTGGCAGGGGTAAACCAATTCTGCTGTCGGGTCCTGCTGCGGATGTCACTGATTGCATTGCGCAGTTGACCCTTGTGTGGTGTGGTGCGGTGAGGATCTGTCCGTTCTCCCCTTTGGGGCTAAGATGCGAATGAATGTGTTTAAATGGATGAGTAAATGGGGAGTGTGTCGTCCTGTCTCGGCTACCTCCCTTTCCTTGGGGGAAGCAGCCTAGGTATATAGATAGATTATTATTATTATTATTATCATTATTATTATTATATTCCTGGAGCATTCTCCTCACCTTGGGATAGACTGTTATAATCTTAGAGGTTATAAATTATCTGCCCTTCATTAACTTTCGGTGCTGTGACATTCTACAAAACTAGATAGAATCATCTAGAAATAGCAGAAAAAAAATAAAGATATTTGAGCAACCTCTGTTTATATATCTATAGCCAGACGCCATCATCCCGTATGGGGTGGCTGTTTGTACCTGACGGGCAGGGGCACTAACCCTCAGCCAGCCCACTTGTTGACCAGTAGCGAATTGAAGGGATGGTGTGAAACTTTGGTTTATGAATTTTAAAAATCAATATCCGCTTTTGGTAACTTTATTTAACTTTAATTCATAAGAAACACCCACTCGTAGGTGTTTGCAGCATCTTCAGCGCAGACATTTTTGTCCTAGCATTTTATTTCTAGCAATGAGAGCTTCCTTCCCGCGATTATTGATAAAGATAACTGGATCGGATGTGAGGGGTGTAAGGCTGAGAGGATGACCGCGAATAGGATGGATGGACAGTGTGAAGCCAGCGTTAGATGCGAGAGGGATGACTGTAGTGCAAGGAAGAGTGGCTGCACGTGATAGGGATGAGTGGAGAGAAATAATTGTAAAAGTATAAATGGTGACGCGGCCCTGAGGGGATATCCTCCTGCATTTAGTTTGATCGGCTGATCAGGCCAGGTGCGGGTACGGGATGGGTCCATTATGATGTGGCAGGGGTAAACCAGCTCTCCTGTCTGGCTCTGTTGCGGCTATCGCTGATTGCACTGCACAGTTGATCCTTGTGCGGTGTGGCGCAGTGAGGATCTGTCTCATTTCCCCTTGGGGCTAAGATACGAGAAAATTGTGTGTGTGTGTGTGTGTGTGTGTGTGTGTGTGTGTGTGAATTGGGGGTGTGTCGTCCTGTCTCGGCTACCCCCCTATTTGAGGGGAAAGCAGCCTAGATATATAGATAGATAGATTTAATTTTGTTTTCCTTAATCCCATTGATATTTTTTCTGCATTATTCATGCTTCGTTCAGACGACTTTCTTTAACTAAAAATCAGTGTCTCAGTAACGAAGAGGTTAATGAGGTATACATATAAACTCTCAGAATCAAACAGTCGCTTCTGTGGCGAGGAAAATCGTCTGATGAAATCAAAAATAAAATGAAAAAGTCCTCGGACTGAAGAGATTAAGGGACGATACATCATCATTCTGCTACACAAAGGCCTTGTGGGGCCACACCAGGGATATTCAGTACAATTTTATATGACTCTCCTGCACAAGGACATAACAAAATTAGCATCGGTGCAGTACAGTGCATCAGACCCCATGATGAAAGTGCTGACTCACGTAAACGACATTGCTTGTCTTTTTCAAAGTACAGTATTGGTTGCCATTTTTTAAATTTTTTTAATCTTCCGCACCAGGTAGAACTATACTTCCAGATACATCCTTGAACGCACCAACAAATAAATAAAAAGACGTGCATCAGTTGTTGTAGTTACACAACTCCTGTCTGTCTGGCCGAGAAGGTCGGTTGACCACAGGATGCCAACTGCTTCTGCGGGGCCGTCCTACAAGTACAGTGCAGTGCATACACCATGTAGGAATCCGGCGCCCCCTTACGGCAGATAACGCCTTACTAGGGTTGGATCAGGATCCTACCCACGGCGAGGTGCAGGGAAACACTGGGAGCTTTGGCTCCCTAGTGGGTGTCGCAGCTGCTCCACCCACGGGTCACAGCGCCACCACGCGTAGGCTTCCCTTAAGTTTCCATGCATCAGTTATGAACGGACACTGTCTGCTACATGAACACGCTAAAATACAATTGGAATGTAGCCCGTTTCATGTAACCCTCAGAATTCTTCTGTTTGAATTAACTATTATAGAAAAATTATATTAGCAATCGCTGACGACACCAACAAATACATGCCAGACTAGACACGCATCACTTACCATTACACTCTCTCTCTCATATTTAAACACCATATTATAATGTTGATAGACAAGATTCGCAATGAGCAAGTTAGATTAAATAATAGAAAAATATATAATTATAACAGTAATCACTAGTAATGGTGCCAAAATAAACTTAGCCATACAAGCCTGCATTAATTGCTCTCAGGTGCTATCTGGGACATGAACACCGTATTATGCTGGCGTCATGCAAGCCTAGCCATTGTGCTGGTTGCATTAAGTAATACCGAAAAAGTATATACTTACCCATTAGCATGTGCATGAAATGGAAAAACAAGATGGGCAAAGCCTAATTATTATAGTATCATTCCTTTTTCTCTTTTTTTTTTCAGTCTGAAGACGGATAGCTTCATAAACGTGGCAATTTGTGTTTTCCCTCTTAATTTTTCTTCCAGAAGGTCACTCATGCATGTTGTCCTTCTAGGCTGCCGCTTCCGCTCAGAGAGGGGTCCGAACCTGGGAGTAGCACCCCAGAAGGCTGCCCTATCAATGGGTGTATAATGGCGGGGCAGTTACAGTGTAGGGTGTCCCTGCAGCTGTCCTGGCAGGGTAACCCGAGGCCATTGCCACAGCCGCTGCTCAAGGCTGGTGGCCTAGGGGTCCCAGATCTCTTGCCTGGGCCTGGGACTGCAGTGGGTGGGGCCTATGGCATGTCTCTCCCCTTCTTAATTTACTGATTATGACCAAGTTAAAGATGTAATTCAAAGCAAGCCTGAGGACATTAAATCACCCAGAGGGATCAGAGTGGCTTCGTGGAATATGGCAAGTTTGAGGGGCAGAGCGAGGGAAGTGGTTGAGGTAATGAGTAGGAGGTGGGTGGATGTGGGATGTGTGCAAGAAGTCCGGTATAAGGGTGGATCAGCCAGAAAGATTGCTAGGAGGGATTGTTGCTATAAGTTGTTTTGGCAGGGTAGGATAGATGGATATGGGGGTGTGGGTGTGTTGGTTGGGAAGAAATGGAATATGTCATGAATGTTATGAGAGTAAGTGATAGGATAAAAGTCGCGAAAATTTTGTTCGGTGGGTTGGTGTTTGGAGCTGTATTGGCATATGCTCCACGGGCAGGCTTGGACGTAGTAGAGAAGGATAGATTTTGGGATGACTTAATACGTGTAGTAAGTGATATGGGGGATGATGAGATTGTAGTATTAGGGGGGAAGTTAAATGGTCATGTAGGTGATGCAGCTCAAGGTTATGAGGGAATACATGGGGGATGTGCATATGGTACAAGAAATGAGGAAGGGGAATGGATACTTGAGTCTGGCAAGGCAATGAAAATGATTGTGTGCAACACACATTTTAGGAAACGAGAGAGTTGGTTGATTACGTACGAGTCTGGGGAAAATAGCAGTCAGATAGACTGTTCCCTGGTCAGGAGGGCTGATAGGAGGTTAGTGAAGGATGTTAAAGTTATAGGGAGTGAGGAGTGTGAGCAGCAAAACAGGTTATTGATATGTGACATTGTGACTTAGGAGCGGGTGATGCAAAGAGGACCTTTCCACCTAGAAGGAAAATATGGAAGTTGAAAAACCAGTTAATAAGGGATGCCTTTCAATAGCGAGATGAACAGAGTGGTGGCTGAACAAGTAGACGTGGACGGAAGTACTAATGAACGGTACAGAGTCCACAAGACCAACCTCTTAGGAGTTACTGATTCAGTATGTGGATGGACAAAGGGCCCACCAAGACATAAAGTGATTTGCTGGTGGGATGAGGGTGTAGATGCTGCAGCTTAAGAGAAAAGGCTTTTCCAGGATTGGAAGAATGGTGGTAACAAGGAGGAATACTTGGCTGTCAAGCGTAGGGCTAGAAAAGAGGTTTACAGGGCGAAGTCTGAGTCACAGAGACTTTTACTTGATAACCTAAATAGTGTGGAAGGGAAGAATATGCTTTGCATGGTGGCAAATCAGATGAAGAGGGAGAATGGGGATATCATAGAGGTGCAGTGTGTAAAGAATGATGAACGAAGAGTTGTGGTGAACAGTAAGGATATTAAAGATGCATGGAGAGAGCATTACAGCCGGTTGTTGAAAGAGGAGTTTGACTGGGACAGAGAAAGTTTGGAGCAAGCTGATCCAGTGTTTGGCCCTTGGCCTTTGATCGGCGCTGCTACTGCGAGCGGGGCAATAGGCAGGATGCAGATGGGGAAGGCAGCAGGTGTTTCTGGGTTGATTGCTGAAATGTTGAAAGCCTCAGAAGATATAGGTGTGAGGTTAGTCACTGAACTGATAAATACGATTATATATGAGTGTGTTGTCCCAGATGATTGGCTGAAGAGTGTAATTGTAAATGTGTACAAGGGGAAGAGTGATGCCCTGGAAAGAGGATATTATAGAGGCATAAAGGTCGGCAGGGGTCAGGTTTCAAGGGGAGCTCTCACCGTTTTACCACCATCTTAACGGCACGCCCCAAGGGAGTGTTCTCAGCCCCTTGCTTTTCAATGTCCTTGTTGAAGGGCTATTAACGGTGGATTATGGTCCCGGCGTGACTCTGCTGGTGTATGCTGACGATTTGGCACTGGTCTTTTCGAGGGGGGACTGTTTCACCCAGGCACCCGCTGCTCTTTCTCGGCTACACGCCAAGTGTAATGAACTCGGGCTGAAGGTCAACCTCGGGAAGACCAAGTGCCTACCTTTCGGTCTCCGCCCTCCAGACCGTCCTCTCTTGCTTGATGGCTGCAGCATTGAGCTGGTCACGCTCCACCGCTACCTGGGCGTCTATTTTGATGCTGGCCTCACTTTCGCCAAGCACGTCAGGTACCTGTGGGAGCGGGCTGCCACCCGAACTTCTGCTCTGCGTTATCTGTCTCGTCGCAGTCTAGGGGCATCCTATAACGTGTTACGCACCTTTTTTGTCCACGCTATCCGCTCTCTTGTGGACTATAGTGCCATATGTCTGACCAGCCTTGCCCCACATGTCTCTCAGTCCTTGGAGGTCCTTCAAAATGAGGCACTCCGCACCATGCTACATGCGCCACGCTGGACAAGGTTGGTTAACCTACGTCTGGAGAGTGGTTTTCCTTCACTGGCTCATAGAATTGCATTGCGTGCAACAGCTGAAACACTCCGGCTTGTGCATCGCCATCCGCACCTGCCGGTCTCGGCTTTACTGCGGCGTTTAGCAGGCCGACCCCCTGACCCGCTTACTCGCCGTGACTGGGCTCGTGCCACTACGGCCCTACTACAGGATTTGGGCGTGGCTTCGGAGGTGTGCAGTGATCCTGAGGTAGACTGTCCAGGTTACTTGCCTCCTGCCCCCTGGTCCCCCCCCCCTTTCACTGTTGTCTATCCCTCAGTGCCCAAGCCTCGCCACTCCATTCCGGCAGTTCTTCGGCAGGTCAGTCTTTGTAGCATCTCTACTGTCAACTCAACAGCTTCGGCAGTCTATTATACGGACGGCTCAGTCTCATCCGATGGCTCAGCGTGGGCGGCTTTTGCTTTGACTTTTCCTTTTGGACCATACACTGAATCCTGGCGCATCTCCACGGGGGTCTCAGCCTTCCAGGCGGAGCTGGTGGTTCTTCTCGGTGCCTTGCGTCATGCTTACCGGCATCAGCATCAGCGAGTCGTTCTGCACACTGACTCACTCTCTGCCCTTCAGTGTCTGGAATCTCTCGCGCTTACATCTCACCGTTTCCTACTAACGGCTATATATACTGTTGCGTCTTTCATTCAGCAGCGTGGTGGCTCAGTGATTTTTCACTGGGTCCCTGGACATGTTGGCGTTTGGGGGAATGAACTGGCAGATACAACTGCACGTGCGGCTAGCACCCTCCCTGCTGTCACATTTCCGCTTCGCCCCTGTGCCACCCTTGTCCTCTCAGAGGTGTATGCCACTATCTACAGGCGTACCAGGGATGAGCATGAACTCTGTATTGCCGAAGGATCACGCTCGGCTGCCTGGTATGCGGCGGCCACATCTTATTCACCTCTTCCGATACCAACTGGATTACCCAACTTTATTCTAGTTAGGATTAGGCGTCTCCGCTTAGGTTTCCTGTGCTACCGCCAGGTTGCCGGCTTGGAGCCTGACCCGTGCCCCCATTGCTATGCATGGTCCGCCGATCCTTTATCCCATTACTTACTAGACTGTCCGACCACAGTGCTGCTTCTTGCAGGTCCTGGCGGAGGCTTCCCTCATACTGGGGATGATGTCTTTGATGCAGCTAGGGTTGTTGGCAATGCATCTTTTCAGAGACTTTTGCGCACTGTGCGGGACTACCCTCCTCCTTGGTAATTCTCTCAGGCATTGATCCTGCTTTTTTTTTTTTTTTTTTTTTTTTTTTTTTTTTTTTTAAGGCTTTTCTCTGACGGGCTTTTAGTTTGCCCGTGCCCCACCAAGTGTGGGTAAATATCAAACAACAACAACAACAGAGGCATAAAGCTTTTAGACCAGATAATGGAGGTAATAGAGAGAGTTCTAGAAAGTATGATTAGAGAATTAGTGAATATTGATGAGATGCAGTTTGGGTTATGCTAGGCAAAGGGACCACTGATGCCATATTTATTGTTCGATAGCTTCAGGAAAAAATATATAGGAAAGAATAGGGAACTGTATTTTGTTTTAGTTGATTTGGAGAAGCCCTTTGACAGAGTCCCTAGAGAGGTGGTGAGGTGAGCAATGAGAAAGCTTGGGGTCGAGGAGTGGCTGGTTAGGGTCGTTATGGCGATGTGTGTGAGGGCTCACACCCATGTAACGATGAATGGAGATTTGAGTGATGAGTTTTCCGTGAATGTTGGAGTGCATCAGAGGTCAGTTTTGAGCCCCTTGTTGTTTATCACGGTACTTGAAGCCCTCTCACGTGACTTCAGAAATGGACTCCGGTGGGAGATGCTGTAAGCTGATGATATGGTGTTGGTTGCAGAGAATGAAAGGGAGGAGAAGGAAAGATTCAGGAAGTGGAGAGATGGTATGGGGCACAAGGGCTTAAGAGTAAATACAGATAAAACAAAAGTGATGGTATCTAGGGCTGGGGGCGGTACTGTCAAAGAAGAGGGGGAGTGGCCATGTGCGATTTGTCATAAGGCCGGCTTGGGAAGTCATTCCGTCTTGAGCAGTGTTCGTGATAAGTGGGTGCATGAGAGATGTAGTGGTATTAGAGGTAGACTGCTATATAATGTTGATTTCATGTATGCGGTGTGTGTGGGGAAAGCATGTGGATATTGACAAGCGTGAAAGGATTGAATTTGCTGGCGCGTCTCTTGAGTGTATGGAGGAGTTTTGTTGTTTGGGAGACATGTTATATGCTGGAAGTGGGGCTAGAGTGAAGATTGGTTGGAAGGAGTTTAGGAAGCTGTTGCCTCTCCTGACATTGAGAGGGCTCTCCCTCCGTGCTAAGGGATCTTTGTATTCGGCATGTGTTAGGAGTGCAATGCTGTATGGTACTGAGACCTGAACAGTAAAGGAGGAGGATATTCGCAGGCTCAAACGTACAGAAATGGCAATGATTAGGTGGATGTGCAGTGCATCCTTGAGTGCTAGGCCTGGAAGGGCTAGGTATACGATGGAAGAGTTGAGAGGTATGATGGGACTGGAGTGTATTGGTGTTGTGATAAGAACAGGTAGATTGAGATGGTCTGGGCATGTGAAGAGGATGGGGGATGATAACTGTGTGTAGAAATTGAGAAATGTTGATGTTGGGGGTAGGGTAGTGAGAAGCAGGCCAAAAAAAAACCTGGGACGAGGTTATCGTTCAGGGTTAAAAGACTAAATAGGGAAGCTGCCAGAGATCGAGCAACATGGAGAGCCGCCATTAAGTGACCAAAGCCGACGCATACAAGCATGTTGGAGCCTTCAAAAACGAAAACGAAAAAAGAAAACGAAACTTACTGCTGGACGGTGTAAAGGGTGCGGGAGTCTTCTGCTTTCCACTTCTTTTCTCACACTATTGTATTTTTCTCCAGGTATGAAATTTGATACGAAAACATTTTATTAAATTCATGGTACAGTGCGGCCACCAAGGAAGGGCCATATAGTCTGTGTAGTCTGGGTCTGTGAACCTATGTAACTCTCTCTCTCTCTCTCTCTCTCTCATCTTTACCTGTTGTATTGGCGTGTTTTTCGTTGGTCTCTGCTGTTTGCCATCATTCGCATTGCTTTAGTGATGTGCTTTTCTTGTGTGTGTGTGTTTTTTCTTGAACATATATGAACAACTTCCTTCCCTTTATTTTTGGCGTTTTTTTCGTCTCCCAGTCTTTTTCTGTATTAAAATACCGTGTTTTCACTGATTTATAGGCATACCATTTTTTTAACCAACGGGCGAAAGCACAAGGAGATTGTTTGTTTGATCTGGTTAGCTTATTTATTTTCTATGTCTGTCGGTGAACAAGATTATTGAAAAATACTATTGAATGGAACTGCACCAAATTCAGCATAATGACTGAGGACCATCAAAGGAATACGTGATTAATTCCTGGGCAAACAAGGTCATGGGACTTACGTCAGTGATTGAATAAACTAAGAAATAACTGTTTTGATCTGATTCCGACCAAACTTGATCGAAGAACTTGGAAGAAGAAAAGGCAAAGGAGTTGGATATTGAGAACAGTCGGACAAAGGAAAAGATCACGGAAGAACCAAAAAAAAAAAAAATCAGATTCTAACTGCGACAGTTTTGATGCGACGTGGATGAAACTTCGAGGAACGTTTTAAGGTAAACCGAGGATAAAATTATTTTACTGTATTTTCAGAACAAAAATGCGTCAGTGGTCAGAGTCGTAACGTAAAGTAAACTTACATACTTTTCAGTTTCTACCATAGTGGATGAGTTAAGGATTATGTACGGATGAAATATTTCGCTTTTAAGATCAATCAGTAGGAAGTCAAAGGAACCTTGGGAGGGTCAAAATTTCTACATAGTCTTTCCACACGACTCAGTGAGCGCCTGTCGTGTCTGAGATACCTGTTCATCAGTTTCGAATCATGCAGAGGAATCTCTCCATAAGCAGTATTTCAGAGACGGGGAAACTTTCAAATTATCTCCTCTAAACTATAATATTATATCATGTTTTCATTTCTTTACCCTCGAATTACAGGTGTCCATTGATTGTGTGGACGGACATTTAGACTGAATGTACAGCGAGGGTGTTGCAGTGTTTGAGTAATTATTCTTGCACTGGAGTTATTTTCTTTAATCCCCGTGCTCTTTCATCTTTCTCCGGCATATCCACGTATACACAGGCCATTTCTGTGACCTTCCTCTGTAGTTTCCTTTCGTCTGTGTTCTGTCATGCTTCCCTGTGCTTTTTTTAGGGAATCTTTCTTGGGTTTCTGTGGACAAAGTCCTTCTCCGTCCTCCTCCTAATTTTTCTTATTTTTCTGAGTCCCCCAAATCGGATCACACAGTTCTGGACCTTCTGCCCTCGGTATTGTCTTTTGCTTTAGAAATTATTTATGGTTTCTCTCTCTCTCTCTCTCTCTCTCTCTCTCTCTCTCTCTCTCTCAAAACATTATCTTTTTTGCGAGCATTAGATAACACTTTCATTGCCTTAACACACTGACTACCTCAACTTTCCTGCTAATTCGACTGGTGTTGGCATAAATTACTGAAGTGTGTCCATAGCTAGAAATATTCCACCTATACAAATTCACGTGGTTTGCATATCCTCTATTATTATAATTTATTCTTGCTGTTACTAAAAGATTTAATTAAACTTTTGAGCACCCTAGTAATGATAGGGCTAATGATTGGTAAATGCGACCCTTCTTGTTTAAAAAGTAAAGTTGGAAGCAATATGATAGGTTAAATTAGTGTGTCAGGATGTAGGGGTGGTGCAAAGAGAGAGAGAGAGAGAGAGAGAGAGAGAGAACGATGTAAGCACATGTACAATATCCTTACATTATTGTAATTACACAATTTAATGTACTGCATTGTGGAGGGATAATCGTCGCATAATTAGGGCAGTATTTTGCCGGGATAACTGTTACATTATAATGGCGCTGAGTGGAGTGCATTGATGTATGTAAGGATGGAGTTACATGTCCTTTTACTGTATCGATCTAGTTCCTATGTTTTATTTTTTAGCACTGTGTCGTCTAGACATTTTCAGTCATTCTGTAAAATGTATTTATAAAGCATGATATCAAGAGAGTGTGAGAGATTGGGAGTATGGATGGGGTATATGCATGGCGGCAGGTGAGAATGAGAGGGCAAAAGAGGGTGAATGTATTGTTGTGTGCAAGAAATTGAAGGAGAATATAAGTGAGTATGGATCAGTTGGTTCAAGAAATGTGCGGGTATATTGAAAGTGCAAATACGAACGTGGGCGATTGTGTGTGTGCGTATGTGCCAACAAAGATCGTACAAGGAGAGTGAAAGAAGAGTTCTGGGCAAATGTGGAAGCGTGCATGGAAAAGTCTGAGAGGAATGACAGAATGTTTTTGATTGGAGATATGAATGGAAAAATAGAGAATGTGAAAGTGGATGGAGTAGTTGGTGAGTGGGATGTGCTTGTAGACGTGGATGAGAATGACAGTGCTTTAGTGGACATTTGTGACGGGTGGGGGCTGGTAATAGCCAATACCCTCTTTAGGCATAAAATGATCTGCAGGTATACGTGGCGAGTGATTAGAGGGATGGTTGGTGAACTGAATAAATGGAAGGCAATTATTGATTATGTGTGTGTGGATGACAAAATGAGAAGGTATGTAATGCATGCAAGGGCATACAGAGGGAGGGGGTGGTGTCGCCGCACGCTTTGTTGGTCATGGATTGAGATGTTTTGCACAAATCATTGATGATTAATTAAGATCTAAATTTCCTGCTGATTAAGGTGCAGGTGGCAATGAATAAACACGAGTTTTACTGCTGATTAAGGGGCAGGGTGGCAATGAATATACACGTGGTGAGGGAAGTTTTTTGATGCGAGATATGGGGGTCAGACTCTTAAAGTGTTTGTCATGTACCATGGGGAAGAGTGTTTACACCACAGAAAGTGTTGGAGGGGAAGTTAGTCTGGAGATGGAGGTTGGAGAGTCAACACACAGAATTCGTGAGCTGAAGCGGCTGGGAGTGTCACTGCTGTAGGTAACAGCAATGTCAGTAGTCACATACTACGCTCGTGAAGTCATAAACCCTCATAGGCCCTCACCACAAGTTGCGTCATCACGTGTGTGATGGCATTTAAGTGTTTAAGGATTGATGTAGCTGTGGCACGCATATACTGTATGTGAGTAAATATACCAAATGGTTATGATGGATATGACTGACTAGTAGGCTTATATTGGTGAAGATATGATGCCTACGCTGTATGTTAAACGCTGGGTTAAATGGATGTAGAGTCTGTTTCTGTTATTGCAAGTTTGACAGATATATCAAGTCCAACTGGCGGGTCCTGTTATTATCCAGGAGACTAGGGTACAGTAGTGTGGAGCCTAAACATGGGGAGAGGACTTGCTGACCACCGCTTGGTGGGGGTAAAAGTCAAGGTTCAAGAGTAATTGAAGAATAGGAGGGAAGGACAGGAGGAAGTAACCCATACAAGGAGGGTAGAAAGGTTTCAAGAGAATGGAGAAAAAAGGCAGAATATAAGAGAGAAGTGGATGAACGATTGGGTTAATAAGATTTGGAACAGATAGGTGTGTGCAAGATAACTGAAGAAATCTGTGCAGCATGTGAGGATGTGGTGGGTGACGAGAAGACGAAAAGGGGTGCAAGGAACAGCATAGTGGAATGAAGTGGTTAGGTAAGCTGTGAAGCAAACGAAGAAAGCATATAGTGAGTAGATGGGAAGCAGAGGCATGGAGGAAGTTGAGTGACGGAAGAGAGAGTTATATGTAGGGAGGAAGAGAGAGGTGAAAAGATTAGTAAGAGAGTAAGATGAGTGGGTGAATTTGGAAGGAATTGAGTGTAAAGTGGAAGGAATGTAAGAAAATGTTCTGGGAGGAGGTAAAGAGAGTTAGACAAGGTGATAAAGAAGTTAGTAGGGGAGTGAAAGATATAGATGGTAGATTGATAGTGGAGAAGAGAGAAAATAATGACCATATGGAGAGAACACGTTAAGGAAATGGCTGGGAGAAAGAGGGTGATGAGAAGAGAAAAAGAGATCGGAAGGATGGAAGTACTAAAAGCAACGAAGAAAACCAAAATGGGGAAAGCCCTAGGAATTTATACAGTGTGTGGTCAAATGATGATTCATTGGGGAGAGATTGTAGTAGAATGGATATGGAAGATGTGCAGATTGGCCTGGGAGGAAGGGGAGGCCAAGGGAGGAAGGGGAGGGATGGAGTGGAGAGATATATGAGAGAGGGAGGTGTGTGAGCTGAGGGGAAAGAAGTGAAGTGGCGGAGAACAGGCGATTCGTTTGTGGCCACTCCTTGCGGGATTAAGGAGTCTGGCAATAGATAGAGAGAGATAACAGAGAAAAGTAGTATGTGTTACAAAGTACCTTCCTCAACAGAGTGAGCTGCTACATGTCCATATTTACACCCGAACTCGTGAAGCAATAGCGGGGTAATGATTATTTCGACAAGTATATGGAGTATAGGGCATTTTACCCCTGGACAATTTTACCCCAGGACGTTTTCCCCTCTAGACATTTTCCTCCCTTGGCTTATTTCCCCCGGAACATAGAAATGCCTTTGTTACTAAGTTACTTTATTACCGCCTCGCTCGTACTGTACAATAGGTAGCCCAGTGGCCAGCACCACATCCCGGCCTATGTCGCCGTGCCACAGGACTCGGTCTCTCTCTTTTGTGACCCTCATGTTTTCAAAATAGTCCTTTGCAGCCGCCTTAGCGTCACCTGATGACATCCGCCTTAGCGTCACCTGATGGCATCTTCATTTAGGATTCTATTAGGAGTCCTTCATGGACATTTCTACCGGGGCCATTTGATACCTTTTTTCTGACCCTTTCTAGTCTGGTAAAGTAGCATCCAGCAACTCTCCTGCAGTCCAGATCTTGTTTTAAGTGACTTTGGATTATCCTTTCTCTTTCATGAGATTGTAGGTAAACTGAATTATTTTTAGCCAGACCGTCGATTTTTCAAATTAGCCTTTTCCCTGAGGGTCAAGGAGCAAACAGCTTAGTTGTTCAAGTTTTGCACACAGACACAGACACACACACACAAACACACACACACACACAGACACAGACACACACACACAAACACACAAGCAACAGAAAAGTTAAAGACACCAGGTAAGTCTGTAAGAGAAATTCTGGCAGTAAAAGGATTAACCACTTCACCCAATATGCGTCATTATCATTTCTGATATCAGCGATTTTAGTCATCGTAGAAGAGCACCCTAGTGGGAAAACTGCTAACGAGGCCTGTGTTAACCTCCCTCTGTTCGAAAAATCCTCCCTAATATAAATACAGTCGTATATGTTGAACACGTCTCCTTCAAACCAATGACGGATTTATGTTATTCATGTTATAACCAGACGATTTCATTTAGTTTTGGAGAGACTTTTTTTTTTCTATCGTAGGAACTCTATACAGCCTTCAATAGCCCTTTATTACTTAAGCTGAAGAAAATACTCTGGTAGTTAATGCAAAAAAAAAAAAAAAAAAAAAAAAAAAGAAAGAAAGAGAGAAAGAAAGAAAATGCATCATCTGTCTGAAAAGGTTAAGAGTATTTTGAGACTGGAAAAATGCAGGAGAGGTAGATAAAGTTTTGATGGAAAAGTGAAAAAAGTTAGGCGGAGTTTAAGCATCCTGAGGCGACGTAACAATGTTGTCAAAACCAACTGGAATAATGCGCTGGAGGACGAGAATAATTATGCAAGGAGAAGCGAGAAATTATTTAAGACGTGGTGCTTAAGAGGGGCGCCTTCTTGTGGTGGCACCGATCTGATCTGCTGTGTAGCTTCCCAATCATACAAACGTCCCTTACTCCCCTCTCTATCCCTTTAGAGGAGGATGGTGGATGCAGAAGAATAATCCTGACCTGCAGTCCACCGTGTTCATGTGGGGCTGCGACTACTGTACTATATTTCTAAACTGAGGACGTGGTGCTGGAGAAGGACACCTTCACGCTGTGACACTGATATGGCTGGATGGATCCACTACCTGGCTATACAAACGTCTTTCAGCTCACCCACTGTCCCCCAGAAGATGCTGGAAGATTTCAGGAGAAGGTCAGCTTTGGCCTGCAGTCCACCGGGTATACACGTTTCAGATGAACCAAGGGCTACAACTACCATAAACCTTTAACTTGGCCAAAAAAAATTTTCTTTTTGCAGCTCACGTAGTTCAGTGGCAGCATAAGAGAATGCTATGGTTCTGCATCCTTTTCACGGCACTTCTTCTTGATTAGGACCATGTTAGTGTTACATTTCAGTATTTATATTCGAGAGATGTCAATTTCAGGCCAAATTATAGTAAAATAAATATAATAATCGTGGAGTAATTCATTTCATACTCTTGCTGTTACCAAAATTTCTCATCAGGTTAGGAGAGTTTCTTCATCCCCTGGTAGACGGGGTGGCATAATATTTTAGTATGTGTTTTTTTTTTTCCTCTGAACGATTCTCTTTAAGTTAGGAATGATGTCTAACAGTGAAAGAGGTTAATGAAAACTAAATCTAATCCCTCTAGTTCGAAAGTCACCCCAGACCCGAATAAAACTGTCTGGCAAAAAGCATGAGTTGAAGTACAAAACACGTCATGGGGCTGAAGGAGTTAATGAAGGCGATATATAACCCACTCCAAGTCTCTCCCAGGCTGAATGTTTGACGGCTGTAAGAAGGAAACGTAAACACAGGACTTTAATGTGGAAGTGTAAGCATTCTGAGATACCAAAGTTTTGCCAAAATCATGCTGAATAATACACTGAAAGACAAGAATAATCATACGTGGCAGAAACTGGTAATTATATATATATATATATATATATATATATATATATATATATATATATATATATATATATATATATATATAAGTTTTAGGGGGAGAAGAATGAGAGGTGAAACCGAAATGACATAAAGTACAGTTCTGTTGTGTCCATGTGAATATATAGTCAGACGCCTTAAGCCAGAAAGAGTTGCCCACAAACAAATCGCCTCCATATCACCCTGTCCCTTGCTGTCAGACGGTCCTCCCTCCAACTTACACACCCCTCAAGCATATAACTCCACCCCATCCCTCCATCAACAAAAATCGACCTTATATCACCTTGCTCACCGCCACCTCTCCACCCCCATTCCTCCATCTCGTCCTCGGTCTTCTTCTCTTTTTCCGCCTCCACCTCACTCACATATACACACATATACGGAACATAATGTCGCTCCACAGATTAGTTCAGGAATTGTGAAATTCTTACTTGATACTCTGAGAAGTATTTTGGTTCCGAAATTCCTATCACAAGGCTCCAAAAGTTACTGTTCTTGTCACGTCATATATAGTAATGAAATGAATGGATTTTTATGTCGGCAACTGTACTTACATAGTATTATAGTAGCGGCGCACGGCTCTGAGGTTGCTTTTATCGTACCCTGGCAACCTACCTCTCAACAGCACGTCCGATTTCGTATCATATTATACTCGAATCATATTATTATACACGAATATATTATACACGAATATTTTTATTCACGAACATATTATAAATGAGCGTATCATATTATACACGAAATCGGAAACACTGTTGAGGGGTAGGTTGCCAGGGCACGATAATTACAACCTCAAAGTCGCGCGCCGCAACTACAATAGTAGCAGCAGCAGCAGCAGCAGCAGCAGCAGCAGTAGTAGTAGTAGTAGTACAGTAGTATACGACCTTACAGCGAAAATGCTACAGGAAATATACCATGATGTTACTATAGAGCCAGCCCTGCTCCCTCAAGGCGGTGAGCATTTCGACCACAGAACAGCAGACCCATCAAATGATGCAAGAGTGGATGACAGTGCTCGAGGTTCTGGACACGTGGGCAGAGGGCTTTCGTCGACACTGGGATGTTTGATCCTATGGCAGCATGTCATCGTGAGCTGCCTCTCGAGGCCGCGCGCAAGGGGAATGAAAAAAAAAAAAAAAAAAAAAAAAAAGGTCGATTCACTCCCTTTGTGTTCACATCAGGTGGGACGGATCCAGATGCGGTGAGATTCTACTCGAAACTGGCAGAGGTTCTTTCTGAGAAGAAGCGTCAACCTCAACGTTCTTTTAAGGCCTGGATGAGATGTCGACTGTCATTCTCCCTCGTGAGGTGTGCACTCCTATGCCTCAGGAGCACAAAATCATCAGCCCTCAGGCCTGTCTCTCTGGAGGGTATGAATTGCGAAGTTACTGTGGTCAAGAGTTGCATAGACTAGCGACTCCAATAGATTAATGTCTTTATTAACACTGCGGTGTTAATAAAACATAAAGTAATAAAAGCAGTTGCAGGTAGTTGGTAACTATACTCATTGGCGTGTTATGGGCCAACGGATTTATTATGAAGGTTAGTGTTAACCTTCACTGTACAACTCCAAATGGTGAACTGTACTATGAAGGTTGATTTTGATTTTCACAATATAATAAAAAAACGGATGGAGGTGCAAGGAGTAGTAGTAGTAGTAGTAGTAGTAGTAATTGCAGTAGTAATGGTAGTAGTAGTAGTTGTAGTAGTAGTAGTAGTAGTAGTAGTAGTTGTAGTAATGGCAGTAGTAATGGTAGTAGTAGTAGATGCAGCCCCAGCACATCTAATACGGGAACCCAAAGGACTGATATCTAAAATTGCCTGCTCCTGTAGTCCACCATCCTCTTTTTGAGATACAGGGAGAATTGAGGGACGTTTGTATAATGAGACAATAGAGCAGCCTAGATACATCAGTGCCACCACATGAAGGCATCCCTCCAACACCAGCTGTACGTCAGAACTATGAACTAAGTGGTTGATAGTTTGGCTTGCACTCCGGGTCTGGGCCAGAGTAATTATTCACCTGATTAGGATGTTAAAAAACAGTTATTACAGAAGCTATCTTTAAATGATTTGTTGCAGTTAATCAACCATCTTGCACAACTCTAACGTATGGAAGTGAAGCTTGGACCTCGTTGGAAGGACATAAGTCAAGAGTGAGAACAGTGGAAATGAGTTATTTGAGCGGAACATGTGGAGTTACATGGAGAGACAGACTGACAAATGAGGAGGTGAAGGAGGGCTGTGATGTGGATGTGGATGTGACAGAAAGCATTAGGAAAAATACATTGAGGTCAGAAACTAACGAGGAGAGTGTGGTGAGTGAGGTGGAGGGAGTGAGGAGGGGGAGGCCAACAATGGGATGGAGGGATGGAGTGGAGAGGTACAAGAGAGAGGGCGGTGTGAGCTGGGAGTAGGGTAGTAAAATGACGGGGGACCGGGCAGCATATTTCCGATGTGTATGGGTATTCGTCTCAATACTACAGCTACCTCAGCCAATCAGCCCTGGTGAGATAGGTTAGATTAGGTGAGGGTAAATATTAAGTATATATAAGTAATTTTGCCTGGGAAACACATTGAACATATTTTCGAGAGAAATCTATGGTTAGACTTGAAGCGACTGGATGAGCGTCGTTCTTGGCTGAGGGTTCCTGGTGATGAGACGAGTACGCATACAGATCGGAAATATGTGACCAGGCAACATGGAGGCGATTTGTTTGTGTCATCCCTTACGGGATTAAGGCGCCTGACAATAGAACGATAGATAGAACAAATTTGTGATATGTATGTGTCACACACAGCTCCTGCAGTACCACGTAGGATATCAAGGTGGTGGTGGATTTGATTACGAGTGTTATGAAGCATGTTTAGCGAGATGGAAGCTAGTGCCTTTTCAGCCCGGTGTCTTGATTAAGTGATCTTTTTAACATTCTCTGCATATACTCTATCTTTTCCGTAGCCCTATAAAAAGAATTCCATAGGCCTGATATCCAGGGAACAAGAAGGCCATGGAATAGGCCAATCTCGCCAGGGCCAACGAGAATGGGAATTTTTCACTGAAGAACATACGCACAGGTAATCCTCAGTTTAAAGAAAATACATTGAAAAATTATTTGAGTTCCTTGATTAATGATATAACTTTTTTTCTTTCACATATTTCACTGTCCAGATTTTATGAAGTGTCGTAATCAGGGGAACATTTTATGGACACCCTGTAGATCAGATTTTATGTAACCCCTCCAATGCAGTGATTCTCTGTCTCTCTGTCTGTCTGTCTCTCATTAAATTTGCTGCCAACAGACGATTTTACTGATGTTTGGAGTTTTCTGTGAACGGATAAACCTCTCACAGTCTGGACAACTCTAGTTCCCTATCTGGTTAACGGCGGACGATTTTATTCAGCTGAGAGTGAGTCCTAAGAGACTGGTAGTACTAAATGAATCTTCTATGGTGAGAAAAGAACGAAAGATAGACCCAAAGATACACAAATATACCCAAAAACTATTAATGTCTCCAAAACGCTAACATATTTCATTTTT
This sequence comes from Coenobita brevimanus, assembly GCF_032717465.1. Taxonomy (NCBI): domain Eukaryota; kingdom Metazoa; phylum Arthropoda; class Malacostraca; order Decapoda; family Coenobitidae; genus Coenobita; species Coenobita brevimanus. The sequence goes on along the minus strand of NC_136955.1, from coordinate 23,752,193 downwards.
GCAAGTTTCAGACGATCCCATTCTAATCACAGTTGACCCATGGTAGTGTAGATATTTATAAAGGTAATACCTTCCTTCTACAGGACGAAAAACCTCTCTAATCTAAAAATACATGTCTGGTGAAAGAAAGTGTGTGTGTGTGTGTGTGTGTGAGAGAGAGAGAGAGAGAGAGAGAGAGAGAGAGAGAGAGAGAGATAGGCCTTTGTATTCGACGAACTTAAAGAACCCATAATGGTAGTGTGATAAGTGCATGATGGATAGTACAGTAAGAGTCTTTCATTACGCGCCAGGAAGAGAATAATTATATGTACCAGAGGCAGGAATTATTGGAAGGTATGAGCAACTTAGCTCTGAATGCATGGTGTATTGTAGTGAACGGTTGGGAGGAGAAGTGCAGTCAGCCAATGGAAAAAAGTCTACGCCTATAGTGTTTGGAAGATTTTACTGGTAACGCTGCCTTGAATAACACTAACAGTTGAACTAATAAAGAGCATCCTGAGTTGTTTCCCTTCATTTATTCTAAAACTAATGTTCTGAATGTTATGCTTTTTTTTTTTTTCTTTTATATGTATCGCCCGTTTTTAGCAAGGCGAAGCGAGGTAGTTTTTATTGATGTGTGTCTGTATGTGTGTTTGTGTGTGTATGTATCTGTTGCCAAAATATCTCGAAAAATTGTGGACAAATTTTCACCCAACCTTCGGGAAATAGAAACTATGTAAATGTGCAGAAGCCAACTACTTTCGGTGAGGATCTAATCAAAGACGAGCTAATGCCAGCCACCATATATTTTTACAATGTGGATTGGGATTATGTGAAACGCGGTGACTGAATTTCGTAGAGTTTTGCGAAGTTTAATCAGCAGCTTTTAGCTGGGCGAGAAGATAAAGTCTGTGTGTGTGTGTGTGTGTGTGTGTGTGTGTGTGTGTGTGTGTGTGTGTGTGTGTGTGTGTTGCCAAAATATCTCGGTTTCAAAGTTGGTTTGTACGAGTAGGCAGCCTGTACCTTAACCAACCACATATCTGGGTGGGTGATTAGCATTCACCCCTCCCCCCCAAATGCTTTTGTTTCATTGTTTCTATGGTTCTTCCCTTGGTCGAGTGTAAATCAGAGTGGAAGAGAGAAGAGATAGATCACGTGCGAGATGGAGAACAGGCATTAGAATTATTGAGAATTAAGTCCCTACCTATTCGTAAACAGGATCATCATAACCTGTGACTTTTATTCTACCCTACAAGGAGAGTATGTTTTAACCCCTGTTTGTTTGTTTATTTGTCTGTTAGCAGGATTACTCAAAAACTAAAAGAGAGATTTGGACCAAATTTGGTGGGTAGATAGCCGATGTCCCAGGGAACAATCGGTTAACTTTTGGGACTGATTCGGATCGTATTACAGATTCTGTATCTGGAAAACACTCTCTGGGAAACCCTGATCAATGATGAGAAAACCTAACTCATTATGAAGAGTGGTTTGGAAATTACGTTGTCCATGTCGGAGAGATGCGCTCCACTGAGTGCCCCTGTAGTTCATTATATAATTGCTTTGCCCATACGTCACAGACAGACAGACAGAAAAATAAATGTAATATGTATGATACTGTAGCTGCGGTGTGGTGCAATGCTTCTGCTGCCAATGTATTATGATCTGGCTACTGACTTGAATGTGCTGTCTAGTACGGACAGCTTCCCGCTGCAAAACTGCAGCTTAAAGAAGACAAAGCTGAGAAGACTGTTTTATGTGTACAAATCAGAGAATCTGTTCACTCAGCGTAACGTGATGGCATCGGGTACGTGTGATTCCCCCTTTACCTCTCTCCCAATTAAATTAGTGAGAAGCAGAAAGCAACTAGACTCCCAGAGATTAGGACGAACCTCTTCTAGTAAAGTAACCTGTCGTCGTTGGAGGTGTTGCATAACCTCAGCTCCTGACTGTGTGTCTGTCGTCCTACAAGTTCAACTACATTAGCTTGGCAGAGACTCATCGTACAAAAGTAGGTAGACGAATGGATGGAGAGAGAGAGAGAGAGAGAGAGAGAGAGAGAGAGAGAGAGAGAGAGAGAGACCACAAGTAGGAAAGTTAATTGAGCAGAAGGGAATTAAAGAGAGGGCTGAAACGGAAATGAGGTTAATGGAACGGGGTAATAGGGTAGGAATGGGTGGAAGGCGAGAGGAGGAGGAGGAGGAGGAGGAGGAGGAGGAGGAGAGAGAAAAACTGGAACAGGAAGAGGAAGAAGAGAAGGAGGAAGAGGGAGAGGAGGAGGAATAGGAAGATGGGAGGTAAGATTGTGAAATAATGGAAAGAACGATAATAAATAATGTCCATATACACCAAAAAATTATCTTATGCTAACCTATAATACATACAAGTGTAAACACAGATTCCATCCATCATCCATTTCTGTGTTACTCCATCAATAGCTAGGTATTTCAGTTTCGACGTTTAAGGGAAAGGAACTAATCACACTTTCCTGAGTAGCATTAAGCTAGCCTCAGCAATGACTGCCACCCAGCCTGACATAGCTATCGTGGAGTCTTAGTTAATCAACCCTGAACTTAGGCAAATCCAAGGCTATGATTTATTATACAGATTTTGCACAGGGAAACATTGAGATGGAGTAGTGATATGACATAGCAAACTCAGTCCTTTTCTTTTAGGGCGCATCCACACGTGTGCTCAAACAAGTGTTGGCAACATGTAAGCAACACAGTAACGATCACGCTGCAAACATGTTGGGAACAGCAGCGTCCATATCATGTTGGCAACATCATAATGAAGTCTCAGCTGCCTCGTATGGACACAGTTATCCCATCACCTCTGCTGCCAGTGTCCGAAGCTGCACTGAAACATGTTGCAAACATCTGTCCAAATACCGCTGCAAACATGTTCTCGAACATGTTGCCAGCTGTGTTGCCAACATATGTTTGAGCTCACATGTGGACGCGCCCTCAGATATTGGCACCCCTGAAGAAGTGGAGACGTTGTGGGTACGTGTCGCTTTAACCCACAATGCATTTCATATTGCTTCAGATAATTACAGTGTCCTTTACCATCCTTGTCTTTCCCTCAAGAAGGACCAACTTCTGCAATATCTCACTCACAACGCGGGTAGTGTAATAGTACGTTACTCAAGCTCTAAATTTCAGTGGAGACTTTAATGGATTGCGACACCACCAATCTCCTGAATGAGTTTCATCTCTCACAGGTTGTCGATTTCTCTACATTTAAAAAAACACGCTGGATAAAATACTGACTGACCTGAGCAGCCATTACTCACCACCTCAGGTAATGGCCCCGTTAGGATGCAGTAATCACTCTTCAGTCCTGTGGTCTCCATTGCATACATCGTCCCTCAAAGTTCCATCTGAAGTATCACCCAAAGTACGACCTCAGTTTAACATTTTAGCCATTGGATCTTCACCTATCATTAGGTTGTACAAGTAGTTCTCACCCCTGAAGATGTTTCCACGAAATGAGAAAGCTACCAGTCACCACTCACAGCTGCTCATCACCACTCCTTTAAGGGGAAAAAATTACAAAACACCCAGTAGATTTACCCTATATGGCAGAGTTAAAAGATTATTACAACACAGTAACCTAGCCGTCCATTCTAATAATAATGCCTTTTCTAACTGCATGAGGAGTGAAGTAATGAAAGACATCAAACTGTCCATAATTCTTTTAGTGAAACAAACCTCCAGTAACTAAGAAAGTGAGCCTGTGTGATTGTTCAAGCCAAAACGTCTTAAACAATCACACAGGCTCACTTTCTTGCGTCTGTCATCACTCCATTTAAGAGGCAGCTGGGTAGACCAACAAGGATTTTGCTTCCATCTGCCAGTAACTCCCCAGGCTAGACCCACCCAATATCTCTGCCTATTTGCCTTCCCCAGCAACTAATCCGACAGATCAGGAACACACACTGCCACAAACTAAGAGCCAAGATAACAATTCCCTTTACGTCTGTCGCGAAATGTCATAATGACCTATATTCGTTTCACACTCATTTGGCCTAGGACTGTCATCTGTTCACCTTAAATGCTAAGCTGTAACACCAGATTAACAATTAAATTGATGCTAGTCATGAAGAGGTGCTATAGAATGGATATAGAAGCATAACACTGATTTTTTCAGTCACTGAACTACGTGAAATAATCTACAAAAGGATGGAAATCCGGACCAATCTATAGCGAAAGCACTATAGAAACATATAGAATTTTCAGAATTTTGTGACGTGACCTCAACGTAAAAAAAAAAAAGAAAAAGAAAGAAAGAAAAAGAAAAAGAAAAAGAACATAATCTTACACGTGCCTCTCCGTAAATTACAGATTGCCTCACAGATCCACCCTCCCCACTGTTAGCATTTTCTTCACTAAATATATGGCATTTAGGGCACCAACCCCATTTAAGAGTTTGAAGTGCAGTGGAGTATGTGTCATTTCCACAACAACTCAGCCATGTATATCCTTTATTGCTAAAACCGCGTGACGATTCGTACATTATTTATATCTATATCTGGACACTAAATAAGCAACACAATATTTTGCTAACTTCCTTAGTATATCAGTAGTAAAGAATTAACCTTCCAGATAAAATACACAAACTACTTTTTTAACGTCCTTGGTATTTTCAAACGAAACTATTACCTTTCCAGAAAATAATACATACATTGTTCTTCTAAATCCTAAGTATATTAACATGAAATATAATCCTTCCTGATAAAATACTGCGCTTCTCCGTGACTAATAGATGCTCTTACATAAACTCATGTTATTAAACGCTTTAATGTTCCACGGCCTTTTATTATTATTATGAGTATCTATCACTTCCAGAATAATTCTACAGATATTTATACTCTAACCTAAACAGTCTTTGATTCCATAAGCTACTGTTATCTTCATTAAACTCCTAAATTTCTACATAATTTTTCCCCATTAAGTACAGCAGAGTTAAAAAGTTTCTGATAGAGGCATGAAATATTAGTCCCTGTAGAGATAGAATGTGTTGCACTGAAAATGTCCAATCCATTTAGGCATATTAACCACAATCAAAAATAAGTAATAAAAGAGATACAAGGTAGCTTAGTGGATGTTGAAGGGAACACAGTGAGAGAGGGCAGTGTTTGGAAACTCCCTGTACTGTTGTTTGCAGATGATCCTGTGTTGTTAAGTGAAGACGAAGGGCAGCTGCAAAGCTTGGTAGATGAGTTTGGGAGAGTGTGTAAGAAACGGAATCTAAAGGTGAATGTAAGGAAGAGTATAGCTATGATCTTCGAGAAAATTGAAGTCAGTCAATATACAGTGAGGTTGGAAGAGGAGGAAATGGAAAATGTGAGTGCATTTAAGTACTTGGGTAGTGTGATGAGTAAGGATGGAAGTTTTCGAGGGTGCGGTGCTTGAAAGGGTACAACAAGGAAGAAAAGTTGCTGGTTCCTTGAAAGCAGTGATAAGAAACAGGGAAGTGAGCAGGGAAGTGAAAAAGCTACTACATGGCAGTATTGTGATACCAACTCTGACGTGTGGAGGTGAAGCTTGGACCTTGTTGGAGGGACAGAAGTCAAGAGTGAGAGCAGTAGAAGTGAGTTATTTGAGAGGAGCATGTGGAGTCACATGGAGAGACAGACTGACAAATGAGTAAGTGAAGGAGCGTTGTGGTGTGGATGTGGATATGAAAGGAAGCGTTAGGAGAAACACACTGAGGTGGTTTGGCCATGTGGAGAGGATGGAGAGTGAGAGACTGACGAGGAGAGTGTATGTGAGTGAGGTGGAGGGGGGGAGAGGGAGAGGGAGGCCAAGGATAAGATGGAGGGATGGAGTGGAGAGGTATATGAGAAATGGGGATGTGAGCTGGGAGCAGGACAATGAAATGGCGGAGGATAGGGTAACATGGAGGCAATTTGTTTGTGGATTGCATTACTCGTCTAGATAAATTCAGTACCATATTGATTAATAAAGTGAAGTGGAATTTAACATGAAGCATCTGTAAATTAAGTAAAAGTCTGGAAGTTTCTTGATGTAAAGGTGAATTAACAATATATTACTCTCCCAGCCTCCAAGATTAATTAACAGTACATACCCCTTCAAGCTAAAATCATGTGCCAATCCATAAATCACGGTAAACTTCAAACAAAATACTCATCTAAAAGAACATTCATAAGCATCTGTCACCTCTAAAATATATTCCTCTTACACGTGCCCATCCATAAATTAAAGATAACCTCACAGACCCAGCTGCCAATTAAACGGTTCTCCCATTAACGAGAATATAATGGGCGGGGAGGTCAACGTCTGGGCTCACAATGCATCAGGAGGGATGGCACGCCCTTTGCCCTCGCGTCTAAGGGGATCGCTTATTTTATCTCCCTCTCCCATTAATTTCACTGAGGTTCCAGCTTGGGGTGAGGGGGTAATGATCTTATATTCTCGTCAGCTTAGGAGTCTGTTATCACGTTTTCTTGGAGATGTGCTTTGCGTTCTACACCTTCCTTTTCTTTTATGTTCTTTGTATATTTTTTCAGCCTGAAGCTATTGCGTTGCACATCTTAATTTTCTTTAAATATATTTTGTTTACTCTTTTAGCCTCAAGCCAAGGAGATGACTTTTTCATTCTTTCCTTCTTTCTTTCATTTATGTGTCCGACTCTGACCATAGGCTTAACAGGCTATTCCCTGAGGTCCGGCAGTCCTCCGACGTATAGTAACGCCCGGGAAAACAAGACGTGATGAACACATGCCCCTGTGGTCGGTAGGTGACTGTGATGGTTCCGGCGCCCCACAAACTGCTGGACGAGCCTTTTGACAGGTTGCCTCTGCCAGGGTTTTGGATTGCCAACATAAATACTTCTGGATATGAATATCAGAGGTTAACCATATCTATATCCATATTTATGTAGGAATGTTAGGGATCACACCCTATCTCTTTCCCACACTCACTCACCCCCCCCTTTGTCTCTCATTTTCTCACACTTCCTCACACACCCTCTCTCTCATTTTCTCATATCCAAGCATATTCTCACCCTTCCTCACACTCTCTCTCTCTCTCTCTCTCTCTCTCTCTCTCTCTCTCTCTCTCTCTCTCTCTCTCTCTCTCTCTCTCTCTCTCTCTCTCTCTCTCTCACTCTTTCTCTCACACTCATTTTTCATTCTCTCAAATGTTATTTCTCAAACCTCATAATATACCCTCTCTGTCCCTGCCTCTGTCTGTTTCTGTCTCTGTCTGTCTGTCTGTCTGTCTGTCTGTCTGTCTCTCTCTCTCTCTCTCTCTCTCTCTCTCTCTCTCTCTCTCTCTCTCTCTCACACACACACACACACACACACACACACACACACACACTTTTTCCTACAGGTATAACCTTCAAAATTTCTTCCTTCAATCCTAACTTCTGTCTCCCTCCCACTGTTTACCTCATTTCTCTCCCTCAATTCTTCCCTCCCTCTCTCCCTCTCTCCTACCTTCCTTTCCTCTTTCTCTTCTTTCTTCCCTCCTCTCTCATCTCTTCTTTCTTCCTTCCTCTCTTCTCTCTATTCGCCTCTTCTTTCCCCAACTTTCTTTTCCCATCTTTTATCTCTCTCCTTCGTCCCCCTCCCCCCATTTCTTGCATCTTATATAATAAAAAAGGAAAGGAAAAAAGTAACAAGAAAGAGAGGAGAGAAGAGAAACGAAAAGAAGAGGGAGAGATAAAGTTAAGAAAGGAAGGAAGGAGAAATTACGGTAAGGAGATTGAGAAGGAGGAAGGGAGGAGGGAAGAAGGAAGGGAGAAGGAGAGATGGAGGGAGGGAGGGAAGATCTGTGGTCGGGAGTTTTGCATTATGACCTCCGATCCTTCCCCTTCCCTCCCTCCATCCCCTCCCCTCCTCCCATCTCTCCCCTTCCCCATTCCTCTCTCTCTATCCCTCCCCTCCCCTCCCACTCTCCCTCCTCTCCCCTCTTCATCACACCCGTCCCCATAACGTCCTTCTCTCTCTCACCTCCCACTCCCTCCTCCTCCCTCCCTCCCTCCCCATGACTCCCTTCCCTCCCTCCCTTCTCCCTTCCCCAACACTCCCTTCCCAATCCCCTTGACTCCCTCTCCCTCTCTCTCCCTTTTCTCCCTCCCCATCACTCCCTTTCCTCCCCCCCTTCATTCTTTCCCCCTCCCCTTCACTTCCTTCCCTCCCCTTCATTCCCTCCTTTCCCTCCCTCCCTCCCTCCCTCCCTCCCTTCCCTCCTTTCCCTCCCTCCCTTCCTTCCCTTCCCCTTCCTCCCTCTCCTCCTCATCATGTGTTTCCTTTCCCCTCACTTCCTTTCCTCCCTCACATTCTTTCCCATCCCTCCCCATCACTCCCTTCCCTCCCTCAATCCCTTCCCCTTCCCTCCCCACCCTCCCTTCCCTTTTTTCCCTCCCCCTCACGCTCTCCCTTCCCTCCCCCTAATGTCTCTCCCTCCCTTCCTCCCTCTTCACTCCTCCTTCCCCTTCCTTACAGTAAGTCTATGTGTTAGTCCAGTGGTTACAGAAATCGTCTGTTGTTGGAATAGCATCGAGTTCAGTCCCAAATGAAGAAGGATAAGTATAGTGGATGTGAGTGGATTATGTATTGAGTGGAATATAGTGGAAACAGACTTTACTGATGTGCCACAAGATCCACAGACAAGTAATAACAACACCACCGCTAATACCACCACACCAGTTCTGAATGGAACGGCCTTGGCAAGTATTAAGTATGGACGGTGGGTATGAGCGCTGAAGTGGTGATATGTGAAGGTGTTGGCCACGTAGGAGGATTGCTGAGCTCAGACACATGGAAAAGACTGAAAGTGAGTGACTGTGAGTGTGTGTGTGTGTGTGTGTGTGTGTGTGTGTGTGTGTGTGTGTGTGTGTGTGTGTGTGTGTGTGTGAGTGAGAGGACTGGGCTGGGTGAAAGAGTGAGATGACGGGGTGGAAGAGTGAGAGTGAATGAGTGAGCGAGTGAGACGGTGTGAGTGAAACTGATTGAATGACAGTGAGTGAGTGGAACTGATTGAGTGACAGTGAGTGAGTGGAACTGATTGAGTGACAGTGAGTGAGTGGAACTGACTGAGTGACAGTGAGTGAGTGGAACTGATTGAGTGACAGTGGGTGAGTCGGTGAGCGAGTGAGACTAGCGAGCAAGAGACTGAGTGAGTGAGTATGCGAAGGAATGAGTGGGAATGAATAAGTCTATGCCTGAGAATGAGTGATTTTGAGTGAGTCAGAGAAATTGCGTGCAAAAAGCAGTATCCTACCAAGCTTATAACATCCTTGTCACCTCTTCCTCCAAACACCTTAATAAATGGAGATTACACTTCCTCCATTAATACATGCTTATAATCCCTAACATTCCTGAATAAATCTATCTATATATTGCCAGACGCTTTAATCCCATCAGGGGTGGCCACTGTCACGGGGTTTTTATGTATATTCAATATTAAAGAATATTATTCAATAATACTTGAGAACAGGACAAAGAAGTGACTTGTGAAAATTAAGCAATGATTACTTTATGCCGGCTTACTTCGCCGATTCTCTAAGGACGAGAATTTATAAACTTTCTCAACAGTACACAGCAGAGACTAATTATTCACACGTGCTGTTTATTAGTACTGTTGGCCTCTGGAGAAAGTGACTTCACCCCTGACAATCAATAATTAATGCTATTAATGATCAACAAGTTCTTGCTGGTGCAATTAACTCCTAGATGGCACAACAGATTTAAGTTAATAAAAGGGACTGGCCTAAGTACCAGTTGAGAATAATGCAAAACGTTTATGCAAACTAGGAGCTGCAACTAGAATAAGCTTAATATGGAAAATAAACCATGAGTTTACATTACATTAAGCTCAAGAAAAAGAACTGTTAAATTTATTGATTACAATGAAATAAATTTATGTTACATGTTTCAAAATGAATTTAAAATAAGGAGATTGCACTCACTCGCTTACTCAAAAGCTAAACTCTTAAACCTAGGAAAAACGAAAAGAAATACTGGTCAGAAAAGTGGACCAAGTGGACGACTGGGCGTCATTGCTGAGGAAGGACGCTGCACACGCTGAGCCTCTTGCCAATCATGCTAGGTGGGAATTCAACAGCGGCGGCGGGAACTGGGCATCGTTGCTGAAGAAGGACGCTGCCACACACACTACCTGCTTCCATGGCGCTCAAATCCTGACTGATTCAAATTGTGGGAGAGAGGCGAGTGTCGTGGCCGCACTTGCTAACGGCCAACGAGTGTGAGCGATACACACCCGCAGTATCACTCAGTGAAGGTGCTAACATCGCACACAAGGACGATCACTTATGAAACAGTGAAAATTGTCCTGAAAACATTCCTGATTGAGTAAATACGGGGACGGTTAAACTGAGTGATAAATACTGGGATTCCACTAGAATTCGCGGTTTCCCACTAAAGTTTAATGTTATGAGTTTGTTTAGATATATGATCGGCCAACTCGTGACATTACGCCCCATCAAAAATGAAATTTTTTTCTCAGAATTTTTTTTTTTATATACCTACATATAAATCCTAACTCAGTCACACAAGATTCACACTGTGGTGTGTGTGTGCTATCCTGCTACAGGAGAAAGTCACAGTCGCCAGTGAGCAAAAAAATCTCGTATTTACGTTAATAGAAGCAAGCTTGAGGGAAGAACTCCATGACGACGGTGAAAAATCCTGTACTCAGGTCAAACTGAGCGAAAAGTTCGCTACATTTACATTAACAACTAATTGTTATGTAGCGTGATGTATGTAATACACGGGGTAGGTGTGACAGTTGTGGTGTAACTGTACCTACGTGTAAAATTACATAATGCAAATCAATAATTAATGATGACTACGAGGCAGAAGAGAAGAGGCGGCAGCATGCGTCAGGGATGATCAGCTGTTCTGCACGGCAATGCTGCACCCGCCAGCTGCACCTGCGAAAGGAATCAAGATGGAGCATCAAAAGTGACATTTCTCTCTCTCTGCCTAGCAATCAGTACCTATGTCATTATTAACCAGGAAACGTAGTCATAGGATTTACAAATTTCTCAGGACCCTTGTAGTTTACTGGTTAAGCTAACTTATTAACCAGGAAACGTGTCAGTTCTTGAATTGCTCAAATCTCTTAGAATGGGCAGTTTACTGGTTAACCTGACATTATCAACCAGGAATCGTGTCAGCTCTTGAATTGCTCAAATCTCTTAGAACAGGCAGTTTACTGGTTAACCTAACTCTACACTTACGATTAATGACAGGATGCTGAGAATCGCTATGCAATCTTGGGCAGGTCACGTTTTAACACCCACCGTGGGTGTGAACTCTCGTGTGGATATTTTGCATTCTCCGAGAATCCTCAGAGAGGCCCACAGCTTGAGACGTTCCACAAGGTAATTCATACACAGCCTCGGACTGTCTCTGCAGGGTTCTCAAACTTCCCCCTTAACTTATGTTATACATGTATATACAAGTCCTGGACGTAACGTGTCCTGTGGGACCAACGGGCAAGACGTCAGCAATTACTGGTACACCCATCGGCTCAGCATCCACTTTAGTGATTGCATTGAGCCTCCTATAGTCGCCACAAATCCTGACTCCACCATCTTTCTTGCGAACTACTACCATTGGACTGCAGTAAGGAGATGAGGACTTTTCAATAATATCTGCAATCTCCATGTCAGCAATTTCGTTGTCTACTGCGCCCAATAGTTGCATGGGAATCGGATATGGCTTAACCTTTACGGGAGTATTGCTGGTCAACTCAGTCTTGTGACAATCAACCTTTGCAAGTCTAGGTTGGTCAGAGAAGACATCAGCATACCGACAGAGCAGTGATCTTATGGCATTCTGATCACCTAATGCTAAGTCAGCGTTAAGTAAAACTTCTCCGATAGTCTCTTCCTGACGGGACTGAGCGGTTAAGGGCTCGTCATCATGGTCATCAGCTGGGATCACCGCGGCTGCCCCGGTTTCTTCCAGTGGCTGGTCACTATCATCAGCTACTCGTAGGCCAGTCTCCTCGGGGTTTGACTCATGATAAGCCTTCAACATGTTAATGTGGAACCTTTTGCGAAGATTCCCCATCTGAATTATGTAGTTGAGGTCTGAAATGCGCTCTACTACATCAAATGGACCCTTCCACTGCACCAACAACTTGTTCTAGGCAGTGGGGAGTAACACCAAGCACTTATCGTCTGGACTAAGCTTCCGAAGTTTTTCCTTCTTATCATAATAGGCTTTCTGAACTTTGCGCGCCTTGATCATTTCTTCCTTAGCTAACTCGCACTTCGACTGGAGGCGGTCAGCTAGATCAAGGATGTAGGTGTAGGTGGTCTTGACTTCAGGGTCGGGTTCTTCATCTTCCCATAACTTGCGAAGGACTTGAAGTGGTCCACGGACCGACCTTCCATACACCAGTTCAAAGGGTGAGAACTTCAAGGAGTGCTGTGGGGCTTCTCGACAAGCAAACAGAAGAGGAGCAATGAACCGCGGCCATTCCTTTGGCTGTTCGGTGGCCATGCGCTTTAACATCTTCTTGAGAGTCCCATTGAACCTCTCACACAGCCCGTTACACATGGGATGATAAGGCGTAGTTTGCAGGCCTCGGATGGACAACAACCTGAATGCTTCGTTCATCATTGCAGAGATGAACTGCGAACCCCGGTCGCTTAAGACCTCTTTGGCGCGACAGAACACTTCGATCAATGCCTCAGCAACAGTGACGGCCTCTATATTCTTAAGGGCCACGGCTTCAGGCCACCGTGTGCTGAAATCAACAACACTGAGGATATACCTTGATCCATCACTTGCCCTAGGAGAGATTGGCCCAACAATGTCAACTGCTACTCTCTCGAACGGTTCAGAGATTACAGGCATTGGTTTCAGTGGCACGGGACTGACACGTCCCCGGTCAGTGGTACACTGACACACATCACAGGAATGCACAAACCTTTTTATTTCCTGTACCATTCCTGGCCAGAAAAAGTCAGCATGGATGTGGTCAGAGGTTTTCTTTTGGCCCATGTGACCTCCCATGACTGAACAATGACCTAATTCGAACACTGCCCAGCGATACTTCGCGAGAACAACGAACTGCAGTTAAACCTCACCCTGGGGTGTCTGTGACTCACGGTATAGCCGTCCTCACTTGCGAAGGAACCTGGCTTGACCTCCCCGTGAATACTTAATCACTTTACCCTCCAATTTTTTATGCACTGAGGCAAGTGTCGGGTCAGACTGTTGTTCTTGGACAACGTCTTGACTACGAATCAAATCTTGCGGCGTTGCAACAGTCAATGGGGTGACATGATTTGGAGCATTGGCCATGGCTCATGATACTGCAACAGCCAAAGTCTGAGTAGCAACATCTACGGCGCAACTGTTTTTGACTCCCGGTATGTTGCCGATAATGAGGTCAAACAAGGGTTCTGGCATGACAACAGCAGCTGTCAAACCAGTATAGAAAGGAGATGCCACCTGGATACGTGCCTCAGGGAACAATCTCACCGACCCATCAATAAGTTTAACTTGGATCTGCTTACCCATGTACTCGTCGGGCTGAACTAAACTTTGCTTGACAGAGCAACCTGAGGAACCATTATCTCTCAGGACATTTACAGAAACACCTCCCACAAACCCTGGCTGAATAAGAAAGGCAGTGTTACAGGTGGAAGGGTCTGAGGAGGTAGCAGCCAGTCGTTGGTAAGACTGCGGAACAAACGATGCAGCAAATGTGGTGCCCTGAGAATTTGATACCTGAGGGGTGGTGCTCACCATCTGAAGAGCTGGAGCATTGACCACCTGTGGAGGAGGGTTCACTGTCACTGGGGAACTAGTGAACTGCAGGGAAGTACCTGTACTGGTGGGGTTGGCACCACTGTATGCTTGTTGTGGCATAAGGGCTGCATTTGCATCCTGCCTCCAATACACTAAAGTCGATTGTCCTGACTGAGGGTTACGTGGTTTGTCCTTGCCCTGCTGCTGCTTGAAATACCGGTACTGCTGCTGGTTAGGGTTCTGCTTATCGTACCGCTTCCACTCGGGTTTCTGAGTGTTTTTCCCCTGGTCCTTCTTCTGCAGTTTTGGACCTTGGCCATTATTCTGAGAACGGCCTCGTTGCTGGGGTTCAGCCTGAGACGGTTTCTCAGATTTATCAGGTTTCCTATTCCTATTCCTATTCCTATGCTGCTTGCGAGTTTGATACCCGTATGCAGTAAAGAATGCATCAGCCTTCTCCACCATTTGGCTGGCATCCTTTGCCTGGCAAATCTTAAGCTGAGCCATAAGTTCAGTAGGCTATGACTTTTCTAGCTGCGTGCGCAGCATAAGGTCAATTATCCCCTCACGCGTGGAAGGAGTTTCATCTTTCTCCATCCACTCATCTAAGTAAGCAGTAAGCCGGTCAAGAAACTGAACGGCAATCTCTTTTTCCTGTAAACGCGCCCTCATGAACTGACTCTCGGCATCGTCAACTGTGAGACCGTACGCTTTGACGAGTGCGGCCTTCATCATCTCATACGTGAGATTGTCTCCACGAATTCTATGGAGAACATCGAGGGCAGGGCCCTCAAACAGGCTAAGAAACTGAAGCCACTTAGCTGCATCATCCAGCTGGTAAAGTTGAGCCATGTCTTCAAAACGAGCTATGTATGGCTTGATTCGCTCGCCTTCCTTGTATGGGGGAAGCTTAATGTGTGGGATCGCCATAATACGTGCAGGGATAGCGCTCGTGGAGCTTGGGCCAGCTGCACCAGATGTGTCTGAAGCCAAGGAATCTCGCTTGAGCTTCAACATTTCAATTTCATGATTTTCATGTGCTTCTCGCTGGGCATGTTTGTGTTCTCGTTGTTCTCGCTGTTCTTGCTCATGTTCTAACTCGAGTTTGCGTTGTTTTCGCTTGTGTTTGCGCTGTTCTCGCTCGTGTTCGCATTGGATTCTACGCTCTTCACGAGCATCACTCTCGCGTTGCTGCTCGTGACTAAGCCGAGAGAGGACATAATCCTTTACTTCAGTTGGGTCTGTAAGCCCCATATCTTTTGCTTCCTGTACATAGACGCTGGTAGACATGATGCTAACTTAATCTAAGTAAACTAGAAACTCAGTACTGACTGCAATTTTGCAAAGAAAGATGCCAATAATCAAGAATAAAGAATATAAGCACAGGTTAGTGGTGACCAGTTTTATCTCATTAAACTAGTAAAGAAAGAAAATTAAACATACAACTGACTGTGAAAACTATTACGTAAATTAATAGAACTGAATCACTAATCACCAGTAAGATAGTGCCTATAGACTTGAATGATAAATACCTAAGTATGAGTGAGTGAGTATTACCTCGTGAATAACTTTAGAGGTTGGAGTTAATATCCTGGCAAGGTCGCCAAATGTCACTGGGTTTTTAAATATATTCAATATTAAAGAATATTATTCAATAATACTTGAGAACAGGACAAAGAATTGACTTGTGAAAATCAAGCAATGATTACTTTATCCCGGCTTACTTCGCCGATTCTCTAAGGACGAGAATTTACAAGCTTTCTCAACAGTACACAGCAGAGACTAATTATTCACATGTGCTGTTTATTAGTACTGTTGGCCTCTGGAGAAAGTGACTTCACCCCTGACAATCAATAACTAATGCTATTAATGATTAACAAGTTCTTGCTGGTGCACTTAACTCCTAGATGGCACAACGGATTTAAGTTAACAAAAGGGACTGGCCTAAGTACCAGTTGTGAATAATGCAAAACGTTTATGCAAACTAGGAGCTACAACTAGAATAAGCTTAATATGGAAAATAAAACACGAGTTTACATTACATTAAGCTCAAGAAAAAGAACTGTTAAATTTATTGATTACAATGAAATAAATTTATGTTACATGTTTCAAAATGAATTCAAAATAAGGAGATTGCACTCACTCACTCACTCAAAAGCTAAACTCTTAAACCTAGGAAAAACGAAGAAATACTGGTCAGAAAAGTGGACCAAGTGGACGACTGGGCTTCATTGCTGAGGAAGGATGCTGCACACGCTGAGCCTCTCGCCAATCACGCTAGTTGGGAATTCAACGGCGGCAGCAGGAACTGGGCATCGTTGCTGAAGAAGGACGCTGCCACACACACTACCTGCTTCCACGGTGCTCAAATCCTGACTGTTTCAAATTGTGGGAGAGAGGCGAGTGTCGTGGCCGCACTTGCTAACGGCCAACGAATGTGAGCGATACACACCCGCAGTATCACTCAGTGAAGGTGCTAACATCGCGCACAAGGACGATCACTTATGAAACAGTGAAAAATGTCCTGAAAACATTCCTGATTGAGTAAATATGGGGACGGTTAAGCTCAGTGATAAATACTGGGATTCCACTAGAATTCGCGGTTTCCCACCAAAGTTTAATGTTACGAGTTTGTTTAGATATACGATCGGCCAACTCGTGACAGCCACACACAAATCGCCTCTATGTCGCCCTGTCCCCTACTATTTCACTTCCCCACTCCCAACTCACCCCCCTCTCTCTCATATACCTCTCCACTCAATCCCTTCATCTCATCATTGGCCTCCCCCTCCCTCTCTCCCCCCACCTCACTCGCATACACTCCTCATCAGTCTCTCACTCTCCATCCTCTCCACATGGTCAAACCACCTCAATGTGTTTCTCCTAACGCTTTCTATCACATCCACATCCACACCACAATACACCACAACGCTCCTTCACTTCCTCATTTGTCAGTCTGGCTCTTCATGCGACTCCACATGCTCTTCTCAAATAGCTCATTTCCAGTGCTGTCTCTCTTGACTTCTCTCCCTCCAACAAGGTCCAAGCAACACTTCCATACGTTAGAGTTGGTATCACAGTACTGTTATGTACTAACTTTTTCACTTCCATGCCCATTTCCCTCTTTCTTATCACTGCTTTCAAGGAACCAGCAACCTTTCTTCCTTGTAGTAGCCTTTCAAGCACTTCGCCCTCTAAACTTCCATCCTTACGCATCACACTACCCAAGTACTTAAACACACTCACATTTTCCATTTCTTCCTCATCCAACCTCACTGTACATTCACTGACTTCAGTTCTCTCGAAGACCATACGGTAACTTTACTCTTCCCTACATTTACCTTTAGATTCCGTTTCTTACACACTCTCCTGAACTCATCCACCAAACATTGCAGCTTCCCTTTGTCTTCACTTAACAACACAGTATCATCTGCAAACAACAGTACAGGAAGTTTCCAAACACTGCCTTCTCTCACTAGGGCCATTCCAACATCCACTGCCCTACATTATATCTCTTTTATAACCCGATCCATATATAGGTTGAACAAGCATGGAGACATGACACATCCTTGTTTCAATCCAACCTTCAAATAGAAAAATTCACTCTGTTCTGTATCTACTCGCACTGCAGCCTTAGCACCCTCATACATACTCTTCATGGCATTCAAGAACTTCCCATCTACTTCGTATATTCCTAATACTGTCCACAATCCTTGTCTATCCACCCTGTCATATGCTTTCTCCAAATCCATGAAGGCCGCATACAACTTCTTTCCTTTCCCCAGAAACTTTTCAACTAAAGAGCTAAGAATGAATATCTGATCTACACAACATCTTTCCTTCCTCCTTCCTAAAGCCTCCCTGTTCTTCCTCCAACTAATTCCTCTGTTATTTCCCTAACTCTGTCAATAAGTATCCTACCATATACTTTTCTTATTACTCTAAGAAGACAAATGCCCTTATTATTACCACATGCTTCTTTCTCCCGATTTCCTTTGTACAGGGGAATAATTATACCTGACTTCCAATCCTACGGGACTCTACCTTCTTCCCAGGCCAGTCTGCACATCTTCCACATCCATTCTACTACTATCTCTCTCCCATACTTCAGCATTTTACCACACACTCCATCAATTCCGGGGGCTTTCCCCATTTTAACTTTCTTCATTGCATCCACAACTTCCATCCTATTGATTTCTTCCTCGCTTCTCACGTCCCTTCTTCTCCCAGCCATTCCCCAGCCACTTACACTTGCATTGCTTTCATTCTCAATGTTCAGCAATTCCTTAAAGTGTTCTCTCCATCTGCTCAGTTTATCTCACTTCTCCACTAATACTCTACCATTTAAATCTTTCACTCCCCAACTAGTTTGGCACCCTGTCTAAGTTTCTTTACTACTTTCCAGAACATTTTCTTACATTCCCTCCACTTTTCACTCAAATTCCATCCAAATTCCTCATCCACTCTCTTCTTACTTTCTCTTACTAATTTTTTCACCTCTCTCTTCATCTCTACATATAACTCTTTCTTCCATCTCTCAACTTCTTCCACTCCCCTGTTTCTCATCCACTCACTGTATGTTTTCTTCTTTTGTGCCACAGCCTCTCTCACCTCTTCATCCACCATACCGTTCCTTGCACCCCCTTTCGTCCTATCTTCATCCCACACACCATTCACATGCTGTACAGATTTCTTCTGTGAATATCTTGCACACACCTTCCACGTCCCCCATCTGTTCCAATCCATATTTACCCAATCGCTCCTCCACTTCCCTCTTATATTCTGCCTTTTTTTTCCATCTTCTTGTAACCTTTCCGCTCACCTTGTATGAACTACCTCCTCCTGGCCTTCCCTTCTTCTATTTCTCCATTTCATTTGGACCTTGCATAAATATGTATATAAATATGGCTAACATCTGCTATTCATATCCAGAAGTAATTTTGCTGGTAATCTGAAACCCTGGCAGAGGCAACCTATCAAATGGCTCGTCCAACAGTTTGTGAGGCGCCAGAACTATCACAGTCGCCTTCCGACCAGAGGGGCAAATGTTCATCACTTCTTGTTCTCCCGGGTGTCGCAGCAACTGTGATTTCTGACTGTACTTCACCTCTACATATCACCACTTCAGCTCTACCCTCCTCCGTCATTGCTGAATAAATGCTAGGGCTGTCACATGCAGAAATGGTGTATTGATGTTAGAGGGCATATTTTCACAACGTGTCGGCGTATGGTGGCACCAATATAAAGGAACCGCTCCACTGTCCAATTATACAAACGTCCCTCTGTTTCTTCCCTGTCCCACAAAAAGAGAATGATGAGCTGCAGGACATAGGCAACCTCAACATGGAGCCCACCGGGTTCACATCCAGATGAGCCTAGGGTTGGATCTGCTGTTATTGCTGTTCTGGTTAATGTCACTCGTATTTATTTGCCACTGGGAAACCTCCTAAGGACTGACTTATAAAAAACTATCTCGACTCGACCATGAAAAAGTTAGGTATACCAGTAAAAACACCTCGACTTCTATCAAATTTAGCTTAGTTGCATGCAATCTTCTGACGTTTACTGGAACATAATACTAGAGTTATCCCGACCACGACAGGCTTAAGATAAACGTAGATTGTAAAAATATCACTGAGAAGATTGTAAAGTGGATGAAAGACCAGTGAGGTGGAATGATTAGGTGGAGATGGCTGCATCGTGACCACTTAGAAGGACCGCTCAGAAAGTTGACTACTGGTGGTCTAGTCTTTCAACACGCCAGGCCAGGTGAAAGTCATGTGTTGTCCCCTCATTGATGCTTCCTCAGTGGTGGATATTAATTCCTTCAATCCGAGGACATCTTATATTTAATTATTCTACCTTCACAAGATATAATTTATCTTCAAAAAGTTCTCTCATGCTGAAAGGGTAAGGTAAGGCTTCATTAAACCTCTCCACTGTAAAAAGCTCTCTCCCAATCTTATTATAATTGCATGATGCCACAAATAATAACACAAAAATGTTGTCCTCTTGCTATAGCGCCTCATTCCTTCTCTTAGAAATACAAACTTCCATTTTTTTTTTTTTCCGGACAATGACAAACCATACTATCAAACTCATCAAAACCTACCACTACAAATCATTTTCAATCTGCGCTCTAACACTGTTCATAATTAGGAGATTGGCGTTTTATTTCAGTCAATATCACACGACTAATTTATCTCCGGGAAACTCGCCGCAGTGCAAGGGATAATATAGAGTGATAATTGCCACTAGGGGTGCAGGCCCGTCGCTAACCCCTAATATTCTTCCCCACTATAGCCTAGCCTGGGGCTCTTACACTTGACAAGAGGTAAAATGGAAGTAAAAATTACTTAGTGTCGTATTCTAAATGCCTTTGAGGGATTTCGTAACGTATCTTCTTTCGCTATTCATTCTGCACACAACATCTCAGTACCATCTTGCAAATTTTTCCGTCTTTAAACGATAAGAACGTCATGCAAGAGAATGTTGTGGCGTGGAATGCAATATAATTGGCTAAGGAGGAAGTATCACGATGCCTTGTGTGCCACTCAGATTTCCGTCCTTAAAACGATCGTTACGACTTCGTTCTAAGGGAATTTACCGAGATTTCAGTTCATAAGACAGTCTGTTCCCTGATGTCCAAGAACTCCTTGTACACGCAACAGATGGCCCAACACACCTTCACATATCGCCGTCTGAACACTAATACTCAACGTCCAGGCTGACTTCATTAGGACTAGTGTGTTACTATTAGTGGAGTTGTTTTTAAGACACATTAGTGGATTCTGTGGGACATTTAACTAGTAGGATGGTAGGTCACTTCTGAGTGGAATACATCGTCTGGCCGTGGTGACAATAAAATAACCGAGGTTTTTTGGCGCCGTAGAAGTATAAGAGAAAATTATAATAAAACATAAGAAGATGATAGTTCACTCCTAAGCTCAGTAAAACAAAAATCAACAAGCTGTTTGCTGCCGAACCCCCAGAAAACGCGACTTAATGAAAAAGTCTGCTACGCTTGGCAACACCCAGGCTTGTGCAAGCCGATTACGTTTGACAACTTTCCAGTATCCCCGGGAGTTGTCATAGAATCCGAGAACTTGGGCGTGTGGTGCCCGGGGCTGAGCTCACTGAAGTATGTTGAAGTCAGTCACTCAGTGACTCAGTAATCCAGTGATATCGGCATTTCTAGTCGATTCCTTGGGAGGGTCTGGCACCCATCTGGCAGCAATAAGAGTAATAATTAAGATTTATATCGTCGTGTGCTAGTTAATATTGTGACGAACTCATGTCTCTAAACTGTTCCCTAACCCAGCCTGGGATAAATCTCACGCCTTTCGTCCATCAGCCTACTTCTATTAACATTCTCTTGCTATATGTCGTTTTCTCTGTTGTTAAGAGGAGTTATAACACACTTGCTTACCATTTTTTTTTTCTGCCTGCACATGGCTCGCTCATATTTTCATGTTTTTACAGGCTATGATGGTAATGTTGGTAATTACACCCTCAGGCTCTTGTGACTCGCTTTCACCTTTTAAAAAATCGTCTGACATTAGCTGAAAAAATATAATGCAATTTTGTCGACTCTGCGAGAGGTAATGGGCCATAATTAAATAATCATAACTAAAGAGCACTTGGAGGAGTAACACATGCTCCCACCAACTGGACTAATGGCTGAATATTTAACTTTACCCTGTGACCTTGACTTTCTACAGGTTACTCTCATAATCAAATAGCTTCATTCCTGCCTAACCCTTATCACTTTCACCAACTTTGGTTCAGATGAGATCAAAATTGAGTTGAGTTTGCTCAGTGATCTTGACATTTGGTCTTTGACCTCGACATTTCACCGAGTGTTCAAAAAACTGAATCTCCTTTTCTTATTTTAACCTTAACCTTCCCACAAAGTTTACTGCAGTTCGGATAAAAACTATTTATACTAATATTGTATCATATTGACCTTTGACCTATTATTTATAAAAACAATAGGTCTGCCTTTCTGGTTATCTTTAACTCATCCCTCAAGTATGATCCATTCATCTACCCATCATCCAATTCTATGCCGGCCCGTCAGGAACGTTGGAGCCCGGGGCTAGGCAAGTTAGTCCTGACATTTAAGATGAGAATGACCAGCCTCACTCATCCCTGAGTGGCATTATGTGAGCAATAAACCCCAATCACCCCTTGTATATAAACTTACACCGGCTCAATCCTATTGGAACACATTAATGACTCACTAAACCACCAAGCCATCCCCCTTTGCTGAACTTTTTCAGTGTCTCAGTAACACAGAGAGTAGGCCAGCATGCTCTCCAATACAAGTTTCTCTAACTATCTACACCAAACTACATACACAGTACACACTACACTTCCTTTTCCAAAATTCAACAGAAAATTATAGCTACCCAACACAGGGCCTCGGAGTCCCCCGGGGGGGGGGACCATAAATGCCCCCACCTTCCGCCCCTCTCCCGGTGACGACTTGAGCTGCCTGGAACCACTGTCTGACTCATTTCTTCTTCATTTCTGCAACATTCGCGGCCTTTCCTCTAACTTTCGCTCTGTTGAGCACCACCTCTCCTCCTCTAAACCTCATCTTCTCTTTCTGACTGAGACTCAGCTGTCTGAGGCAATTGACAGCAAATCCTTTTCTGTACCCTCCTACTTTCTCTACACTCACTTCAAAGCCAAAGGTGGCTGTTGTGTATACATACGCAACGGATTATCTTGCTCTCGTGTTCCTGAACTCGATTCTTCTGAATTCTCTACACTCTGGCTTCGGCTTTCCTGTCATTCTCTGACTAAATATATCTGCGCTGTTTACTTATCCCCTAATTCTACTGACTCTCAGAAATACTTCAACTATCTTACTTCTACGATGGAACACATACTATCCATTTCTCCTTTCTCTGAAATATCCATTTTAGGAGATTTCAATGCTCACCACCACCTTTGGCTCTCCTCTCCTTTCACTGATCCACCTGGTGAAAAAGCTAACATCTTTTCCATCCTTAATGACCTAGATCAGCTTGTACAGCACCCTACCCGTATCCCTGACCGCCTTGGAGAGAACTCCAACATACTTGACCTCTTCCTTACAACTAATCCTTCTGCTTACTCTGTTAATCTTTTCTCTCCGTTGGGCTCCTCCAATCACAACCTTATCCCCTTAACCTGTCCTATCGCTCTGGTACAGCCTGTGGACCCTCCGAGGAAACGTCGTCTGTGGCACTTTGGAACTGCGGATTGGGAGGCCCTCAGGCAGTACTTCTATGATTTTCCCTGGAATGATTATTGCTTCCATGGCCAGAAGCCATCTGAGTGTGCCTTGCACATTATGGAGGTTATTCTCTCGGGCATGGAAACATACAATCCTTTCTCATTTCTTTTGACTAATGCAAGAAAGCCTTGTTTTAATTACGCTTGTTCTAATGCTGTCCGCAACAAGGAGAGGGTCTATAACAGCTACCAGAGCCAACCCACCCCTGAATCACATCCTTTGTACGTTTCTGCCCGCAATCGTGCTAAGTCTGTTCTTCGCTCTGCTAAAAATAATTTCATCCGTACTAAATGCTCTCAACTCTCCAACTCGAATTCTTCCCGCTCCTTCTGGCACCTTGACAAAAACCTTTCTAACAATAATACCTCATCATCCTTCCCTCCTCTTTTCTACTCTGATGGTTCTGTAGCTATTTCTTCTACTGGTAAAGCAGATCTCTTCGCTCAGACTTTCTCCTCCAATTCCACCTTAGACAATTCCGGTGCTGTTCCTCCTTCACTTCCTCTCTCTGACTTCCTCATGGCTGACTTTAAAATTTCTTTAGCTGATGTATTTTCTGCCATCACTGGCCTCAATACTAACAAGGCATCTGGGCCTGATGGAGACCCTCTTTTTGTTCTCAAGAACTGTGCTTCTGTGCTTACACCCTGCCTAGGCAAACTCTTTCGTTTTTGTCTATCAACTTGTACCTTTCCTTCTTGCCAGAAGTTTGCTCTCATTCAGCCAGTCCCAAAGAAGGGTGACCATTCCCAACCCTCTAACTATCGTCCAATTGCTTTAACATCCTGTATCTCAAAGGTTTCGAGTCAATTCTTAATAGAAAAATTTTAAAGCATCTTTCCTATCACAACCTTCTTTCTGATCGTCAGTAGGGGTTCCGTCAGGGACGCTCCACTGGCGATCTTCTCACCTGCCTTTCAAACTCCTGGTCATCCTCCTTTCGGGACTTTGGCGAAAACTGCCATTGCACTTGACATCTCAAAGCCTTTCAATCGAGTCTGGCATAAATCTTTAATTTCCAAACTGCCCTCTTACGGTTTCTATCTTTCTGTCTGTGCCTTCATCTATAGCTTCCTTTCTGGTCATTCTATAGCCTAGATCTATCAACAGTGGTGTTCCTCAGGGTTCTGTCCTATCACCAACTCTCTTCCTTTTATTCATCAATCACCTTCTAAGCTGTACATCTAACCCTATCCACTCGTATGTTGATGACTCCACCCTTCACTTTTCCATTCGGTCTCCGCAACGTCCATCTCAGCAGTTACTTCAACAAACAAGGGATGAGGCTATGGCACACCTAATGTCTGACTTGGCTCGTATCTCTGACTGGGGTAAAAATAATCTTGTTGTTTTTAATGCATCAAAGACTCAGTTCTTACACCTATCAACCCAACAAAATCTTCCACAGGTGTACCCTCTAATGTTTAATAATACACAACTTAATCCTGCATCATCCTTGAACAAGCTTGGGGTTTCATTCACTCGGGACTTATCTTGGAAAGATCATATTAATGTACATCTCTTGTAAAATCTGCTTCCAAGAGATTAGGTGTGCTAAGCCGGCTCCGTTCCTTTATTTACTCCTGCACAATTGTTGACACTATACACGGGTTTTATCCCCCCTGTGTGGAGTATAACTCGCATGTGTGGGGAGGTTCTCCACAAACAGCTCTTCTCAATAGGATGGAGTCAAAGGCTTTTCGTCTCATAACTCTGCTCCTCTTACTTGCTCCCTTCAACCTCTGTCTCTTCGCCGCACTATTGCATCTTTATCTCTTTTCTATCACTGCTTCAATGGTCGCTGCTCCTCTGAACTGTCTGCGTGCATTCCTCCACTTCTACAATGGGGCGTTCCACCCGAGCAAACTCTCATCCCTTTTCTGTCCAACTCTCTAATGCAAGAGTTAACTGTTACTCCCAGTCCTTCATTTATGCAACAGGTCAACTCTGGAACTGTCTCCCTCTGTCTGTATTTCCTATTTCCTATGATCTCCAGTCTGTCAAACGCAGTGTGTCCAGGCATCTCGAAATGATCTGATCTTGAATTTGGCTCTCTCTTGTATTTTGTTTTTCTCTTGGAAGAAACAGTTTTTGCGGGCTAGTGGCCTTTGGTTCCTTCTTCCTAGCATAAAAAAGCGCCATAATTTAGTTATATGGTTACCACCCAGCGTGGTAAATGGTTTCCCGGTGTACAGGAAACCATTTGGCTTCTCACTCAGTGTAGAGTCATCCATAGGCAGAAGGAAGAGGAAAGAGTGAAGGAAAGAAAGACAGAAGAGGGAGTGTAATTATTTTCTTCACACTGAGACACGCGAGTCGAGTCTGATTTTGAATTGTGAACTTAATCTTTAACTGACTGTTCTCAAAAGTGAATCCCTTCATTCTTGCCTTACCCTTAACCCTTCCACTAACTTGAGTTCAGATCATATAAAAAATGTTTGAGCTTGCTTTTCTCAACAACCACTGCGTTTGATCCTTCCCTGTGCCTTTGACCCTTTGGTTAATTCTCATTTTTTTTTAAATTCTTGCATTATAATGATACTTTTCACAAACTGTAGTATCAGCTTAGTAAAAACTGTTTAAGATGACCTTGCGTTGTTATTCTGACCTTTAAACCATTGTTTTGAAGCAGTAAGTTTCTTCCTTGGCTGACCCCCAACTCTTCCACCAAGTTTGCTTAAGGTAGATCAAAGCTTTTCGTCATTTTGTTGACAACACACACATGGGTCGAACTTTGACCTTGCTCTGTGGCCTTGGCCTCTGATTGAATGTTCTCTAAAGTGATTAAATTATTGCTCTACACTTAACCCTTCTCCCAAGATTGGTTTGAAATGGATTAAAAACTATGGCAGTTGATATTGCTAGGCCAGCTTTTAACTTAGCCTTGTGACCTAGATCTTTGTACTATTAATCTAAAAGCAATAGGATTACTCACTGGCTGACCATCAACCCTGTCAGCAAGTTAGAATAAAGTTAAAAACTTTTTTTTTTTTTTTAGTTATTTCGTGAATGCACACACACACACACACACACACACACACACACACACACACACGTGCACGCTCATCAAAACATAACACCAGCTCTCATTTCACGCGTTGCCAGTATACTGTAATGAAGGCGATTAGCAAGGCGTGCTGTACTATGAAAAACACAATGCATTGCTTAAGAAGAGAAAGTTCAAGAAAGCCTTATTACATTACGAGACCACAGACCCAGATAAAATTTTTTCTGTTCACTGAGAATGACCTCTGGATCAAATTTCACTGATTACTATACCCATTTTACCTTAGCCTGGCCCAAATTTCCGCCCTTTTCCAGCTTATTTCACTTAGGTCATAGGGGAAAAAGATTACACTTCGGCTTTACATCCTTTCCAAAGCAATCCTTCGTGACTAGTATCATATTTTATTGTTAATCTCTTCTTGCAACTCGCCATTGAAGATGGATAGATGACAATTGAAGGTTAGCTTAGGGTAAAAATAGCATAGTGGTTTGGAGACTTACTACATAATTACTGAGGTGAGATCTGACCATTGGCTAATTTACCCCAGGTACTTTAGTGATTGTCCTCATACTTTCCTATTTCTTCATCTTCCTGTTTCTGTACTGAATTAACATTATTTGATTAATAATAATGAGAGTCAATCACCCTGATGTTCTTGCTGCTAATGATGATAATAATGATGATGATGATGATGATGATGATGATAGTTTCGAGTGTAGTAAAAATGACCCCATGGCCATAATCAGAGTCATCATTATATCATCTGAATAGATTAGTATATCTTTACAGTATGTTTGTCTCTTCTTATCTGATTGGTATCGTTCTCTTTCACACACACACACACACACACACACACACACACACACACACACACACACACACACACACACACACACACACACACACACACAGATACACAATCATCCCCTTTTCAACCCAACCCGTCCTCAAATACCAAGACATTCCCTCTCCCACCCCACGCCTCCTTCCCCTTCCGCACTCCCCTCCCA
This sequence comes from Coenobita brevimanus, assembly GCF_032717465.1. Classification (NCBI taxonomy): domain Eukaryota; kingdom Metazoa; phylum Arthropoda; class Malacostraca; order Decapoda; family Coenobitidae; genus Coenobita; species Coenobita brevimanus. Next base: position 23,725,146 of record NC_136955.1, on the reverse strand, counting down.
TCCCTCATCCCCTCTCCCCTTCCCCCATCCCCACAGACTCCCCGCTGTCACACCTATTTGCTGGATAGAGGGGAAAATCTGGCACCCAGAGATCAAAAGGGGACATTACACGCTCTCCGAACAGGACTGGGAACTATCGCGGCCTGCACTTCCTGATTAAAATAGACCCCACCCTCTATCATTAACTAAACCATCCCTTATTTTCTAAACCATTCTTTATTTTCTAATCCATCCCTTATTTTTTTAAACTCATCCTTTATTCTCTAATCCATTCATTATTTTCTAAGTCCTCTTTCACTTTTTAAAATCGACCTGTATGTTCGAAATTTTTCCACATTTTTAGACAGTTTCTCATTTTCTGAACTTTCTGCATCATCCAATCTAGTCTTTATTTTCCATCATTCTATAGACCAGCCTTTATTTTCCAAACCATATGTTATTTTCTAAACCATGTTATTTTCTATACCATATGTTATTTTCTACACCATATGTTATTTTCTACACCATATGTCATATTCCAAACCATATGTTATTTTTCACACCAAATGCTATTTTCCAAACCAAATGTTATTTTCCAAACCCTGTTATTTTCTAAACCCTGTTATTTTCTAAACCCTGTTATTTTCTAAGCCATGTTATTTTCTAAACCATATGTTAGCTTCTACACAAGTTATTTTCTAAGCCATATGTTATTTTCTAAACCATATGTTATTTTCTAAACAGTGTGTTATTTTCTAAACCATGTTACTTTCTAAACCATGTTATTTTCTAAACCATGTTATTGTTTAAACCCTGTTATTTCCTAAACCATACGTTTTTTCTACACCATTTCTTATTTTCCACACCATATGTTATGTTGTAAGCCATGTGATTTTCTAACTCATGTTATTTTCAAAATAATGTTATTTTCTAAACCCTGTTATTTCGTAAACACCTGTTATTTTCTAAACTACGTATTTTTCTAAACCATATGTTATTTTCTAAACTATATGTTATTTTCTAAACCACATTATTTTCTAAACCCTGTTATTTTTGAAACCATATGTTATTTTCCAAGCCATATGTTATTTTCCAGACCATGTGTTATTTTCTAAACCATATTTTGTTTTCTAAATCGTTCCTTATTTTGCATTTCCTGTACCATCCTTTTATTTTCCAAACCATCCCTCATTTTCAAAGCTATCCCATATATTCTAAATCGTCCCTTATTTTCCAACTCATCCTTCATTTTCTAAGCTAACCCTTATTTTCGAAACCGTTTCCTATTTTCAAAACCATCACTCTTTCTTTTTTTTTTTTTTTTCCTACGAGCATTGGGAAAGCAAACAGGGGATACTGAACCAATGCAGCTGTAAATATAATCCCTCACCATCATTTGCAAAAACATCCTTTATTTTCTAAGTCACCCCTCATTTCCCCTCCGCTGGAAACATGAGCAAGGTAGGTAGGGGTATTCGAAGACAAGTTACCGTCATCATCATTACCATCATTATCGAAGCCATCCACTTGCTTTCTAAACCATCTCTCATTTTCTATCTATGAGGGAAATAAAGAAGGCGGGGAGGGTATGGGGAAGCTTGGTTACCATCATCATCATCACCATAATCATTATCATTTTCTAAACTTCCCCACATTATATGCCCAGCCGCCATTTTCTGTGCAATTTCACGGTTTCCATCCACCATGGGAAGTGGGAAGGGGAGGTGGAGGGGCAGGGAGAAGAGGCAAGTGGGAAAGAGAGGTGGAGGAACTAGGAGAGGAAGGAAGTGGGGAGGATCATGGAGAAGATGGAAGTGGGAATGAGAGGTGGAGGAACAGGGAGAAGAAGGAAAAAAATACAAAGGAATACAAAGGAGAGCAAACACCAACAAACTTTATGGTCCTTTCGAGGCTGCTTGTTACAGAATAGACTATGACTGCAAGATCTAAGGAAGGAAGTGGGAAAGGGAGGTGGAGGAACTGGAAGAGGAAGGTAGTGGGAAAGAGAGGTGGAGGAACAGAGAGAAAACGAAAGTAGGAAAGAGAGGTGGAGGAACAGGGAGAGAAGGAAGTAGGAAAGAGAGGTGGAGGAACAGGGAGAGGAAAGAAGTGGGAAAGAGAGGTGGACGAACAGGGAGAGGAAGGAAGTGGGAAAGAGAGGTGGAGGAACAGGGAGAGGAGAAAGTGGGGAAGAGAAGTGAAGGAACAGGGAGAGGAAGGAAGATGGGAAGAGCGATAGGAGGCCCCCAGTACTTTATCCTCTCTATTATGTAAACAAGTCCTCTTTTCCTATACCATCGCTCGCTTTCTGTCCACTGGGAGGAAGGATGAAGGGAATAAGGGTGGGAAGGGGATGAGATGGAAGGGATTTTGAGGTTAGATTTCCCTCATTATCCCCCCGTCTTCATTTCCTTAATCACCCTTTTTCTGAATCATTTCTAATTGTCTATCTGCTGAGAGGAAAGGGGAAGGAAAGAGGTTATTACAAAGCTTGGGTATCGTTATAATTTTGATCTGTATTTCATTTTCTAACCTTCTTTTTAAGTTATACTTCATTTTGTAATCCTTTTCTCATCTCATTTTCTGACCACATAGAAAGGGGGGGTGAGGAAAGGAGGGACGGGAGATGTAGTCTACCTTATATTAGATTTCCCCTCATTATCCAACTTACTGCTCGTATTTAAAGCTCTCCATTATTATCAAAATCCTAACTCATTTTCTTTTCACTGGGAGAAAGATATGTTCGAATAGTAAAGGAGAGCAGCTAAGTTTAGGGATCGCGTGTTGGCTATCATAGTCCAGATTAAAGTTGGGAGACCTCTCCTCCGTACTCGTAAGTTTATAAACCCACTTCTCATTTTGTACACAGTCTCCAAGTTTCTGAATGGTGTTAGCAGTGATGATTTTATGACAAGTCGGTGGGTCTAGTGGGTGATCAGGAAATTCTGTTTTAGCATAATTCCATCAACGAGCTGTCCTTACCTTCTGCGTGACGTGAAACACACGTCCTTTTGGACAGCAGATCAATTCTCGGGGCAAACCTTCCACGACACGCCACTCTTTCCTTACTCGTCACAATTACTGTCCGTCAACTTTGAATACGGTAATGACGCTTCTGATTTATTCTGTCTTTATCACACTATTTATTCAACTCAGAAGACAACCCTCCCCTCCCCCACTCTCTACCCACCCTCACTCTACCCTCTCCACTCTGCCCTCCCCCCTCTCTCTACTCTCTCCCACTCACTACCCTCCCCCGCTATCTACCCTCCCCCCTCTCTATCCTTCCTCACTCTCTACCCGCCCCCACTCTCTACCCTCCCTTACTTTACCTTACCCACTCTCTACCCTCCCCCACTGTACCTTCCCCCACTCTCTACCCTCTCCTACTCTACCCTCCCCCACTCTCTGCTCTCCCCCCCTCTCTACCCTCCCCCGCTCTCTTCCCTCCCAAACTCTCTATCCTCCTCCACTCTCTACCCTCCCGCACTCTACCCTGCACCACTCTCTACCCTCCTCCACTCTACCCTTCCCCACTCGCTACACTCCCACAGTGACTGAGTTAAAAATGCTCCAATAACGCCTCCAACACGACTGCAACTTATTTTTTTTTCTTTTTTGCAAGCGTCAAATGATTCAATTCTGCTGTCGAGTACCTCCCCCCCCCCCCCCAAGAAAAGGAGCTACAAATAAACTTCACCAACCCCTTCAACACGATGATGATTTTTTTGTTTTACACTTGCATAGTATACATACATTTTTTAGATTAAAAACAACGTGCCTTTCAACGTTATACCTTTTTCTTTCTTGTTCCCTCACAAAATTATATATAGGTCAGCAGAGTCCCATATCCCCGTTAAGTAAGGAGACTCCCTATCACCTCTTCCTTAGCGATTTCTTTTTGGATATGGTTAGTTAATATCCTTTTGTGCCTTATTTATGCAGAGTATGGCGGTGTTTGAAGGATTTATATAATACAGAATAGGAGAGTAAGGTGTAATAAACCAAATAAATCGCTAAGGAAGAGGTGCTAGGGAGCTAGAATACGGGCTATTAATACAGCACACTACCGCTCCTTCTCAGCCTCTCTCACCTGAGTATCATCAGTACACCTGATTCCCTACATTCCCTTTATATATGCCGATTATTTTTAAGTCACTGTCCTAGGTATTTCCTTTCTATAAGTCATTTATTTCACTATCCATACACCTGATTCGCTGTATTCCCTTTTTATATGTCATATTTTCAAGTCACTATCCACACACCTGGTTCTCTGTATTCCCTTTATATATGTCATTTAAAAGTCACTGTCCACACACCTGGTTCCCTGTATTCCCTTTTTATATGCCATTTAAGTCCCTCTCCACCTGTTCTCGAAATTCCCTTTATACAGTATATACCATTTAATCACTACCCACACACCTGGTTCTCTGTATTCCCTTTATATATGACATATTTTTTAAAGTTACGCCTTAATCCTCTCACGCTCGGGACAGCTCTATTACTTTATTCCAGATTACGCCAAACAGTTTTACCGTATTGTGCTAACAGTGAGACATAGATCTTTATTCTCCTGTAAGCAGTATAGCACCTCTTCCTTAGCGATTTATTTTAGGATATGGCTGGGTATATCTTTTTGTGCGTTTTCTGTGCAAAGTATGACGATATTTGGATGATTATGTAATACGGAGATGGAGAGTAAGATGTATGAGACAAAATAAGTTGCTTAGAAAAGGTGTTAGGAAACTTCCGTGTAAGCCATAGGAGCCCGCGTGTTAAACCTGGTACCATTAACCCTGTCATGGTCGGGGCAACTCTTGTGTTGTTATTCCAGCTAACGCAAGGTTTTTATTGAGCTAAAAGTAGAACGTAGAAGCCAAAGTGTCAGTTCTGGTAACATCAAGCCTCTTATAATCGGGACTGGTCTTGTTTCAGCTAATTCCAGACGATTTTGCTTATCTGAGAGTTAAGTACAAAGCCTGAGTGATAACCAAGTACTTCATGATGAAGTATTTTTGCATTTCACTGTCAACACCCGACGATTTCATTCAGCATAGTATCCCTGGCGGTGAGAGGGTTAGTGAAGGCTGTAGTCAACCCCTCCAGGTGAAACGTATATCCTTAGTTAACAAAAATCGTCTGGGTAATAAAGGTTAACAAGTATAACAGGTTCTTTGGAGAAAGGGGTTTACCTGCTTAGCTCAGCCGTTGTGAGGAGTTCCGGGAGAGACTTATCCTGGTTATCATGCCTTCTGTACATGCCCTCATTCACCCTCTGCACTCTGCCAAAATGCATTACGGTTTACACACATAATTATTTTCACACAGTGCCTTCATCCTGGTGGTCTGTTCACTTGCTCATCTGTGGGTAGCGATTCACAGGTGTAATGGTAAACCCGGCTGTCATGTGATTTACTTGGTGACTTCAAAATGTATGTGTGCATTTTTGCTCTCTCTCAAAACTTTCCACTGCTATAAAAAGCACTTGTAAACGCTTGTAATTAAGTTCGATAATTATTACTAGATAATATGCGTTGGCGTGCAGGATTAGTGAATTTTAAATGATGCCGTTCAGAGCATATGGACAGATTTTTCACGAAGGATGAGACCTGTGACGTGGGCGAACAGAAGGCCTATGAGTCTACACTGAACTATCACTTTATAATACTGTATGTCTATTAAAAGTGCTGTTCAGGCTTTGTCATCTCTGTGCGGAAATGAACTTCACCCTTATCAATTTAAGTATGGGCCGATCCAACACAATGTTTTCCTTAAGACTACTTTTTTATGCATTTTATATTAGCTTACCTTTGTAAACAAACACTGCTTTGGTTAACGTTGTACTTTACTCCTATTATGTACTCGTCTTTGTTACAATCGGCACCTGCCATACTAACCACTTGAATCTGCCATACTAACCACTTGAATCTGATGAGTATTGCTTTTAAGCTTCTTCCTTATACCACCAGGCTAGCTTATTCAGCTTTGAGGAGATTTTTCGAACTGAAGGGGTTAGGTATGGCACTATTTAACACCTTTACTACAAAAAATCCACACCAAGTTCAATAATTTCGTCTGGAGATTTCAAGAATAAACCAACATGACATATCATCAGAATGGTGGATAACCTTTCTGTTGTGCAGGATGTTTTTAGGTCGACTTCTCGTCCTAAAAACACCAGCTACTGAGCGGGGTCCTCACTCTAGACCGGAATCAGAACACCTTAACAAAGGAACAGGGCATAAAAACTCAGCAGGCTACCTTAACACATGTATTGCCTGAATTCAACCTTCTTACAATATTCATACAATAGTATACAATACAGGGCGTGTGGACGGGAACAGGCTTATTAGTGACAGTATTTACATTACATTACACATACAATGAGAGCACCATCAGTCAGTTACAATAATGAACAATACACAGGTTTCGGGGATATAGTCCATAGAGTCCTTTTCCTCACAGTCCTTGCATATTGTTCTGTCTCTGAACTCAGATAATTCACACTGTATGATAGGATATTTAGTTTGTAGGCACAGTCACTATTAATTCTCACTGTATCACTGTTCCGGGTTGTAATATTTTACATGGGTATGGTCAATCTATGTTTCCCGGGATGGCATTAGACTTCACTAGAGAAATTCTTGAGCTGCTAAAACCTAGGTCTTAGTTGAGGTGGTGCCCGGGTTTAGTGGGGCAGCCCCGGGGTGTGCCCTCACGTAGGAGGCACGGAACCACTACCGGGGGTCATTGAGGCCCGGGCGCGGTCCTGGTCGTGGGTGAAGGGAGGCTCCCTCCTGGCGGAGCCTCGACCTGGTGAGTGGCCCTCGGGGCTGGGGCCAAATAGGGCCAGGAGTCTTTCCTGACGCCTTCTGCTCCGGGCGGAGGGTTGGTGTCGGGGGAAGTCTGGGAGGTCCCTCCCTGGGGTCCGAGGGGCGTCCTTGGGAGCCTGAGGACTGCGGTAGCCACGAGACTGGGGTGCCGTCAGGGGTTGATTGTGGTGTCCCCTCCGGGAGGCGTCCTTCCTGGTGAGGGGGGGACTCTGCGGGGGTGCCCGCAGGAGTGTGTATCTCACTTTCATTGCCAGGGATGCACTGAGAACCTGGACTATGAGCTGATAGGCGAAATGTGGTACGAAGTACGCTAAGCACAATTCTGGCAAAAGTCCATATGAAACATCTTTGGAGCAAATGAGGATAATTATTAAATAGTTTACGCACTTGGGGGATCACATACATTTGTTTATTTTTAGGTCCAGCTAGCAGTGTACGTCTCCTGTGACTATATTTACCTATAGCAGTATACGTCTCCTTTTGACTATATTTAGCCGTAATCTCGCTTTGCTCTGTAGCGACCGTATGAAGAAGTACTTATACATCTGTTACAAGTCCCCAGGACCCCTTCACATGCAGGCCCATTGTCTTTCCATCAGGGGAACACCCGGAAAGAGTTGTAGTTTTTAAATGAGGGGTAACGGGACTAGTAACCAAAGTCAAGTTATACGAATAGAATAATTTCAAAACCATATTTATTCTTACAGCTTATCAACCCAATTTAACCTATCTTACACTTAAATAACACAAAACAAACAAAGGAAATATAGAAACACAAGAGCCCAAAATCTGGCATCTCTAGAGTATTATATCAGGCATATGGGCCTGATGGGGTCCCTCCTGTTGTTCTCAAGAACTGTGCTTCTGTGCTTACACCCTGCCTAGGCAAACTCTTTCGCCTGTGTCTGTCAACTTGTACCTTTCCTTCTTGCTGGAAGTTTGCTCTCATTCAGCCAGTCCCAAAGAAGGGTGACCACTCCCACCCTCCAACTATCGTCCAATTGCTTTAACGTCCTGTATTTCAAAAGTTTTCGAGTCAATTCTCAATAGAAAAATTTTAAGCCATCTTTCCTATCACAACCTTCTTTCCGATCGTCAGTACGGGTTCCGTCAAGGACGCTCCACTGGCGATCTTCTCTCCTACCTTTCAGATTCCTGGTCATCCTCCTTTCGGGACTTTGGCGAAAGCTTTGCCATTGCACTTGACATCTCAAAGGCTTTCGATCGAGTCTGGCATAAATCTTTAATTTCCAAACTGCCCTCCTACGGTTTCTATCCTTCTTTCTGTGCCTTCATCGCTAGCTTCCTTTCTGGTCGTTCTATAGCCGCTGTTGTAGACGGACATCGTTCTTCTCCTAGATCTATCAACAGTGGTGTTCCTCAGGGCTCTGTCCTATCACCAACTCTCTTCCTTTTATTCATCAATGATCTTCTAAGCTGTACATCTAACCCTATCCACTCATACGCTGATGACTCCACCCTTCACCTTTTCGGTTCCCGCAACGCCCATCTCAACAGTTACTTCAACAAACAGGGGATGAGACTATGGCACACCTAATGTCTGACTTGGCTCGTATCTCTGACTGGGGTAAAAATAATATGGTTGTTTTTAATGCATCTAAGACTCAGTTCTTACACCTATCAACCCGACAAAATCTTCCACAGTTGTACCCACTAATGTTTAATAATATTCAGCTTAATCCTGCATCATCCTTGAACATGCTTGGGGTTTCATTTACTCGGGACTTATCTTGGAAAGATCATATTACATCTCTTGTAAAATCTGCTTCCAAGAGATTGGGTGTGCTAAGCCGACTCTGCTCTTTCTTTACCCCTGCACAATTGTTGACTCTATACAGGGGTTTTATCCGCCCCTGTGTGGAGTACAACTCTCATGTGTGGGGAGGCTCCCCACATACAGCTCTTCTCAATAGGGTGGAGTCAAAGGCTTTTCGTCTCATTAACTCTCCTCCTCTTACTGACTCCCTTCAACCTCTGTCTCTTCGCCGCACTGTTGCATCTTTTATCTCTTTTCTATCGCTACTTTAATGGTCACTGCTCCTCTGAACTGTCTGCTTGCATTCCTCCACCTCTACGACGGGCGCGTAGCACCCGTCTGGCAGCAAACTCTCATCCCTTTTCTGTCCAACTCTCTAATGCAAGAGTTAACCGTTACTTCCAGTCTTTCATTTATGCAACAGGTCAACTCTGGAACTGTCTCTCTCTGTCTGTATTTCCTGCTCCCTATGATCTCCAGTCTTTCAAACGCAGTGTGTCCAGGCATCTCAAAATGATCGGATCTTGAATTTGGCTCTCTATTCTATTTTGTTTTTCTCTTGGAGGGAACTGTTACTGCGGGCTCATGGCCTTTGGTTCCTTCTTCCTCGCATAAAAAAAAAATATTCAAAATAAATAGATGTACATCCTCAAACACATTTAGTCCAGCACTCAAAACTACAAACTGTACAAAAATAATCAAATCAGGGGCAGGCTGCGGATGTATACTCCTGATAGCACATGTGCTACAGCAGAAGTAGATCCTGTACTGGTGTGGACAGAATTGCCTTTCCTTGGCCACCTCCTCGCACTGGTAACCTTCGACAGAGAGGAAATTCACGCCATTACCTACCCCACCTCAAGGCGGGAGGAAGGAGGGGCAAGTGGTGTGATATCAAGGAGCCAATCACATGCAGTGAAGTTAAAAGACCAAACCGCACAGAGTGGCTTGGTCTTTTTTGACGCCTCACAGTGCATTAACGACTAGAAGATAAAGCCAGAATCATGAGACAATAAAAACATGTTAATTCCTTGGAACGCATGTAAAAAACAAACAATCTGAATTTTAATGAGCTTAAGAGAAGAAAATATTATTTCGTAAAGATTTATTTGTATAATTGTCTAGAGATGTGAGTAGTAAATGTAAACATGAGATTTATAAGGAATTTATAAGGGGCGACTTGAGAGGATTTATATTCTCATAATGATGGATTGATTTCAGGATTTCTTCTTCTTCTTCTCCTCCTCCTCCTCCTCCTCCTTCTTCTTCTTCATCTTCTTAATCATCATCATCATTTTCTTCTTCTTCTTCATCATCATCATCATCATCATCTTTAGGACGCACAAAAAACACTGTTAAAACATGCTATGAGCTTTAATGGGCCACGAATATGCTATGAAATGGGAAGTGAATCAATAGAGCTGAAAAATCCCAAATGACGCTCTAAATGGATGTGGGGCATAGACTTCCGAGGGTTTGTTAGTATTTACTGGTACATAATCCTTATTAAATAACCTAGCCAAGGGTCCCTACTCCCTGATAAAACAGCGATGGATGATACAATAGACCTTCTTCGTACTATACCCTTTACTTGGCCTAAAATTGCCATCTCTCCATTGTGAAAACTGAGCCATTCCAGTACCATCTTGAATGCTGAGTTGCGATGGTATATTAACACTAGAATATGGTGCTAGTCAAGATGAAGTGCTAAGGGAAGGATTGATAGCTACAGTATTATCCTACCCTGTCACTGAGCTACGTGAAACAAGCTGTAAATGGGCGAAAATCTGGGCCAAGTTAACATGAAAAGAGTACAGTTCAACACACTTTTATTCATCATTATTACAATTACTACTTAACTTTCTCAGGTACGTATGCCTCAATTTAGGTGAATTTAATCGTTTGGCTTTAGATGCAATAGAAAATAGATTTATGACACCTATGAGAGGGTCAGCAAATTTGTATAGACGGTTTCATTCGTCGTTCTTACATTAAATTTGTGAGAAAATACATTCATTTGCACAATCTTTATTTTTCTCTCCTTTTTGAGTGCCTGCATGAAAACTACACACTTAACCATGCATCTTTTTACTGTCCGTCTATGAGGAAAAATATACAGATTATTATTTATGTGGTGGAAGGGTCAGAACATCTAGAGTAATTGTCCTGTATAGGTTTGATGGCGGATAAGTGAATGGAGTCTCTCTCTCTCTCTCTCTCTCTCTCTCTCTCTCTCTCTCTCTCTCTCTCTCTCTCTCTCTCTCTCTCTCACACACACACCTTCAGTCACCCATTGCACGGTACTTAATTCACCCACTAAATCACATCTTTCCATTCGTCGACCCATACCTCCATCTCACTTCCCTTTAACCTCCTCAGTCAGTGATACCTTCTTTCTCTCTTTATCGGGCCATCCCCACACGATTTTATTCAGCTTCATGGAGATGTCTTATAGCGAAGGGGTTAATGAAGACTATACCTAATTTATCAAGTTAGAAAACAAATAAATAAACTAGAAAACGCTCAGAGAGCGTATACCCCCGCCAATGCCATAATCATTAAAAAGGATACGGGTACGGATCCGTGGAGAGAGGATCCACATCTGGATCCGCCCCAAAATTTAATAATTTCTTTCTTGGCCCATGGCCCACCCTTCCACAAAATTTTTATCGAAATCCAGTCATAACTTTTTGAGTAATCCTGCTAACAGATAGACAGACAAACAAACAAACCCAGTCGGGGTAAAACATAACCTCCTTGGCGGAAGAAAAAAAAAATATATATTTCTTCGATGGTAGAAATAATAAAATCGAAAATAAGCAACTGCAGCCAAATAATTCTCTTCTCCAATCGTATTAAATTATTTTTCCTCTTACTTTTTCAGGTAACTTCCAGACGGTTTTCCAGCTTATTCTATCGACTCTGGTGATGTATAATTTCGTCTTATTCTTGCCATCAATGGATGATTTTATTCAGCTACTGAGAGACATCTTGTAGTGATGGGGTTATGAAGGCTATATCTAACCCCTCCAGTTAGAAAAATCATATCTAAGTTGATAGTAGGTAAAATTAAATATAAAATCTCTCCTTAGATTCATTAGGTTAAAGGAGATGTCCATTAGCAATCAGGTCAGAAAGTTTTATTTACTCTCCCTAGTTCGGAAGGCTTATCCTGCTCTGAAAAAAAAAAAAAAAAAAAAATCTGGTAGTAGTAGGAATATAGTAAAAATTACGCCTTTTTAGTGTTAGGCTTCATTCTTTCGTAGCTCCTCGATCAAGTTTTTCTTAATTTCAAGTTCCTGTGACTCTCTCTCCCAGCTCAGTGAAATAGTCTGGCGTTAATTAGTAGGTTGAGTTCCCGAGTATGTGAGAGATGGTGCTACCAGTATTGACATTCTTATTCTCCTATGTCCTTCTCTCAACTGCTTATATTGTGTAGCTTTACCTGAAACTAAGTATGATGATTGTCCCGAACATCATAGAGTTACCTTGTTCATAATTTCACCCTATCTACACCCTTACACACATCCACCTATAACTCCACCCTATCCACACCCTCATGCACAACCTCCTATTATCGCACCCTACCCACATCCTTTTACACATCCACCTGTAACTCCGTCCTACCCACACCCTTGAACACATTCACCTTTATCTCCACTCCGTCCACACCCTTTTGCACAACCTCCTATAACCGCACGCTACTCACACACTTATACATCTAATATACTACAGCACTAACCGTGTGTGTGTGTGTGTGTGTGTGTGTGTGTGTGTGTGTGTGTTTTGGGCAGCCGAAACTACACATTCAAATCGCACCAAAACTGGCACAGAAATCGCAAAAAGAATTCGCTGATGTGGAAAAACTTGGTCCCATCACGATTGAAAAACTTTTACTATATTTAATAAGCGATCACATTTTGACCAAAAAACGCTGCTCCAGGCGCCTGGCATAAGATCTCCGTAGAATTTTTTGCCCATAGGTATAACTGAAATATATTATAGCAGCGCGAGAGCCCTCCGCAGGAACAAGTGCGAGGGACCCGAAGGGCCCACAAGCACTTGTATACACCTATAACTCCACCCTACCAACACTCTTATACGCATCCAACTATAACTTCTCGTTACCTACACCCTCATACACATCCACCTATAAAACTCCACCCTACCCGCACCCTTATACACAGCCACCTATAACTCCACCCTACCCACACCATTACACATAACCACTTATAACTCCACACACACCACATCCTTATACACATCCACCTGTAAGTTCCTATAACTCCACTCTACTCACACCCTTATATACATCCACCTATAACTTCACCCCACCCTCATTCTTTTAACACATTCGGGCTGCCATGACTCACAGTAGATAAATATACCAGGCGTTATTAAACCATAAAAGTGTTAATGCTACTAGTCCCAACACATAACCCCATATACTCACCTAAGCCAGCGTAGTCGTGTGGTTTCAGCTGAAGAATATAGCGTTATACTGACCAAGAGAGGCCTTACAATGCCGGAATTAACACGTAGGCTCCAGTGAGTCATCCTTATCTCTAAAGTAGTCTGGTTTTAACTGGAACAAAATGAGTTTAATTATCAGAGGGTTCATTCGTCATTAGTTCCACCGTGATTGACATTTTGTTGCTTATTTAGGTATTTCCTTTGTCATTCATGTTCATTTGCTAAAGCTGTATTCTCTCTCTCTCTCTCTCTCTCTCTCTCTCTCTCTCTCTCTCTCTCTCTCTCTCTCTCTCTCTCTCACTTTCTGTCTAATCCCCACTTCTCCCCTCTCCATCCCCTGTTACTCTCTCCATCCACCCTGTCCCTTCAGTCCCTCCACCTCTACCCCATCATCCTCTTTCCCTCTACCGTCTCCCTCTCCTGCTACCTTCCCTCCTTTCTCCCTGACCCATTCCCTTCCCTCCCCTCCTCCCAGTGACTTCGCTTTCATGCCCCATTTCATATTCAACAGCTCCCCAAGACACATTACCATCACACCTCGCATGTTCTCTTCTTCCCCAACGTCCTCACCGCCAAATTTTCAGTCACACAGCTACTTAAGGAATTTGAGCATTGATTTATAGTTCCCCTACATTATATCCCGTTCCTCGACTGACAGTCACCAGCTGATGAGTGCAAGTGTGCAATATAGAAAGGTATTGGGCACTAGCAGTCGATGGTGGTCTGTTGGGCGAGGTTCTTCACTTTTTGTACATATTATGTCAATATATTATACCATGTTCCTGAAGTTACTAATTAGGGCCGACAGCTGACGTATATGGAAATGTTCCTGACTTGACTGGTTCTCTTTCATATATTGATGTCCCCTACATTAGGTTGTGCCTCGACTGACAGTCACCAAGTGATGAGTGTAGGTGTGTAATGTAGAGAGGCATTACATATCTGCAGTCGATGGTGTTCTCTTGGTCGAGGTCTTTCTACCATTTGTGTAGCTTTAGCTATTTGTCTTTAGGATTTAGTATAGGTTAGTGACTTGTCAGTTAGGTGATTAGTTTCAGGTTCTTTAGATTAGGCATTTTTGTTTATAATGTAAGGTTAAAAAAATCTAAAAATAAAAAAAATAAAAATAAAAATACAAAAAAATAAAATAAAAATAATTATTATATGTATATGTACGTGTGATTGAAAGTATGTCTGTATATATGCATGGAAGTGTGTGTGTGTGTGTGTATATATTTATATATATATATATATATATATATATATATATATATATATATATATATATATATATATATATATATGGGGGAGTCTGTATATACATATATATATCTGGCCTTAATGACCAGGGGCTTTGCCCCAATGTGCGATAGGCCCCTCCCCCAAAAAATATATATATATATATATATATATATATATATATATATATATATATATATATATATATATATATATATATATATATATACTGTGTTTTGTGTATGTCATTAGTTTTAGGTGCCGTTTCACTTAATGGGACTTTGACATTAGCAATCTCCATTACACTATTAAATGACTGATAAGGTGATGTTTTGATGGCGAAGCAAAAGAACTGTAGTCGTGTTATTCTTACTTGATCTAACTTCAGTGTTGGGTTGTGACAAAAAGATTAGCGCTGGAGAATGATGCTAGTCATGAAGAGGTGTTTTGTAAGGGATTTAGAGCCGGAGCCTTCTCTTATTCTACCGCTGAGCTACAAGGAATACACTGCAAAAGAACGAATATCTGGCACAAATTAGGATGAAAGAATTATCATGAGGGACGGAGCTGGCTGGATGAAGCAAGTATGTCGATTCACTTGGGAAGATTATTCCGAGATACACTGAATTCTTGTTTACCTACACTGTCCATAACTCACTGATTTAGATGGATTTTACTAAGAGCAATTACTGTGATCCAGGAAAGCATTTAGTACGCTGGGTGGTAACTATATAATTAAATGATGCCTCTTAGTGTAATGGGTTAAAGCACTCCAGCCGGATGGGACCCGCAAGCGTTTACATTCTAGCTTTGACTGAGGTTTATTGCACACGTAATGCCATTCAAGGATGAGTGGGGCTGGCCACTGTCTCCTTAAATGTTGAGTCTGAGTAGCCTAACCCCGGGTCCTTACTCTCTTGATGAGGCAGCAATGGATAGGACGATGGATGGATTTTATTTATTTATTGCTGTCTTAAGATTATACCATAACGCTCAAGAGAGAGGTCTTGTAGCGAAAGGGTTGGTAAAGTTATGCCACACCTCTCCTGCTCCAAAATTCTTTCGAAAACTGAATTAAATCATCTGGGATAGAAAGAATATAATTCAAAGTCCATCATTGGAATGGAGGAGTTAAATATTACTGCAGAATACTTACAGAATACCAGCAAGCATTATGATACATTTTATGTAACAAAAAGTTAGTAGTATGGTCTCACATTGCAAAGAACTTGAGCAGCCTTAATTACAGTAGTTGCTTTTCAGTACTCAGTGCATCTGTTACGCTATTTTCATGGTAGTGTCTCATCATCCCTAGTGCTCCAGTTGTGATACTCGTACAATAGTTGAAGCAGCAATTATATTACTGTTGAAAAATACCTGACTGGGGGGTGATAATGAATAATTCACTTAACAAAGAGTTTTATGGTGTTTTAAGAAAAATAACTTGCTTGGCCAAAGAATTAAATAGGAGAGAAAATTATATTTCCATGTGAAATTACATTTGAGGAATCATCCACATCACTAATTCCGTGAACATATCTTCTAGACATCAGGTGTCGACACTGTTGTTGTTGTTGATCAACCCAGGTATGTCTGACCGAGCAGACCCATGAACCACAGGAAAGCAATCGCCCCTGCAGGATGGGCCCTTGCACATTGAAACAATGTTCCCTTTTCGCTGGCATGCATCTCACACTCAGAGACACGTGGAAAAGTGTGGAGGTCTGGTTCTTCCAATGGATCCTGCATTTGCCACTTTCCACCCAATTTACAAGGGCACCACAGCAAGCTGCACTTCATCCGGTAATTTGCTTATATGGTCACTGACCAAGCGTTGCCTTGATTACAGGAAACCATTAGCCTTGTCATTCGGTGTTGACCCGTAAGAAGTGGAAAAACAGGGTCATTAAAAAGTAACAGAGGAAGGAAAGGGAGAAGTAGGAAAGAGAGGGAGATTCAGAGATAAAAATGATAAGGAAGAAGTTAGGTAGCACTAAATCAAGTGAATGGATGATGGTCGCCAACATCTACCACCTTTACTGTAGGTGTCAATGTAGTGGATGAATACAAAACTCTCACTGTGCTAGATTACATTTTGATAAACTCACAACAGTTCTTGACTCTTTGAATCAGTTTATATTTTAGGCATATTCTTTGATACACTCTGGCTGATATGCGACTTTTCTCAACTGCAGTACTGAAGGATTTTTATAAAGATTATAAACACACGTCATTCTAGTTTGAAAAAAAAAAAAAAGTTTTCCCCTAACTTTTTTAACATCGTCAACAGTAATCAGAATACAAGATACGTCATGCGTAATTATGTAATAAACGGGTAGGAGTCATTCTTCTCAGAAATCCACTTTTCCCGGGATGAACACTTACGGTACATGACTTCTCTCGCACAGGCCACAAGCTGTTTAGCGGTTTCTTCAATGTTGCAGAGGCAAACACGCCCAAGGATATTTTTCTGATGTATTTCACTGCATCGCATCAGCTCACTGATTCAGTTCGAGTAATATTAGATGACAGCGGTTTCACTACAACATCGTTCACAGAGTATATTACGTTGTTTATGTCAAAGTGAACTTATGTCAGCTTCAACATGTAAAATTCATCCCCATTTTAAATTGGCAGTCCGGAACCTGAATAAATCAAGAGTGAATCTAGTTTCACCTGCAGGGACAAGTGGTGACTATTGAAGGATTGAATTAGTTCTCTCATACAGACGAGACAAGCTAAATATATATATATATATATATATATATATATATATATATATTCTTTTACATATTTGTATATACATGGCTGACGAAAGCGTTAATACACTAATGTATATATATCATATATACAGTATAATTCAGTACTTTCGTCAGTCTGTCCAACTAATTCACCCATCCCACTTATCCCTCTATCTACGTATTCTTCCCCTTGAGAATACAGCTTCGCCAAACTTTACCAAAAAATTAACCATAGCCAGGAGAAGGCAGGAAGGAGGTAACTATTCCAGATTTCTTTCACTCCCTTCCTCCAGCACAGGCAAATGGTTAGTTAGGAATCCTGTTACCTCCACCCTGCCCCAATTACTGGCCAGGCTTCAGAGCTCCACCACCACCCACCACCACCACTACCACACCATAACCACACTACCACACCAACACATTACTGCAGCAAAAACACCATTTCACCACACCACACGACTACACATTTCTTATCACCGCCATTACCACGCCACAACAACACAACACATTGCAAGAACACCCTCTTACCATAACAACACACACCACAACACAGTGCACCACCATAGCAATACATGCTACCACCACCTTACAGTATACTTGATCCTGTTGCCACCACAACACCACACCACCACATTTGCTTCTAACAACACCATACCAGCACACCATACCACCACATCACACACGAGCACACCACTAACATCAGCAAAACGTCACCACCACCACAACACATTACAATACCATCATTTCCAGCACACATAATCACACTGCGCGACCACCCTACCGCCACTACAACACCATTAACACACCTTCACACCACCAACACACCACCATACCTCCATTACTGCACCACCACAACCATACCACACACCACCACCGCCACAATATTACCATCACCACCACAGCACAACACCAGTACCACACCACAACACACCACACCACACCAAACCACACTACTATACCCACACCCACACCACGCCACACCACACCGCAATACTACTACATTTCCACAGCACAGCACAGCACACCACACCACACCATAGTACTGCCACACTATCACACCATAGCGCACCACCACATACCCCTACCCCCCATAACCACCACCTAGTCTCCCTGCACAATTAAAAAGAAAATTAAACTGTATTGTACCTAGTGAAATTAGCGTGAAAGTTTTGGTGTACGTTAAGTGGTATTTTGTGGGGTTACGGGCACTCTATTAAGAATTCCAGGATAAAGGATGCCGCTTGGGGGCCCTGAATCTGCATATTTAGCAAGGTGTGTGTAAATGGTGCTATTTTGCCTCCTGCCGTCTTACGTTAGTCTTGTGTGTTACGCTATGGACATTTTTATATGGATTTCAGACTCACTTCGCCTTGACTGGGATATATCTCTTTTCACAGGCCTTCATTTGACTTCATCTCATTGGGATTACAAATGTATGTGTATAGTACGTCTCAAAACACTTAAAAATCTATTAAACAAAGCCCTGAACATACAACTCCTCAGGGTCAGAATAGCTGGCATTCCAAGTGTTAGCTGTGTGTGTGTGTGTGTGTGTGTGTGTGTGTGGACATCAACTGTTAAGTTAGACAAGCGTATTTAACTTATGAGACTATTAGAATTATGATGTGTCTAGTGAAAGGATAACTAACTAGCTTACTAACGTCGACATAACTATAATCTAAAAAACAAAAAAAAAACAAAAAAAAATATGAGCAAACCAAACAGTGGGTAACAAAAAAATGGAAAAGAGAAAAAATAAATAAATACAAAGCATAAACAAAAATATCGACAGAAACAAGAAACATGAAACGAAAATACTACAAATAATCCTTAAGAACAGTGTAATAAAAGTTAAATGTAAGTTAGGGGAATTACCAGAATACTAAGGAAAAAAAATAATTCTTTCATCATCATCTACAACTCTCTCATCCAAGGTACATAGTGTAAACGTTAAAGGACTGAAGTCAAGCAAATATAAGCCAATTAAAAAATGTCAGACACTCATAACAACCCACACACACACACACACACCCACACACCCACACACATATGAGCCTCAGTAACTTTTCTCTCTCTCTCTTTCTTTTTTTTTTCTCTCTCTCTCTCTCTCTCTCTCTCTCTCTACACACACACACACACACACACACACACACACACACACACACACACACACACACACACATTGTCGTTTCTCTCTCTCTCTCTCTCTCTCTCTCACACACACACACACACACACACACACACACACACACACACACACACACACACACACACACGCATCTCCTGTCTCTCCAGCTGTCGTCGTCTTGTGCTCCAGTAAATACACACACATTTTTTAGAGGGTTTATGCTGGACTTGTGCGGCAGTTGTTGAGGCTTTTGTGTGTGTGTGTGTGTGTGTATGTGTAGTGTATGTATGTGTAATGTGTCTCTCACACGCTCGCTCCATGACAAACTTCATTCAAATAATAGAAGCAACTGCCTGAGGTTGCATGTAATGTGGTTAGCATGTTTACAATGTCACTGCGAACTCTGATAATTGCCCGTCCCGGCCCCGGAGGTGCTCGGGTACAGTGTTGTTTTCCTACTCGGATTGTCTTTTTGTTTCTGAGTTTGTCTCTCTGTTTGTCTGTCTGTCTGTTAACTACTTTACGTTAGAAACTACTGGTGTGATTTTGACTATTAGAGGAATGATGGACCATGAGCCTGATCACCTATTTTAATATTGGGTTAAAATGGACCAAGGCCCAGGCTGTGGGCCCCCTCTCCCCCAAAAAAAAAAAATTGCCACTTAACTCCTTTTAAAATGCGTCACATTGACATGAAACCTAAAACCTAAAGGTACATCTTTTCAAATCTGTATTTATAACGTACCTCATTACATCAGGGCGTCACTCCCCCCAGTTAACGGTAGGGGGTCAATGTCAGGTGGGTCCAAGCCTAAAATTTCAGAAAGGTCATAAAATCGTCAATTTTCACCCGATTTA
>NC_136955.1:23673989-23705018 GCF_032717465.1 Coenobita brevimanus | reverse complement strand
TCATGCTGAGATATTCAAGGTTCACCACTTGCATCCATACAGCACTGGCGATATCACTATGCCGTCTGTCAGTATATATGCATGACTGTTTACTACTACTACTACTACTGCTACTACTACTGCTGCTGCTGCTGCTACTCTTACTGCTACTACTACTACACTACTACTCCTACGGCTACTGCTACTGTAACAACTACTAATACAAGTACACCAATACTCTCTCTCTCTCTCTCTCTCTCTCTGTCTCTCTCTCTCTCTCTCCATCATTAATGCCACATATAATTCTCCCTCACTACCACAGTTCCTACTATCACCACCACTGCTACTGCTATCAGAATCACTATTACCACTACCACCACAACCATCACCACACTTTTACCCTTCGTGGAGCGGCGTGACATTATATCTTCTATATAGCCCTACCTACCACCACTACCACCACAACTACCACTACCACAGCTACAAACAAAACTATCATTACTGTTATTATCCCGAACCTACAAACATTAGCATCACAACTACCACTACTGCCTACTATATCATCACAACTAAAGCTACCACAAATAATCATTACCACAACTACCACTGCCACAACTACCACTATCACAGCTACCACGCTATCGCAGCAATTACTATCCTGAAAACTATCACTACTACAACATTAACATCACAACTACTATTGCTGCCAACATCATCGCAACTAACACTACTACCAACATTACCACCCGTACCACTTCAACTGCTACTACTACTACTACTATTACTGTCACAACTACCACTAATATCCCACAGCATCAGGTACTACCACTGCCACAACCACTACCACTACCAAAATCGCACTTCTACCTACAGCTAAAATAACTACCAATATCACCACCACAACTACTAACACAACCACAACTGTTACCAATATTACCGTCAGAACTACAACTATTACCAACATTAAGACAACTTCTACCAGCACAACTACTACTACTACTGCCACCTCCACAGCTACTACTACTACTACTATTACCACAGTTACTGCCGCTACCACAACTACAGTGCAAGCAACATTACCGTCACAACTACCACTGCTACCAACATTAGCACAAGTACCGCTACCACAGCTCCTACCAGTCCCACCCACTACAATACCCACACCAGCCTTCTCTACCAACATTACCACCACAACCATCACTACGGAACCAACCACCACCACCATGACTATTACCACTAAGGTTACAACTACCACCACTACCACAAGTACAACTATCTCCACAACTACCACCACTACCAACATCACTACCACCAACACCACTACCATTACCATCACTATGATCCTAATATTTCATGATTTTTTACTCAAATTAGATGAGAAAAACACACCCATCAATATCGCTTATTTTCTTGTGTAACTTTTGAGGTTTCATCCATAATCCTATTTCCTTATTCAGTAATATTCTCTCACTCTCTCTCACTCTCTCTCTCTGTGTTTGTGCAATGCAGTGGTGTGCAAATTACAGAGCTTTGCATTCCAACCCAAATTTATTTTTGTAAGCGAAAGTAACATTCGCTTTTCAGAAAAATAAACTGCATAATTTTTTTGTAGTTGTGATGGTGATGATGATGATGACTGATTATGTAGATGAAGATATTAATTTTGTCGTCACTCCCATTATTATTATTATTATTATTATTATTATTATTATTATTATCATTATCATCATTATTGCTATTATTATTATTACACCTGCACAAGAAGCGTGAACGGGTTATGTGTTTTGTCTGGTTTGTTTGTTCTACCGTCTGTCTAGTAACAACATTACGGAGGAATAATTAGACGGAATTATTTGAAATTTGGAATAATAATTGAAGACTATCAGAAGGACAAGTGGTTGCAATAAGTTAAAAAATGGTCATAGGTCATAGTTCATAGGTAACGTCAACTGAAACTGCCATGATCCAATTTAGACCAAAACTGATGGAAGGGTTTAGGGGAAGAAAAGAATTAAATTATTCAATTCTGAAAACAGAGGGTCAAAAACAAAGGTCATAGGGAAAGGATCTACGTTTAGCACTTTAATTTAAATAGTTTCATTCAGTTTTAGCCAAACTTGGTAACCTGGCGCAATGGTTTAAGGTTAAGCACGGACGAAGTGGTTCTGTTCTAAGAGCAATAGATCTAAGGCCAGCGTCACAGGGCCAAGACAACATAATCACGTTGTATTCACCCGGACCTGGCTTGATGGACGCTTTGATGGTTATGCAAGAATGAAGTAATTTGATTTCGAGAATAATCAATCAAGCATCAAGGTCACAGGTCAGGATAAAAATGTCGGCCTTAGATCGGCTGTGGGGTATGGGCAGTACACTACGTGATTACTGTTTCCTACTTTATTTGTAGTGTTGCTGTCGACATATATTTGTGTCTTAGTCCCTTTCAGGATATGCAGTGTCTAAAACATTACCGTATATTTTGGCTAACTTCAGAACAATTTTATAATGAGAGTAGCCTGTCTTCATGAACGAACTGCATTTAATATCTCAATAACATGTGATTTTTTACCATTCTTTTCTGGCCAACTCAGGATCAATATATTCACCAGATAAGTGACTTCTCTCCAGCTAAAGCTTATGACAATGAAAGTTTTAAACCTCTCATGGTCGGGTAAATCAGTTCCATACTTTGCGGGGATTGTTGAGTCCGGTCCCACACTTTAGTTTCTGTTTTATGTTTTCCCCTAAAAACCACATTTAATCCCCTAATCATTTGGTAAAATGACGTCTTTTACATTTCATTCCCGTTTTTCCTTATTAAACTTAGGGGCGATATCCAGTAGCGAAGAGGTTGGTGAAATCTCCAAATTCTTCAGTTCGAAAAGCCTCTCAAGAGCTAAGCACAGTCGTCGTATTGGACACAGAAATTTAAGTTACGTCATTAAAGCAATGTAGTTCACCTGAAGATCGGGATAACTCTAGTTTTGCATTCCAGTTAACGCCACACGATTGATTTTGGTCGACAGTGATTCCTAGGCTGGAGAATGTTAATGCCACATCACTAATCCTTTCATGGCCTAACAAATCAGCAGTTTATTCCAGCAATATATCGTTAAACTAAGAGTGATTCACATGACTATTCGTGTTGTTATTGTCCACTTACTGTTAATCTAGTTTCTCGTATTTCCTCTCAGTTTATTTCGTGCTTGTGCAGATTTCCCCCTGGTATTGTCTAACTTCCTCTCTCCCTTCTGTAGCCCCTTCCTATTTCAGAGTTGTGGACTAAACGCAAAATATCAGGTTTGCACTCTGATACATGTATTCTCTTTACGAATTTCTCTCCATTAAAAGCGAAGCATGTGTAAGATCGTCCCAAAATTGTGTAAATGTCAGTTCTTGATGTTCACCCGTGCTGCTAAATGCTACACATCTGCACATATCACCACTTCGATACTAATGCCCATCATACACACTGAATATATGTAAGGATCGTTTGATTAAAGAATGGGGTGAGAGTAATAGTAGTAGCAGTATCGTGACATATCGGTAGGCCTCTCAAAATGACCACTGGCCTTTTTTAACTACAAACAAATCGTGTGACTTATTTCTTGACCCAGCGTGTCATCCAATTCCTTTTCTTTCGGACAACAAAACACGTATTTACCACTTAATTACCACTTCCTACCTGGGACACTCTACTCCACTTATTTATTCCACCAAGTGTGTTTTAACGGGATGGACGGGAGGAGAAGTAGACCGAGGAGGAGATGGAGAGATAAGGTGCAAAAGTATGTATCTTCAGGAGGGTGATGTTTCGTGGAAAGAGGAGAGGGAGCTAAGCAAGAACTTTTAAGACTACCCCTCACAGGATGAAGCGTCAGTCAGTAGGTATATAGGGAGAGAGACAGATAAATAACGGTAGATAGACTCAGGGAGACAGATATAGATAGATAGGTAGATAGTAGGTAGAAAATATTATACAATGGGGAGAGAGAGAGAGAGAGAGAGAGAGAGAGGAGGTTAGTATGATGATAAACTAGAATATGACAAGGTAATCCCTGTTTGAATAAATTTATTTTAAGAGCTGTTGATATCAGTCTTAATCCGAGTAAAATCATGTGACAGGTAAAAATAATATACTTTGGACCTTCATAGGCCTGGAAAAGTACGCTACAGAATATGTGAAAACTTAATACAAATGCAGCCCAATTTCATGGTTTTCTCTCTCTCTCTCTCTCTCTCTCTCTCTCTCTCTTTCTTAGCTGGAATAGAACACTAGAGTTATTCCGACCACATGTAGGTTAAGAGAAATAACGAAGCATACAGATAGAAAAAGGAAAGAAAGAGAATGCAAACAGTCACATATCCATCACCAACATAAATTACCATTGGTGGTATGATTCTCAAACAAATTTGCGATATATACTACTGTATGTCATAGGTTAGATCTGCTTTTACTAGAGAAACTATACTCCCATTACTCTAACCTTGCTTGAAATTGCAGTCTCTTCATCTTGAATGCCGAGTTGTAAAAATAAATTAACGCTAGAATATACTGATAGTCAGAAGGAAGTGCCATGGAAGGGATGTAGAGCCGTAGTATTCACATTTTCTGCCACTTAGCTGCGTGAAGAAAGCTAAAGTGAGAGAGAGAGGAAAAAAAAAAAACTGAACAAAGCTAAGATCAAAAGAGTATTGACAGTAAGATATGTTCAACACGTCCCTTCCCTCGTTCTTCATGCAGAAAACATATAACTTACTTTCCCTTTTTGGTTACTAACATTTTTTTCTAGGAGGATCAGAAGACGTAAGGAAGCCCTGAATTCTCCTTTCATTGTACATCCAACAAAGAAAAGAAAAAGAAAAAGGAAAAAAGAAATCATGTTTGCGATCGGATGTTTATCGTGAGGTTGTTAAACTCGGCTTCTTTTCACCTGACGGAACTGGACAAATCTCACAGGTTGAATACTAAGTCGTGGTTCCATTACATTCAGTGACCTTTAGTTACGAGATAAGCAGGAGACTCTTTAGGTAATATACTCTTTTTCTTCTAACCTTTTCGTCTTTTTGCAGCTTATTCCACGCAACTCAGTGGCAGAGAAGGACTGTTACTGTTCTTCATTCTTTGCACTGCACTTCTTCGTGACTAACAGCATATTCTAACGCTAATCTACTGTCGCAACTCAACAGTTTAGATGGAGAGGCGACAATTTTAGGCCAAGATAGAGTAAAATGAGTATAGTCAAAAAGTCCCTCTATCCTGACTACACCTGGCCATCGACTGAGGTGGGAAGAGTTATTGATCTTTGTCAGGTTAGAACAAACACGCTATAGAGAATCCCGGCCTAGGCTACTCGCTCTTCCAAGCCATAAACCACGTTATTTTCACCCCTCGGTAATTAAGCTTCCATAAACATCGTCGGGCGCGCTGTAATTTGCCGTGAAACCAGGAATTTTGTTTGTTAAAAATATAAGACTCCGTTTATTCCGACGGGGCCATTTATTACGAGGAAAAAAAGAACTGAAGGGATAATACAAAATATATGTGAAATTCGTGCGGAACGGCTTCAGATTTTCGCCCGGTCTGTTACACGTCAAGGAACCATATTTAATAAAAGGCTTAACAATCCCAGGCTCCTATGACTCACTCTTAGGTAAATAAAGGCGTTGGCCAAAGCTATATCACATTACTGGAGGTGTCTCAATCATGGAGCAATTAGTAGTGACAATAGTACACTCTCAAGCTCATATACTAACCTTGAGCTTTGTATAATCAATTGTCGTTGGTTGAAATATGGTTGAAAGGATTCCTAGACCATGGCTGATATTCTCGTGGGTTAAGGAAGCTCCCCAACACCTTTTCATAAGCGATTTATTTTGTTCAATACACCTTACTGTCCTCTTGTGTGTCACATAAATCCTTCTAATATCGTCATATCTCTGGATAAGCAGCGTACAAAAGGATGTTAACCAACCATATCCGAAAATAAATAGCAAAGGAAGAGGCATTAGGGAGCCTCCTCATCCAACGAGAATACGAGCCTAGGAGATAGTTACCCAGTTCGGAAGATAACATTTTCCATGTCTGTTATCATTATCACATTTTTTCATTTTTTTTATGTTAATTTGTACTCTAGATTCAACGTGAAGGGAGTGGTTACTGAGTGAGTGAAAACAGGAGCATAAAGATTCATTCTTATAATAATGAACTCTCCAATCCCCATAACTTACTATCAGCTGAAGGAAATCGTCAGGCTTCAGCTGGAACAGATAACAAGATGCAACCATGAGAAGGTTATTATAGTTCCTCCTCTTTACCTTGGCCCAGGTTTTCATTCTGTTGCAGCTTAGTTCACGTAGCTCAGTGACAAAAGGATAATACTCTGACTCTACATCTTTTCTACAGCACTTCATCGTGACTAGCATCATCTTGTGGTGTTAATCCATTGTTGTAAATCAGCATTCAAGATGGAGTGATGGCAGTTTTAGGCCACGGTAGAGTAAACAGAGTATAGTGACGGTATAAACACTTTCTTATTCCTGTGACTCACTCTCAGTCCGGTGTAATTTTCCCACGTTTGCCAGATGAAAATACTAAAGTTGTCTCGATCATTAGGGGGTTAGCACAAGAAAATCTGAAAATATGAAGGCCAAGCTATAATGAATATGTCAGATTTAGCCCTAATTTTCGGCACCCACCTTATTTTTTACGGGATTCTGACAGATTTCTCGCCAGACTGGTAAATAATTTTGCTCATGAGGGGCGCTGCTAGGAGATGGTGGAGCTTATCTATCAAGGAATATTTTATTTTGGGAGGATTATTTTGTTTTTTGTCTCTTTGACTAAATGTTCATCACCATCATCATCACCATTTTCAGTCCTCATTATCAATTATCATCATCACCATCATTATCATAATCAATCATCATCACCATCATCATCATCAATCATCATTATCAGTTATCATCAATCATCATCATCATCCTCGGTCATCATCATCATCAATCATCATCATCATCATCATCATCATTATCAATCATCATCATCAGCACCACCAACATATCAGCTTTTCCTGGTCTGTTTTCATAACAAAGGATAGGAGTGAGGTAGGATCCTGAACTCAAAGAAACAGAAATGATGAAAGAGGGAGAAAAATCAATGCCAGTATAATATGTTCAGTTTATTTATAGTTTCCATCGCTAAATCATCATCATCATCATCATCATCATCACTACCAATATCATCTTGGCATTTTTTCATGTTCTATTTATTTATTGTTACTTTCGTTAAATCATCATCATCATCATCATTAACTTTTTCCCCAACAAAAGATAGGCTGAGGCAGGAACCAGAAAACAAGGAGAGAGAAATACCAAGAGAGGGACAATAATCAAGGGCAATTTCATATAAGCATTGTATAAGCATTGCCCCCGTTGCTCGTTGTAATAGCTTAATTGTTAATGGCTGTTTATTTACGTATGCCACCTTGATTATATTTCTGTTGCGTGAATTTACCAAGGTAAGTTTAATTAGATATGACATACGTTTTAACGGTAGAAATCATTCTTTATACATTTAATTATTTATTGGTGGTGGCTGTTTCCTCTCATCCTTTCCTATTTTCGTCCATGTGAGTATCTTGTCTTTCTTGGCGGTGGGGCTCCTCTCTCTCTCTCTCTCTCTCTCTCTCTCTCTCTCTCTCTCTCTCTCTCTCTCTCTCAACCCAGCGAGTTAAATCTATACATGTGACAGATTCACTCCTCTGGTAAAACAGGAAAACCAAAGGGAATGATATAGTGGGGTAAATATGGGTATAATACGTACGAGACGCCTGCATAGATTGAATGAATTATAGTGCATTTAATATTCATAGAGAGATACGTTTTTTCTCTAAAGGTGCATATGGGGTGGTTGTGTGTGTGTGTGTGTGTGTGTGTGTGTGTGTGTGTGTGTGTGTGTGTGTGTGTGTGTGTGTGTGTGTGTGTGTGTAATAAAAAATATATTATTATTAGTGCGTCATATACTACACTACATATCACGGCATGCATACGGCTTGGGAATATTGAGGAGATGACGTTTAAAGAATAATTGGTCCCACGTGTCAGACATCCTACGCATTCGTAATTCAGAAATCGAGGATGAAAAGTTGATACGAGAGAATCACATCACGGTATATTCACTTCAGCTCCCTTGTGCATCTGCCTCAGGGTCTTTCTTATGTATCTCTTGTCTCTGTCATAAGTATTGCCTGTCTCCCACATGATTCTGTATATCCCTTCACCCCCATGCTTATCTTCTGGCTCCCCATACTTGTTTATACTCTGTCGCTTCTCTTCTCACTCACCCTCTCTCTTCCTCTTTCTCCCCCTCTTTCTTCCCCCTTCTGTCTGTCTGTCTGTCTCTCTCTCTCTCTCTCTCTCTCTCTCTCTCTCTCCTTTACCATATATACCTGTCACGTCTATACGTACCTTCTCTCACATGTAACCCCTGTCTCTCCCAAAACCATTAATACTCTGTCACCCTTATATGCATCTCTTATGTCCCCCCATCGCATATAATTTTCGAGTATGACACCTATTATCACATTCCATTTGATGACGCTTTATGTACAGCTGTCATGGTATTCAGGAGGTTATAGAGTTACTGTAGACAGAGGTTAGTGAGTGGTTTAGCAAATTATAGACGAAATCTCATCTAACACTCTCATCTCTCAGGTCTCATTCTCAATTTAACATAATCGTCTGACGTTAGCTGGAATGAAATATTATAAAGTTGTTTCGACCATGATAGAGATACAAAGGTTTTTAATTTATGACAGTAAAATCTTGTAATGCTAAGGGGGAGTCCACACCAAAAGCTTGCTGGTGCGGAAGGGTGCAGTGGGGAGTTTGGTATCACTGTAGTTCATACAAGTGACCCCAATGGATACGGGCAGGTGCAGGTGTTTTTTTGGGGGGGTCAAAGTGATCCTGAACTCCCGCCCACAGCCGCCCATGCCACGAAGGATGTGGTGTGGGTGCGGCCTAAGAGAGAATCTGCAAGCGAAACCATCTTTGTATGCAGAGCCATTATGAATAATAATATCAGGCGGCCTGTGATCTGCGTTCCATTTTGTGATCTCTTAGGCTTTGTTTTCGTCGGCTGAGGACATTTACTAACGCCTCTTCCTTAACAGTTTGATTTGCCTTCTGCACGATACATATCAGTAAAGACTGCAGTAGTAATATATGCTATAACCTAACGTGCCAGACACAGAGATAAGTTGATATGGACTAGGTGTTAGGTACTGTAAGAACGATTTAATCTTTTTCTGAGTGTGGTTTTTAAAAATCTTATTCTTCTCACCACCAGACGGTTTACTCACCTCTGGTCGAGGGAATAAATGAAAGCTGGTATGTAACTTATCTTAATCGTCTGGAGATAACAAGAACAAGAACGGGAAGGAGCTCTGACAAGGTGCAACATCGTACCCTGCAGGTGGTCAAAGGGAGCTAACATTTGACTTGCCCTACGACTTTCATTTAAGATAGATTGTTCTCAAACCTTAATCACGTAATCCTTGCCCAGCTTTCAACTTTGTACTGTGCTTTATCGGAATTATACCAAAGCTGTGTGAGCTGACCTTGCTCTGTGGCTTTGCCTTTTGACCTCTTGTTCTGAGCACGGAATATCTTCAATCTTGTCTGATCTTCAACGCTTGCATCAAATTTGGTCAAATCAGATTTAAACTAAATTGACCTTCCCTTGTAGCCTTGACCTTTGACCTTTTGTTCTAAGAATAGAACTCCTTCAATCATGCCTAGTCCTTAACATTTTCCCCAAGTCCGATCCAATACTGAATACAAATGTTTGGGTTGTACTGTTCACACACGAACAAATAAGCACGCACGCACGCACGCACACGCACACACACCACACACACACACACACACACACACACACACACACACACACACACACACACACACACACACACACACGCAGGACAGAAAACAATACACTGGCGATACCCCGCGCGAGTGAAATAATGGAATACGTCATAATATTGAAAGGGCTAAACTGGAGAAGAGCTTTACTGTACAGTCTCACCAAAAAGTACCCGAACACCTGGGCACGATGGGTACGAAAATGAATAGGAATTAGTGTGTCGTCTTAGAATGGTTTGCATGTCTGATTTTGGAATGACTCACTCTGAAGCCATTGTTCTGATGTATGGTGCACCGGTGTATGATGCTGTAACTATTACTGACAGAGACACACACCAGGAGAGCAGTTTTCAGATTTTTCTATCATAAGTTTCAAAACGCTTAATGCTTACAGCTTTCTAATACTTTATGGTGAGACTGTACATGGTATTGCTCCCAGGACTGACCCATGATTACGTATAAACTGTACTTCAACCCGAAAACTCAATTAACTTTATAATCTTGCTAACAATTGCCGACTCCATTCAGCTCAGGAGAGAGAATTCCAGCTGGATAGGTCATACACAAACTTTAGATAATTTTTCACTACTTCTGATTATCACAAGGTCAACAAAATTGTCTGAATATAGCATGGATCACGTGAAATAATTTATCATCGTTGTCAGCAATGAGTTGTGTGTGTGTGTGTGTGTGTGTGTGTGTGTGTGTGTGTGTGTGTGTGTGTGTGTGTGTGTGTGTGTGTGTGTGTGTGTGTGTGTGTGTGTGTGTGTGTGTGTGTGTGTGTGTGTGTGTGTGTGTGTGTGTGTGTGTGTGTGTGTGTGTGTGTGTGTGTGTGTGTGTGTGTGTGTGTGTGTGTGTGTGTGTGTGTGTGTGTGTGTGTGTGTGTGTGTGTGTGTGTGTGTGTGTGTGTGTGTGTGTGTGTGTGTGTGTGTGTGTGTGTGTGTGTGTGTGTGTGTGTGTGTGTGTGTGTGTGTGTGTGTGTGTGTGTGTGTGTGTGTGTGTGTGTGTGTTTTATCCTAGCAGGTAACTGTATTTAGTTTACACAAGTCCCCAAGAGACTGTGTCTAACCCTTTCAGTTAAAATAATCTAAAGCCAACTAAAACAACAGTCAGATAGCAACAACGAAAGAAAAAAAATAGCTCTGTCGGAGAGAGAGAGAGAGAGAGAGAGAGAGAGAGAGAGAGAGAGAGAGAGAAGTAGCTGCTATATAGGGAAAGGGGCCACAAGGATTAGCGGTTAATGAGTTTTTAATTGGAGTAATTACATTGTTAGGAACGTTTGTTGAGAAGCTTACATTCCCCTATCAGTTTCAGGCACCTATAGCTCAGTATCAATTGAATGATATCATCTACGGTATCCTGAAGTATATTATCCGGACAATGAGAGGGATAATGGCACTAGTATTGACACACCTTCATGTCTTACTAGTAGCTGATTATATTTGTCTCACGTTGACAAGAATAAATTAAGAACGTCCCAATATCAGAAGGCTAAATTAAATACCTGGAATTTGCTCAAAAGTGCTCAAAGAGAACAACGCCACTGCATCCGAACTTTGACATTCATTCTTGACCTTGATCTTTAAGCGATCTGCACGAATAACAGATCACTTCTTGCCATCTCCACACTCATTATAAATGCCAAGTTTGAGCCAAATCGAGTAAGAATGTCATGGGTTATCGTTGAGCTCTAAAGTTTGACCTCTAGCTTTGATCTTTGCCTCAGATTCTTTTGTGCCATGATCGAATTACTTATCCTTATCCCCAGTAGCAATGTACACCCGAGCAAAGTTCCGCCTTATACACCTGCCTGCCAGTTCGGACCTTTATGCGTGAGACAACCACTAGTGAAGCAGTAGCCAGACACTCTGATGTCTTGTACCACTGTGCAGGAGGGGAGAGTTTAAGGAAGGAGGAAGGCTGGGGGAGCTGATGGTTCCTACCCCTCCCTCTTCCATCCCCATCCTTTCACAGTTACCAGATAGATGAATGTTGGCTACTGCTTCGCTACCACTTGTTTCATATTTACTATTTCGAAGTGGTAAAGAAGGAGTGTATAACGCGAAAGTTTCCGCAGGTGTACAACTGGGGTCAGGTAATCCTCTCCACCTTGATATCCCTAACACGTGGCACCACCTCGCACGTTCAGTGAACAAATCCTAAACATACCTGCTAGCAGTTACTATGCATTTGTGTCAGTATATGTTTCGAGGTCGTGTGCGATGGAGCCATCCATACAGGTTACAGATAACTGGATGAAAAAGAATACCTGGGCTCAGTTACTCGTATACGGGAATATTTTTATCCAGATTTACACAAACATAAACTGAACTAACACTGAATAAGTCATTAATTTAATAACAGTAGGAATGGACGGATGGATGGATAGATGAATGGGAGGATAGGATAGAGAGACTGTGAGAAAGACAAGGAGAAAGAGGCAATGAGAAGAGTAAAACCAAAGTAAAACAATACAGTAGGACGAAAATGGAAGATGACTCATTAAACAAGGATAAAGGAAGATTAATAGTGTTTCCTTGGTAAAAAGTTGTAGGAGATTGCAAAGTAATTAGATGGCACTGCAGCGTTCATTAGCCAATTTTAATGAACTACAACATTGCCATTAGCAGTTGAACCAGAGTGGAGTTTAGGGAGGGGTTCAATTTACATCGATCAATATTTTAGGTTCACTCTCACACCTACATGACAGACAGACAGACAGACAGACAGACAGAGACACACACACACACACACACACGAGAGAGAGAGAGAGAGAGAGAGAGAGAGAGAGAGAGAAAGAGAGGCTAATAACTGTCTCTTCATCATTGTAAAACCCTCTGTCAATAGGGTAAGGTGAAATGTAATGTAGGATTTTAGCAGATGAAATGGATAAGAAGAGGGAAATTGTCTTGAGATGGCAATAGATAAGAAAATACCTCCTGAAATTGAAAATGGGTTAAGCCATGAACTGTGTTTTTGAATTTGGTTTTTAATTCATCATGGGAATGTTTATTTTTTTTCTTTTAATATTTAATTCATTCGTTCAAGAAGACTCTACCCTAAGCTGGGTAAAATCGTCTGAAGATGGTAGGAATTATATCCCAGAAAAACTCCCATCATCCTCACTAAAAGGTATTAAACGGCAACCAAAAGCCACACAGAGATCGCAATACATTCCTGCCGTGTCAGAAATTACGCTGTGCCTTTGATCACGGACCGCGCCATTAGTGTGAAAGGTTCTCGCCAATGGATGGGCTCTCTGTGTGTTGATAGAGTGGAAAATTTTATATTAAGTAAGCATTTGTGTGAGTATACTGACCACAGGATGCAGGAATGAATAAAGTGAGGGGATGGTATATAGAATGAATATTCTTGTTCACTTTGACTGGGTGTAAAGTTTCTTATCTCTTCCTCTTTGATGCTGAGCTATAAGAGAGGATTAACACTGAAATATGGTGCCAATCACGAAAACTTAAAGCGAAAAGGATTCATGGCCACGTTTTTGTCTCATTCTACTACAGAACTAAAAGGATGACAGTCTCCACCAAGATAAGGTGAATGAACTATAAGTCTGTGGATATTGTTCGTGGAGCTGAATGAGCTCTGAGTTGGTGATGTCAGTATTGATACCTCTTTCTCAGATGCCCACCAGACACATCACCAGTACCTCCCACTCCCCCTCCTCAACACACTCTCATAATGACTGGACCCCTTCCATCCATACAGTAGAGTAAGTAAGTGAGTTAATGAATGGGTAAGTCAGTATTTGAGTGAGTAAATGAGTGAGTAAGTAAGAAAGTATTTGAGTGAGTAATTGAGCGAGTGACTAATGCAGTTCACAGTTAGGGACTCACAATGGGTTTACCTCCTCCCCCAACCTGAATGCGACAAGAAATTTTAGAGTGAAAATCCGTCTGATGGTATGTAGAAGATTGAAACGGCTCGATGGAGTGAGAAAATAATGAAGATAGGAGAGAAATCATCAGGTACTATGTGGAATGTCAAGTTACGCAAATGTAGCATAATCTGATGGAATAAGATAGATACAGAATGCAGTGTACAATGAATGAATGTAATGTGCAGTGTGAAGTAAATGTACTGTTGAGATATTCCGTGGTATATAGATGATACAAAGCGAAGCGTGAAGCAAATAGTATGTAGAAGGTGCAAGCGCAGTGTGAAGCGAATACATTGCAAAGTTTTCTGACAGAATGAAAAAGATATAAAGCGTAGTGTAGAGTGAATATTGTGTTGAGGAGTGTCCAGAAGTTAGATGAAATTATCGGATGCTAAGGAGAATGAACACAAGATATTTCCGAAGTATAAGATCCTATATGTTGTGACTAGTCATTGTGCTGTCTTGTGTCAGAGTTATAAAAAGCATTGACAAGTCATTAGGGTCTATTCGGAGTTGAAATATATACAACTTAGTCTGGAATGAGTAAGCGTAATATGGAGTATGTTAAGCAATATGGAATTAACATATGTTATATACTTAAGAATGAGTGACCAAACGTTGGGTTCTGTGTGATTATTAAAAGTCAAATTTCCGGCATTTGATAGTAAATATGTACAACTTAGTGTGGAATGAGTCAGCATAATGTGGAGTGGACACAAGCACTGTGGAATTATCAAACTTTGTGTACGAAAGTATCAT
Source organism: Coenobita brevimanus (assembly GCF_032717465.1). Classification (NCBI taxonomy): domain Eukaryota; kingdom Metazoa; phylum Arthropoda; class Malacostraca; order Decapoda; family Coenobitidae; genus Coenobita; species Coenobita brevimanus. The sequence continues at coordinate 23,690,455 of NC_136955.1, read as the reverse complement.
TGTGTGGTTTTGTGTGATTATTAAAAGCAAGAAGATACTAGTAGTTAATAGGGGGTAAAATATATGACCTTAGTGTGGAAAAAGTGTAATGTGGAGTGAGTGAAAGCTATGTGGAATTATCAAACGGTGTGTGGAGCTACCAGCTGGTGTTTGGTGCCGTGTGGAGTGAATTATCATGGCCGCCTGGTTGAGATTATTAAAACCCAACGCCATTACAGAGCTCCATAACTGTCCTGATGATCTGCAGTACATGAGGGGGACCTGGCTTGCCTTACCCCTGGCTTGTCGGGTTTGTGGCGGTTTTTTTGGCGGCTTTGTGCATCTGTTATGGCTTTAGTGTGGCTTTGTATGTCCTCAGTGGAACGTGTCCTTAATGTGTGTTTGATGTGGCTTTGATTGGTGTGGTTGTGTGTGGCTGGTGTGGCTTTTTTTGCTGTGTCTTACTGTGTTTGCTGTGAAAGTCTATGCTTGGTGTGGCTTTGTGCCTTTGCTGCGGATGTGTTTGATGTGGCTCTGTGTTTTTGATGTGGTTGTTCGTTTTGTGTGGACCCGTGTGTTTGATCAAAGTTTGTTGTCGTTTTGTGTGTAATTCGTAAATGTTTGATGTGATTCTGTGTTTGAGGTTGATTTGTTTCGTTGGTGAGGTTTTTTGTGCTTGTTGTGGCTTTGATGTGGCTTTGTGTGCTTGTTGTGGCTTTGCTGTGGGTTTGTGTGTTTGGTGTGGCTTTATGTGTCTCGTTTAGTTAGGTGTTTGGGGTGGCCATGTGTGTTTGATGTGGTCTTGTGTGTTTGGGGTGGCCATGTGTGTTTGGGATGGTTTTGTGTGTTTAGTACGACCTTGTGTGCTTGGGATGGCTTTGTGTTTGGTGTGGCCTTGTGTGTTTAGTGTGGCCTTGTGTGTTTAGTGTGGCCTTGTGTGTGTGGGGTGGCTTTGTGTATATGAGGTGGCTTTGTGTATTTGGGGTGGCTTTGTGTATTTGGGGTGGCTTTGTGTATTTGGGGTGGCTTTGTGTATTTGGGGTGGCTTTGTGTTTGTGGTGGTTTTGTGTGTTTGAGGTGGCTTTGTGTGTTGGGGGTGGCTTTGTGTTTGGGGTGGCTTTATGTGTTTGGGGTGGCTTTATGTGTTTGGGGTGGCTTTGTGTTTGAGGTGGCTTTGTGTTTGAGGTGGCTTTGTGTCTGATGACTTTACTCGCATGATTGTAGTATTGCATTGTGTTTGGGAAGGCTTTGTAGTGGCATTTTTACCTCGCCCGGACGGAGTCCGGTGAGGTATTGTTTTTGGTCGAGTTTATTTGTTTGTTTCTTTATTGGCAACATTACGGAAAAACGGCTAAATAAAATTTCATGAAACTTTCATGATATTTGGGCGCTGGTCCACGAAGAAAGTGATTAAATTTTGGAAGTAGCAGTGACCCTGAAAGGTCAAAATCAAGGTCATGGATTTTCAGAGGGCTATAACTTGAAACCGACTGGAGATAGAGATATTTACAATTATCTGAATAAGGGAATTCCCATATGGGCTTTCATTTGGTACGAAGACCTTTGACCTTGAATGACCATGAAAGGTCAAACTCAAGGTCACGGATATTCAGGGGGCTATAATTTGAAACTGCAGATAAATACAGTATTTATTATTATCAACATATAGGAAGTCCCAGATGGGCTTTTAATTGGTAACATGACCTTTCACCTTAAGTGACCTTGAAAGGTCAAAGGCAAGGTCACCGTTATTCGGGAGGCTATAGCTCGATATTGGTTGAAGATATAAATATTCACTTTTATAAAGATATAGGAAATCTTAAACGGGCTTTCGTTTGGCACCATGACCTTTGACTTTGAGTGACGTTGAAAGATCAAAAGTAAGATCATGGCTTTTCAGAGGGCTATAACTTGATAACGGTTGAAAATAAAATAACTGCTGTCGGGCGAAGTTTGTTGTGCCAGGCACAACTTGTTGCTTATAAATTTGCGTGTGTGTTTCATGTGGATATGTGTTTGGTGTGAATGTGTGTGTCTGGTATGGTTCTGTGTCTGGGGTGGCTTTGTTTATTTGGGTTGGCTTTATGTACTTGGTGTTTCTTTGTCTGTTTAGTATGCCTATGATGTGGCTTTGTCTGTTGGCATGGCTTTATGGCTTTGGTAGTATTTTGAGTGTTTGGTGTGTGTTTTTCTCTGTTTACTGTGGCTTCAGGTGGGTTTGTGTTTTCTGCTTGGTTGTGTGTGCTTGGTGTGGTTTGGGTGTAGGCTTGTGTGCCTGGTGTTTTTTCTTTGTATGAATTATGGGTTGGCTTTCCGTCTTCAGTTTGCTTGGGTTTAGGTAAGTTTATTGCATGGCTGGTTTAGTATTTTTTCCCACCAGGCTTAGTGTGGCTTTGTTTTGCTTGGCTATTTTGTGGTCATGGTGATGGCTTTCTTTGATGTTTGAGCGTTGATATATCTCAGCTTTGTGTGGCTTTGTTCCCTGTTCCTGGAATAATTAATAGAGTGGTGTGTGTGTGTGTGTGTGTGTGTGTGTGTGTGTGTGTGTGTGTGTGTGTGTGTGTATGTATGTGTGTGTGTATGTATGTGTGTGTGTGTGTATGTATGTGTGTGTGTATGTATGTGTGTATGTGTGTGTGTGTGTGTGTGTGTGTGTGTGTGTGTGTGTGTGTGTGTGTGTGTGTGTGTGTGTGTGTGTGTGTGTGTGTGTGTGTGTGTGTTGCTCTGATATGGCTTTGTTGTTTATTGTGGCTTTATTGTGTGGGCTTGTTGGTGTGGCTTTGCCGGTGTGGGCGTGTTGACGTGGCTTTGCTAATGGCACTACTGGTGTGGGCTTGTTTGTGTTGTTTTTCTTTATCATTCTATGTGGTGTTCTATTTTATCACTAGAACATACACACCATTTCGAAGGTTGATTTGTGTGTTTTGGTGAATGGTCTTGAATTTATTGATGGAATGTACTATTAATTGGGAAAAACATCAAGGGCTTCTGTTTTATCGTTCAATTTTGCTTCTAGGTGATATTTTCTTCTAATGTCAAACCACGACATTCAGACTTAAACCTTTCCATTAAGATTCTCATATTTTATACTTAATACTGTCAAACTACTTATTGAGGTTAAGAAAAAGTTCGTGGGTTTGAAGTGGTTACATCAGCGTGGTACCTAAATCAGAAGATTTTATATCTGCATGCATGTACGGAAATGCTGCCCCCTTTATGCACCTTTTACGCTGCCCACTTCACCTTCTTTACCCTGTCCCAATGCGATCCAAGCTGGGGGAAATGAGATATGAGAAGTTGAGAGCTTATAGTTGTACAGGTCTGTAGATTTTTCAGTTTAAATCCAAATTGTTGCATATCTACATAAAGCCACAATATATACCTGTATATATAAGTTTCCATGCTCTCACTTTCAAATTACTTGGCGGCACATGAACATTATTTTGGGTAGCGTCCACTGCTAGGGTGATCATTACAGTCATGATTTTGGTAAAAGTCGTGATTCAGTGTTCATAACATTCCAGGAGGCAGGGAAACACCCGTTTTCTTGTGGAATTTAGAGGTACCCCGGTACCTCTTCCCTAGTAATATCTTTCACATATTGCACATTAAGACTGTCGAGTATTCATATCTTTCTAATAATAACATAGCTGGAATACACAATATGCAATTGAATATAAACACAACACAAATAAAACAACAAACGGTGCTAAGGCACAACAGACCCGTCCCCAGCAGTCATTTTAGTGCTGACGTATAAACACAACAGGATATCTAGTCAAAGATGCCATATATCAAATTTGGAATAAATCGGGTGACAATTGACGATTTTATTTCCATTTGAAATTTTAGGCCCGGCCCATCTTACATTCCCCCCCCCCTACCGCTAACTGGGGGGTAGCCCCCTTGATGTAATGAGCATGTTATAGGATGCAGATATGAAATGTGCGCCTCCAGGTTTTGGTTTCATGTTGATATGACAAATTGGAAAGGAGTTATGGCGGGGGGGGGGGAACGATTTTTATCCGTCCCCACTTTTATCACATTTTTAAGGCCTACAGCCTGGGCCTGGGCCCAATTAGATCCAAAACTTAATCCGGTGATCGGAAGGTCATAGCCCATCATTCCTGTAATTTTACTCAAAATCGCACCAGTAGTTTTCGCGTAAAGTTGTCAACATACATACAGACAGACAAACATACGAACAAAAAAACAAACTGACAAACCGAGTGAAAACAGTGTCCGTCACCTAGTCCCTCCGGGGCCGATACAGGTAATACACTTGTAATGAAAAGGTGGTAGGGAGTCGTGGATATAAATGACATTTGAAGGAGTATTTATGCGTCTTTCTTATGCGTCTCATGCATAAATATAAAAGGTAGGAAGCGGGCACCTGGGTAACTCTTAAGCCTGCTAACATACGACCTTACGTCCTCCCGAAATACAAAGATAAACTGACAAGGACGTGCACCATGTTTTTTTCCGACTGACCGCTTGAGTTCGAAGACGCATTCTTTTCTTTTTGTCATTTCTACTTGGCATTTCATTCAGTATAGAAAGGATAGCAAGAATAAATCGAAAAAAGCGTCAGTGGATTGAAACGGTTAATGACATTCGTTCACGAAGGCAATAATATCGTAGTAGTAGTAGTAGTAGTAGGTGGCGCGTAGCCTTCGTATCGGCTCCCCGCTCCTAATACATTTCAGTCGTTTTTGTTATGCCGTGCTTTGGTCACTTACTTTCATTTTTTTTTTTTAATTTAGTTTCCACAGTTCATATAATGTCTTTCTGTTTTCCATTACTTCTCATAATGCAATCAGACCGCAGTACCTCTCTCTTAGCTGAATAAAAATGACTGCCATTAACTGGAATACGATGTTAAAATTGCTTCGACCATTATAGAGAAAATTATGACACCCTCAGTCTTCAGCACTCACTCTTAACTTACTAAATTGTCTGGGGTTCGCTGGAGTCAATAACCTCAATACGAGTAATTAACGCTCCCAGAAAAACTCCAGTCGCCGTGATGCATGTGTTCTTTTCTATCATGGACGGCAAAAGACAGGGTTATCGTGGGTGGCTGGGAAAAAAAAAAAATCAGCGCGTTAAGACTGAGCTTCTCATCACTAGCCAAATCTCTGGTGCCGTTAGACTGATCCATTGCTCCCTCTGTCTCTGTCTGTCTGTCTCTCTCTCTCTCTCTCTCTCTCTCTGTCTCTGTCTCTCTCTCTCTCCAAACATCTATTCTGTTATTCATATATCCATCCATCAGTCCATCAATTCCTTTCATTTCATTCTCTCTACCAACCTTATCTACCAGCATTTGCCTTTATTTCTTTATCTGTCTATCTCTCTGTGTATCTTTTTTATCTGTCTATCTATCTATCTGTCTATCTGTCTGTTCATTTTCCTTTCAATCTCCCTCCCTGACTTTCAACAACCCTTTATCTTCTAGTTATGTTCTCTTGTATCACCTTTCATCATTCCTTAACATTCTCATCCCTCATCCATTGTGTCTCCATCTGTCTCTTCTCCCCTCAGCCTTTGTCACCCCATCTGTCCTTCTCTTACTTCAGTATCTCTCTCTCCAACTCTCCTTCTCTTCCCTCCTCCTTTGTCTCTCCATCTGTCCTCTTCTCATCATTATTTTCCGCGCCTCGATTCCCTTCCTCTCCTGTTATCTCTATTCACAGCTCCCCCTTTTCCTCCATTCATCTTTCCACCTCTCATTCCCTCCTCCTCTTCAAGAATATCTTCACTCCTGTACACACCTTTCATTATTTCTCTCTAAACATTTTTTCACATTTATAGTCTCTCTTTGTGTCCCCTCTTCTCTCCCTTTCTGTCTCTTTTCCTTCAGTTAGCTTCTTAGGTGTTTTTATTCCCCCTCTCTCCTCATTTCACCTTACCTTCTTTCTTTCTCCAGCTGTTTTATCGCTCTCTTCATTGCTTCACTTTCCTTTCTCCCTTCTCCATTCATACCCACTCTTTTCTCCCTCCCTTCTTCCTCCTCCCATACCTCCAGTTACATCTCTCTCTCTCTCTCTCTCTCTCTCTCTCTTATTTCATTTCTCGACTCTATGTTACCCTCTCTTTCCACTCACTTTCAGTCTGTCTGTCTGTCTGTCTCTCTCTCTCTCTCTCTCTCACCATATTTATACTCCGTCATTACAGTTCTTTTTTCATCCTTGGCCAGCCCTCCACATTTTCATTTAGCACTTTTTTTGACACTCATTTCCCGCTCTTCTCTTGTCCATTTTTCAGTCATTTCTTACTTATGCATCGTTTCCTTCATATTTTGGCCCTTTGTAATTAGTTTTTTTCTTTTTTTGTTTGTACCTGGTTCGAGATACGATGATTAGATCTGTATATATTTTTTAACCCTTTCCTTCTAGTGTGTGTGTGTGTGTGTGTGTGTGTGTGTGTGTGTGTGTGTGTGTGTGTGTGTGTGTGCAACCTTTGGTCATTAGCTATATTTTCACTCTTATGCCAAAACATTCTTCACTTTGTTCTACAGAATATAAAACTGAGAGAGAGTAATCATACAATTTGCAGATTCCTCATAGGTTGTGTCAGTCCCTAATGAGGTCATGCAAATCTAATCAATATCATTCAAAGAGCTGCACTCTCTCTTAATTAGTTCGTAACCTCAGACACGTAAAGAGTTTTTGAACGCGACTGTACATGGATTCATTTCTGTACAGACCGGGACAAGAGTTTGCTTAAAAGTCATTGCTTCTGCCTCTGATTTTCTCTGTTGGCTCGTATTCGTAAGGTGAGAGAGGCTCGGTATGCTCCAACTTCTGATTTTCTCTTTTGGTTGGTATTCCTAGACTGAGTGGAGCTAAGTATGTTTCACTGCTCATACATGAATCTGACACGACGCTTCAGAGAGTAAGCGAATATGTACCTAAAGTGGGATGTAGATAGAGGAATAGTAGGCGTTTTTTTTTTTTTTTTTTCTATTCTGGATGTAGAGTCGACATCAAAAGTCCTGTCCCCATCTTCAGTTTTTTCTGCCTGTGAATTTCGAAAACAAGTGCGATTAATGATATGCAGGCGATACTGATTACTTTTTTTGGCCAGGGATCATTGTCATCAGTATCCCTTGCTGTGGATTCCGAAAACCATTTTTCAAAGTTCATGGAGGAAAAAAAAAAAGTAGGGCAGACGACAGGACTATTGATGCCGACTGTACAATGAACAGGAAAAGTATCGTCCCATTTTTAGCTTTTTTCACATAGCTGAATAGCAGAAAAGACAGCGACATGGCTGCTTAATCCCTTTATGTCACCTCCTCGTGACTATCCCCTCATAGTATAGTATGTACCGTATTTCTACAACCTCACTCAATGTGATGTTTGAAGATGACAATTTTAGGCCAAGTTAGGGTAAACAAGTACTGTAACCACAGACATTAATTACACTTATAATCACAAGGTAGGGCCCATATATCACAATGTTTCGTCCATGTTTCATAATGATACTTTAGGTAAGGTGGCCGATACTTTTTCTGTTGATTGTACTTCACCACGATGGGCCAGTTTACTCATTCTTTTCGTCTACCAGCCTTGACATAATAAAGCTTCACTCTATAATCTCTAAGTCACTATAACCTTTTTACCTTAACCTGACCCAAAATCTTGTCCCCTTTCTAGCTTCTTTCACGTAGATGAATAGCAGAAAAGACATTGACATGGCATCTTCATCCCTTTACATCACTGTCCTCGTGACTAGCCTACATTGTTTAGTATTACCGTATTTCTACAACTCAACTCACTGTTATAACAAGATGGAGGGATGGCAATTTTAGGCCAAGTTAGAGTAAAACGGGTATCTCACATCCACTGCCACGTAAACAATACCTGAACACTTTATTTCTTCAACTTTACATCCATGAGGCTTTTTATACCATTCGGAATTTTTACTTCCCCTTAGATGTGTTCCTCTGAGAGTCTCGTTCAGATACACGCAATTTTAGCTAAGAAAAAAAAAGAAAGTCGCTTCCATGTCATTCTTGCGGATTATTGGAGGATAAAGGAATGATACTGAAAGCGATTTGTTTGTGGCCACCCCTTCCAGAACTATAGACGTCTTACTAAGTATAGACTGATAGAGACAGACAGACAAGATAGATTGATTGACACATATACGGCAGACAGACAGATAGATATATAGATAGACAGACTGACTGATATAAAGTTAGATATATAGAATAAAACATTAGCCCAAGGACGTCTTTTCCATTTTGCCGTGGCTCAAATTTAGACTGTTATAATCAATACCCTCCTGGAAAAGGAATTAAGGAAGGCTTTATCTAACCACTCTTTTTAGAAGCGCATATCTCCAAAGCTAAATTCAGGCATATGGAGACATCAAGCATAGACTTCAAATGTCATTTAAGTGAAAGACATTAACATACTTTCCCCAATAATTCTCGCCCTATTCAGAAGGAGTGCTATTATCATCATCATCATCATCATCATCACCGTAACCACTTCCCACTATTATGACTGAAGTAGAAACAAGGTTCAGTATTAATGCACATCAACTGCACATGCATCATTAAGTCAAACAATAATTTTAAGCCATGTGCGGTTTGCCTCTAGAGCGTTGGAAGTAATTCTATCTCGCGCAGAGTTCGTGATAAATGTTTGTGATAAATGGGTGCACAGGAGATGGAGTGGTAATAGAGGCAGACTGCAAGATATATGTGTGCGGTGTGCAGGGGAGAGCATGTGGAGATTGTCAGGCGTGAGAGGATTGATCTTTCTCGTGAGTTTCTTGAGTGTGTGGAGAAATGACAATGATTAGGTAGATGTGCAGTGCTTCCCTGAATGCGAGGCCTGGGGAGGCTAGGTTTACGATGGAAGAGTTGAGAGCAAGGAGGGGTCTGAAGTGAGCTGGTGTTGTGATGAGGAGGGGCAGATTAAGAAGGCTTGGGCATGTGGAGAGGGTGGAGGTGACAGTTGGGTGTTGAAAGTGAGAAGTCTGAACGTTGGGGGTGGAGCTGCGAGAGGCAGATCGAAAAAGACCTGGGACGAAGTCATAAAGTGTGACTTCTGGGATAAGGGACTGAACAGGGAGGCTGTCAGAAATCGAGAAGCATGGAAAGCCTCCATTAGGTGACCAAGGTCGACGCACACAAGCGTAATGGAGCCTTTTTAAATGATGAAACGAACCACTTTTCCCCTAAAATAGGAGCGGCAAGAGCCGGTACCGCATTTCCAGCGGTTCTGTTGATTAAACAAAAACACAAGTAAAGAATTTTGTACCAAAGTCTGACCGGCCTGAGATGGGGAAAGAATAAAACGGATGTAGGAAAGCAGAAACAGAATCTATCATCAGAATACCTGGTGAAATGGCTCATACTACAGTTCCCGCAATACTCAAACGTTTCAAACAATACAAAAGTTGATGTGGCTCTTCAAGGGCTTATTGCTCACAAAATGCCACTCAGGGATTCGACAACTGGTCATTCATACCTTAGTTCCTTAATTTTAGTGTCGTATATTACTGGGTTATTCTTCCTACCTCGAGGCAATGAAGATTATTCAGTATCAAATCTCCATTTCGAAACATTTTTTTTTCTTACAGATGAACAGAGGAAGGAATAAAAGTTCGGTAAGTAAAAAAAAAAATCCATTTGCCGTACTACAGGCGTCCTCTGTTCATTTAAAAAACTGCAACTGTTGGACTTGCTGTAGGTTGAAAGTTGGGAGGAAAATTTAAAGTCAGGATATGATTTATTAGGGCTGAAAAGGTCAAATATCTCTAGTGAGTAGTCTAGCCTTGGCTCCCTATGTTCCTTAGACGGCAATAAAGGTGTAACAGTGAAGAAAAAAAAAAAAGTGGACAATTTATTATGCTAGTTGATGAGCAGTATTAGATTATTCGGTGTAATGATATAATAAAATATTCTATGATAGTTTTTCCTTTTTACTTTTTGTGGGATGTTGAGTTTCCTGTTATAGCCTCCCTCACCTCTTTGCGTGTGGAATATACAGTATATGAAATTAAATTACTCCCTCCCAGAGAAAACGTATTGTACGCATGGTTAGACCTGTGTCTTGAATGGTGTGTGAGGTGGCTCAATCGGTAGAGAGATGGCCTGCAGTCCTAGCGGACCCGGGCTCAAATCCCGCTGGGGCAGGGAACAGTTTAAGGATTTGAATGTCATAAATATTAGACTTTACTGATCTACCAGAAGACCCCCCGACATGTCATAAAAATACCCCCGCAAATACCAATACACCAGTCCTGTAGGAGACAGCCCTAGCATGTATTCAGTATGGACGGTGGGTGCTAGCGCCGAAGTGGTGACATGTGGAGGTGTGCGGTACGTAGGAGGACTACTGGGCCTTGAAAACGGGCTGTGAAGCCTATGCCAGAGTCGGTCACATAAAAAAAAAAAAGGCCCATGTAGCTAGCCAGGAGTAGACTGTCGATAGGAATCCCATATTCGCAGGTCATTTTTCGTTGTTTCTGGATCCTACCTCACCAAGCCCTGTGATGGTAAAAAAGAACATGATGATGATGATGGAACATTTTGTGATGATGAACGTTATGTAATGTCAAAGGAGTCGTATTGTTTTTCACTGAGTCTGGCCTAGATTACAGACTTGTCAGCCCATATTCTGAGGCTCAGCAATTCTCCCAAATGCCGCACACCGTCACTATATACCATATTCTAGTACCCACCGTCTACATCTAATACGAGCTAGAGCTGTCTCCATTCAGGACTGGTTAGAGGGAGGTACATTTATGACATGCCGGTGAGTTTTGAGGAAGATCAGTAAAGTCTGTCTCAACAAAATTCATATCTTCATACTCTTCCCTGTCCCTCTCTAGGATCGAACTCGTGAACTCTAAGACAGCAGACTATTTTACAAGCCACTTATCCAACTGGCTCCTCAACCGGCAACTAACTTAAATTTTCTTCCTTTTATGTTCTTGCATTGTATCTTGACCTACAGTGGTTTTACTGATTACGGTATAACGAATAATACAGCTAAACAGGGAATTTTGACTCACCTATTCATGATGATAGATACTGTATTGCCAAGCTAGGAGCACATTACAGACACAAACGACAGATAACAACACACAAATACACGGAGGAAAAAAAAAATACTAGGAAAAACACACAAAAGCACAAAGAAAAATAAACACACAGAAAGGTACATAGACACACAAGGAAAAACTCAAGCACAAAGAAAAACAATGAACAACAAACACAAAGAAATTCAACCAAATATACAAACAAAGAAAAAACGGAAAACACAAAAGCACAAAATACACCACACACACACACACACACACACACACACACACACACACACACACACACACACTCTCTCTCTCTCTCTCTCTCTCTCTCTCTCTCTCTCTCTCTCTCTCTCAACGCCTCATTCCTCCACAGACCCTCATTTTCTTTCTTTAGTACCTGACAGTAATAATTTTTTCCCTTATAAACCCCCAACAGTCCGAGAGCGTCATTTGTAATTTATTTTCGCCTCCACCAGACGATTTTATTGAGCTTAGGGGAGGCTTCTGGAACTGGAAAGTTAGATAATAACCAAGAATAATCCCATCGCTACTAAGGGGACTCCTTAATCTGAATAAAATCGTCTGGGAGTAACAAGAAAAAACCAAGTGCAGTCAAATTCTTAAGTCCGTTTGCCTCCCCTGCCGCTTTTGGATTATTATATTCTTGAATGAGACGTAGCGGACAAAGGTGCATATTATCAAACCTCTATAGGCGATAATATGCACGTTGTCGATACGTTTCATTTAAGCATCTATTAATCCAGCACTGAGGAGAAGCAAGGGAGACGAACGGACTTTTGTATTTGTACATCTCTAATTAAGGGGTTAAACCTAAATATTTCATTCCCTTTACCCTGTTGCTTAGAAATCGTCAGTCCCTTCCATCTTACATTCACATATTAAAGTTTTGGGGGAAGATGATGGTGCTGTGGTAACATATGGAACGCACAGCTGGAAGATCTCGAGTTTGAATATCACACCGGTCAGACTCATGGAAGAAGCTTGTTTCACTCTCGACCTTGTTTACAAAGCAGTACAGTTGGGGACCTGGATATAACTGCGATTGTTGTATGTCGTATTCTAAGGAGAAATTAGACCTTAGCAAAAATGATCTGCCTTAATGATCCTTCGTACAATCAATAGACATTAATTCTAAGTCTTCTCAAATTCCCAGGCTACATTCATAGTAAACCTCAATTTTCTTTTACATTTACATTACTTTCTTTCTCACAGCCTTACACACACACACACACTCCCTTATTTTCTCAAACTTCCATTCTTCTCTTTCCCACAGAGTTCGGTCTTTCCTTACACTCCTAATTTTTCTAATCCTCCAATTACGTGTATGATTCTCCAAAGCAATCAGTTTCTTCCACCTCCTTTCGTTTCTTCTTTTTCCCGTCAGCTTTCAGTGACTTTATCCTTCCTTTCTTCATTTTCCCACATTCTTTAATCTCTTATTCTTCCAAACGTCCATCCTTCTCGTCCACACAATTTTCAGCCTCTCGTTACCACTCCTACTCCTAATTCCTTCAGTTAATCCATTTTCTAAAGCATTTAGCTCCTATTTTCTTTCGATATTCCCTTTTCCCCTCCACGTTAGAGGTGCTTTAACTTCCTTTCTCTAATTTCTCGCACTTTCAAGCATCTATTCTTCTTTCCTACAAGCTTCTGCCTCTCCTTTCCTCTCCTAATTATTTTGATTCCTCAGTTACTCCATTCTCCGAAATCTTTAGTTCCAATCGTCTTTCTCTGGGCAACTTCTTTTCTCTCCTCTACATTCAAAGCATTCTAATCTTCCTTTCTTCAGGTTTACATACTTCCAGGCTTCTATTCTTCGTTTCTCCAGAATCTTCAGCCTCTCCTTTCCTCTCCTAATTCTTCTGATCTTCCAATTACTGCATTCTCCGAAATCTTTAGCTGCCATCTTCTTACCTTCACCCACCCAGCTCTCTAAGCCCTATCCCTTCCAGGCAGTCTCCCCTTTCCTCTTTATCCCTACCAGCCAGGAGATAGAGTAAGGGTCTCCCAATCACCTCATTAGACCGCGGCTAACGAGTATAAGATCAGGGAAGCCAAAGAAATATATATATATAATGGCGGCAGTGACGGAGGTTCAGTGGCAGGGTCGGGAAAAGAGAGAGAAAGCTCGTAAACCGGTTAAGTGAGACGCGAAATGAGTCGAGTCGGAGTTATCAAAGCTCATCACGGTGAGACTTTTGTTTGGGGAGAGCTTAGTGTACTGTGTGGGTTGTGATGTGTTCTTGTGTGTGTCTTATGTGTTCTTGTGTGTGTCTTATGTGTTCTTATGTGTCTTATGAGTTCTTGTGCATCCCATGTGTTCTTGTGTGTCTTATGTGTTCTTGTGTATCACGTGTTCTTGTGTCATGTGTTCTTGTGTGTTTCATGTGTACTGCTTCTTCATATATATTCATAGCGTTCTTATGTATGCCTTAGACGTTTCTCATTGTGTCAAAGGTGCTTAGATAAGGTGCTTTAGTGTTACACAAGGTGACTCAAATCAGAAATATCAGCTACTAGTTAAATATTTTGTTATGGCAGAGCATAGTGTACGCTAGGTGTTTTGAAGCTTTCTTGTGTGTTTTTAGTGTCTTTTTTTGTGTGCCTTAGAAGTCTTTCATACTGTAGGAAGTGCTTAGATAATGATGTTTGTGAGACACGGAGTGATTCGAAGTAGGAATATCAGTGACCTGTTACAGGAAGATATTCACAGGAGCACATAATAGTTTGTGTGGTGTGATGTGTTCTTATATATTCTCATATATTCTTCATTTTCTTGTGCATGTTTTAGACGTTTCCCATGTAGTAGGAAGTGTTTACGCAATGGTGTTCTTGTGAGACACCAAATGATTTGAGCCAGAAGCATCAATAACTCATTATGGGAAGTTCCTTCAGGGAAGAGACTAATACTGTGAGGACTGTGATGAGTTTTAATGTGTTCTTTATGTTCCTGATGTTCTTATGCAAGCTTTAAAAGTTTCCTGTGTTGCAGGAGGTGTTTAGATACGGCATTTTTGCTAGACACCAAATGATTCGAACCAGCAGCATCAGTGACTTATCACAGGAAGACCTGTTAGAGGAAAGCATAATATTGTAGGGATTGTGATTGTTTTTATATGTTCCTTTATGTTGTTGGTCTTAGAGGTAATTAGAAATGGTGCTTGTGTGAGACACCAAATTATGCTAATCGGAAATACCAGTGGTTCGTTTGGGAAAGGTCTTTGTTAGGGGGAAACCTTAGTGTACTACGAGGGCTGAGATGTGTTTTTATGTGTTTTTGGTATTCGTGTGTGTTTTTTTTTCGTGTTTTTCATGTTGCTATGAATGTTTAAAGATGGAGTTTTACTGAGACCCCGAATGTATTGAATCAGAAGTATCATTGGTTCATGAAGGTAAAGTCTTTGTTAGGCAGAGCATGGGGTACAATGGGAGTTAAGATGTGTCCTGATATGTTCTTATATATTCTTGATGATCTTACGTGTTGCCTGATTTGTTTCTCGACTCATGATAGGTGTTCAGATAATTACATTATTTTTAGTATCAGTGTTTCAAATGAGAAATATTAGTCGTTCGTTATGAAAAGTCATTACAGTAGTATGCTATGGGTATTGCGAAGGGTTCTTTTGTGTTCTTGGTATACTTACATGTGCTTTAGATGTTCCTTGCACTGTTATAATTGTTCAGGTATGGTGCTTTAGGAAGATACTAAGTCTGTCGAAAAAGAATGATTTAAAGCTTATCACTACAAGGGGCCCTAGTTAAGGAAGACCTTAATGTACTGTTCCTGGAAAGATTAGTGCAGTGTGTGTTCAAAACTTATCCTGCAGTTCTGAGTGTGCCTTAGGTGTTCATGTATTTTTGTAATGTGCTGAAATGTGTCTTTACTCTTCCTAATTAGATACGATACAACTCCAGAAAGAGGTACAAATCTCCTAGTAGTCGAGAGAGAGAGAGAGAGAGAGAGAGAGAGAGAGAGAGAGAGAGAGAGAGAGAGAGAGAGAGAGAGGAAAAAAGGAAGTAACTGAAAACTTGAGAGAACGTAAGAAATGGAGGATTAGCTCAGATGAGAGGAAATAACTGAAGACTGGAAAAAAAAAAAAATGGAGAGGGGGAGGGGCGCCGGCACTGATGTCAGACTCTAAGACAAAGATTGTTTTCCCTCTGTCCTAACTCATATTCTCGTCGGTTGAGGAAGCTCCCTAACACCTCTTCCTTAACGATTTATTTTTGGATATGGTTGGTTTATATCATTCTGTACGTTATTAATGCAGATTATGGCGATATTGGAAAGATCTATATAGAACAGACGAAGACGGTAAGGCGTAATAATATAAATTTCTCATTAAACGGTGTAAAGGAATTTTCTCGACCGACGAGAACATTGGCCCTGGATATAACACGACGCTTTTATTGATTGTATTCTAAGGGATGTTTGGACTAAACATAAATGATTACATGCCATACTGAACATAGTATAATATACAGACATTCATATAATATTTATTCTTTTGATCCCTCTTCAGGTACGAAAAGTGAAGAAAGGACGAATAGATAATTAGGGAAATGGAAAAGACTGAAGCCTGAAAAGATGAGAGCATGAGTGCTACTATGAGACTAAAAATGCTTGATGACTGATGGCTCGAGGATTAGAAGTGGAGAAAAAGGTGATGACTGACGAATGACCGATAGTGAAAATAAACCCAATATTACTTGAGATACTACTACTACTAATCATCATCATCATCATCATCATCATCATCATCATCATCATCATCATCATCATCATCGTCATCATCATCATCGTCATCATCATCATCATCATCATCTTGATCAACTACTATCACTACCATCGTCATGATTATAATCTTTATCGATGTCATTATAATCGTAATCGTGATCATGATCATCATTAGTGGCAGCAACAGTAGCTGAAGCAGCAGCATCAGTGGATGCAATCCACAGTATTATCGTTACCATCATCATCATAACCCGATCTCACGAATGTAAACAGTATGAATACAATCTCTACCTCAGTCCTTCTTATTAACTTCCCATCTTTCCTTCACCTCGCCTCCCCCCCCATCTCTCTCTCTCTCTCTGCCTCCATGCCTCCCTCTCTTATTCCCCTTTCCTCCCGCCGCCCTCCTTATCACCCTTTCACCCTCCCTCGTTGCTACTTGCCTTCCACACAAAGCATTTCTCAGCCTTACTCCTTCCTTCACTCAACCTTTTCCTCTCTCCCCCTCCGCATTCTCTCTCTCTCTCTCTCTCTCTCTCTCTCCCCGGGCGCGCTTGTGCATGTGTGTGTGTGTGTGTGTGTGTCACCGACATAATTCTTCATAACATAAACCTGTTACCTGAAACAGAATACTAGAGCTGTTCTAACCACGAGAGAGTTAAGGGCCTTGATAAATACA
>NC_136955.1:23643989-23668989 GCF_032717465.1 Coenobita brevimanus | reverse complement strand
ACCTTTGGATAAGTATAGGAGCCTGAGAGTGTTTATGCTGACAATATTGACCTTTTCATGGCCAGTGTGGTGTCAATCATCATCCATTCACTCCATGTAGTGCTGCGTACTTCTTCCTTCAACTTTATCATTCTTTTTCTGTGTCTGCCCTCCTCTCTTCCTATTTCTCCAGGCTTTTCTGTCACTTCTTATACTCTTCTTTCTTATTCAGGTGGCTTTACATTGAGAGACAAGCCTAAAGATTTCATATAAGCCAGAAAATCATTTACAACGATGGGTGGTAACCATATAACCAACTCATACGTGTTCCCTACGTGTCAACAAATGGGTTGGCGGAGGGTTAGTGCTCCACCCCGTAAAACAGCTAACTCAAAGTCAAACGGCTGCCCATAACGGAATTATGGCGCCTGGCAATAGATAGATAGACAACTTTAGAATTATAATATTATATATATATATATATATAGATAGATAGATAGATAGATAGATATAAATATAGATAGATAGATAGATAGATATATTACCGTGTGTGTGTGTGTGTGTGTGTGTGTGTTTTAACAAATTATCCTACGAATACCTGATCCTATCTTTTACAATATTGGCACATATATTGTATGCCGATCTGGGAAGTAGCAATTCTCTGAGTACCCTTTGTAGTCGCTTCATTTCTAGTTGTAAGATGAGAAGATATTAATCCTTTAAAAAAATGTCGAACTGAATCTTACTTGTTAAAAAAAATTATTCGTGAAAATACTGTTGTCCTGATGTATATTTCTACCCCTCAATCTACAGAAATTCCTGTTTTCATGAATTTTTTTGCTTGTTTGCCACAATACAAGACAGAATAGACACAGAAAAAAAAGGACCAGCAAATCATTATAACAATTTCGCAAAGTTTTATGCGAGGAAAAACAACAAGTTAAGACATTTATTTTTTCCCGACACCACCGTACAACCGAGTTTCCTGTTATGATGAACTTTTTTTTGACCCGTTCCGTTGTCCTGGGCAGGGGGGTTGAGTTTTACGACCTCGCTGGGCCAGTTTACGAGTTTCATATTTTTCTTCCAGAGCCACTGCTGTCTGAACCCTGCACCCTCTGGCTTTTTCTCTCCTCCCTCTCGCACGTCTTCTTCTCCTCCTAACTCCTGTCTTATCTGGCTAAGGTGTGTCTACCTGGTCAATTTTTTTTCTTTGCTCCTGTATCTCTTATATCTTTAATCGTTTCTTTTTTTTAACTTATCTGTGTCGAGAACGGATGGTTTGTCTGTCTTGTGGTCGTTTGTATTACTGTTTTTGGCACACCTATCAAATGTTGTGTGTGTTTATTCACGTGTGTGTTTATTCACTCCTATTGTATTTTTCTTCCACATATGTGTCTCAACTTTAGGACCTTTGACTTTCACCACCCTCTCTCTCTCTCTCCCCCTCTCTCTCCCTCCCTCCCCCCCCTCTCTGTCTCTGTCTCCGTCTCCGTCTCCGTCTCCGTCTCTGTCTGTCTGTCTGTCTGTCTCTCTCTCTCTCTCTCTCTCTCTCTCTCTCTCTCTCTCTCTCTCTCTCTCTCTCGGTCTCTGTGTATTTCTCTCGGCTTCGTTTTGTCTCTCGGTCTCTTTCTTTGTCTCAGCCTGTCTCTCTCTCTCTCGTTCTCTGTGTCAGTTTCTGTCTCTCTGTCTATCTTTGTGTCTGTCTCTTTCTCTATGTCTGTCTGTCTCCGTCTTTCGGACACTGTCTCCGTCTCCGTCTCTCGGATTCGGTCTGTGTCTTTCGATCTAGGTCTAGGTCTTTCGATCTCAATCTATGTCTTTCGATCTCGGTCTGTCTCTCGGACTCAATCTATGTCTCTTGGACTCGGTCTATGGCTGTCTGTCTGTCTGTCTGTCTGTCTGTCTGTCTCTGTCTGTCTGTCTCTCTGTCTCTCTCTCTCTCTCTCTCTCTCTCTCTCTCTCTCATTCCAGGTCCATAGTTTTGCGTAGAATAATGCAGTGCGAGTTTTCTTCCTCTTTTCTATATAATTTCCAAGTCAATCCTTGGTTGTAGAAACCGTTCCCTGTGAGTCAAGATGATTTATTTTTATGCATGAATCTCTGCACAAAGGCTAAGCAACCTGTTCCCAAGGCAATGTTGTCACCCAGGAGAGAATAACAAGTTAGTCTCAGCAACTCCCACACACATCACCGACCACCACTACTGTTACAACCAAGAGATATAATATTCGGACATTCAAGTGTTGTGTTATGATACTATGGCCAATTTATCCTCACCAAAAAATTTATCATCCCTCCTTTGTGAAAACTGGGAAGCAAAAACATTAACTGTGGAGTATAGTGCTAATCAATACAGGGAGAGATTACGGACATATTCTACTCCCGAGGTGCAGCAATAGAAACTACTACCGTAAACTATCAAAATCTTGGGCAAGCTTAGGTGAACGAATTGTAGGGAACGTTTTTAAAATTTAAGGTGTCCGTCTTATGTGGTTATAATTCTTCCGCCTTCTTATTATTGTTTTGTTACTCGTGAATATTGTATCGTGAAAAATAGTCCTAATTTATTTGGTCCTCTGCTTTCCTTTCCGTCAGTCTCACAGTGGTTTTAGTACTATGAAAAATGCCTTCTGTACTATTCCTTCATTTCCTTTTATGTGTCCAGGTTCTCTGAGGTAAAGCAGTGTGTGTGTGTGTGTGTGTGTGTGTGTGAGAGAGAGAGAGAGAGAGAGAGAGAGAGAGAGAGAGAGAGAGAGAACTTCCATGCTCGTAGTGAAAGATCAAGGAATCATTAACCATTTATTCCCGGTGCTCCTAAAGAAATAACTCTCAGGTTTGAACATCTTTATTATAACAGTGAGAGAGAGAGAGAGAGAGAGAGAGAGAGAGAGAGAGAGAGAGAGAGAGAGAGAGAGAGAGTGAGAGAGGGAGAGAGAATTGTCAGACGTTAGGTTTTTTTTTTTTTTTCCGACTGGGAATGTAATGTCAACACCGATTTCTACATTGCCTTTTTATCAAGAATAGTCGATTGAATGGTATCTGGTCTGCGATTTATATAGCTACCAATCTCCCCCTGTGTGTGTGTGTGTGTGTGTGTGTGTGTGTGTGTGTGTGTGTGTGCAGCAAATATCACATTCCCTTTGATTCCAATCGTTTTTTTTTTTTTTTATCATGGTCTCATCTGCATTTCTCTTTCTCCTTCGTCGTCTCTCAGTTTCCTCTTCCCTAGCCCTCCTCGTTTACCCTCACTCACGGACAAACTGATATTCTCTTTGATAACAATCGCTTTCTTGGAGTTTGCTTAAGACGTTTACCTCTTCTTCAGTTCTTCATTCTTTCTTGTTCCCCGCTTTCTTCCTTCCTTCTCTCTTTGCTTCCTTCCTTTATCACCCGTCCCTGCCCCGGAGGAGCTCGGGGAAGGGCTTTTTTTTTTTTTTTTTTCACTCGGTTTGTTTGTTTGTCTGTCTGTTTGTCTGTCTGTTAACAACTTTACGAGAAAACTACTGGTGCGATTTTGACTAAAATTGTAGGTATGATGGGCTATGACCTTCCGATCACCTGATTAAATTACGGGCCAAACTGAACCAAGGCCCAGGCTGTAGGAACAAAAACGGTACAACAACTACAAAAAAGTTTTTAAAAAGGCGTTTTTGCGTCATAACGCCTTTTAAATTCATCACATCGACCTGAAACTAAAACCTAAGGTTGCATCTTTCAAAACTGCATCCTATACCATGCCTCATTACATCAGGGGGGTCACCCCTCAGTTGGCGGTAGGGGGGTCAATGTCAGATGGGTTGGGCCTAAAATTTCAAATAGGTATAAAATCGTTATTATTCACTCGATTTATTCCAAATTTGATGTTACATCTTTGACTAGATATTCTGTTGTGTTTATACGTCAGCACTAAAATGACCGCCGGGAACGGGTTTGCTGTGCCTTGGCACCACTTCTTGTTTGTATTCAATCTTTCATTCTTCCATCCATCCACCCTTCCTTCTTGCATTCCTTCCTTCCTTACTTCATTTCCTCGTGCAGTACGTTCGTCCTCTTACCTATGCCTCCTTCCTTCTTTCCTCCTGTCTTCTTTCCTTCTTCTCTCCTACTTTTCCTACCTGCAACAAGTCATGCAGTTTTCTGTATCCGTCTTTGTCCATACTCTATATTCTCAATAGAAAGCTCTCTTTCACATTCTCAGCCCTATGGCAAATAGCCGCACGAGAAAGTAAATAGTAACATCTTACACGATGGAAAGAACAGAAGATAAAATTACAGGAATGGCAGAAGGTATTAATATGGAAGATAACTGAGCTCATACACTGTTAGAACATGCAGACCTCTTTTCTAGCAAGCAAATAAAAAAATAATTTTACATACACACGCGCACACACACACACACACACACACACACACACACACACACACACACACACACACACACACACACACACATCTATCTATCTATATCTATCTATCTATCCATCTATCTTTCTATTTATCTATCTATCTGTATGTATATCTATATCTAACAATCTATCTCTATCTATCTATCTATCTGTCTATCCATCTATTTATCCATCCATCTATTTATCTATCGATCGATCGATCGATAGATAGATAGATAGATATAATACTTTACTTTTCCTGACTCCTACCTCTTCTACCAAGTTTCGCATATAGTGAATCAAAATTATTTGAGTTTGTCTTGTCCTGTGACGTTGTTCGTTGACGTATTGTTCTCAGAACGAAAATCAAATACTCTCTGTCTGAAAATAAAATTGTGTTTTTATATGGTCTAACACTTCACCTTTTACGGATAAATCTCGAACCAGAATCTCTTCATGTTTGCTTTACTCTAAACTTTCCCGTAATCTTTGATCTAAATCGAATATAAAATTGTTAAATTGTCTTTGCCATGTGGTCCTGTCCTTTGACCTTTCCCTGTCTTCAAAATCGAATTGTTCTCTCCTCTCTCTATAGTGAAACCCTGCACAAAGCTGGGTCTGAGTCGGATAAAAACTAAGCCGACACCAAGTCACATTCTTGTCGAGTATGTAAGCTCTCAAACAGCTATTCCTTAGCTATTTATTTATTGATACTGCGGTTAATATCCTTCTGTACGTTATTTAGGCACAGTTTGACAATCTTAGAAGGACTTATGACACATTTAAAGCCGTAAAATGTAATAAGCCAAATAAATCGCGTAGGAAAAGGTGTAAGAAAGTTACCTTGACCGACGAGAGTCCGGGCTCTTGCAGTGTGACTTTCATCTTTGGCCAATGGTTCTCAAAAATCATAAGTAAACCTCTTGGATGGCCCTCACGCCTTCCCCCAAGTGTGGTAAAGACCATTCGAAAGTTGTTATATTTTGTTTATATGCAGACACAAGGGTTGACATTTGACCTAGGCATGTGACCTGGACCTTCGATTGATTATGAAAATTTACCATGTTTTGTTCATGCCTAACCTTGACTCTTTCCACTAAGTTTGGTCTAAGTCGGATAAAACATGATTAAACTGACCTTGCTGGGTCAAAATTTGATCGAGCCATGTGATCTTGATCTTCGAAGTATTGTAGGAATAATACATTCTTTAACTGATCCACAGTCCTAGCAGCAACTTTAAAACCGCATCAAAACTGACTTATTGTCTCATACACACACACACACACACACACACACACACACACACACACACACATATATATATATATATATATATATATATATATAAATATATATATATATATATATATATATATATATATATATATATATATATATATATATATATATATATATATTGTTACGGAACAGCGAAAGATAATGTACACTTTAAGTGAGAATACTAAAAATCACTACTGTCCCGTAAAGTTCCAGGTTCAAAACAAAAGAGTTAGGTAAAATTACAAGTTAAAGTTTAATGCTCAAACTAACAACAAAACATTCAGGACTCATAAGGATAACGTAATGGCAAAAAACAGGTTAAATATATGATTAACTGCAATAGCCTCTATTAACACGAAATTAGCAAGAGTAAATTTATCTAAGTCAGCCCTGTTAAAATGAGATACCAGATAATACTCAGTGAATGCCAGACATATTATTACAGATACAAAATATTATTAATGATGGCTAACATCCACTCACATGAATCACAAAATATCACTAGGCCTACAAATTAAACTTATGCTACACAGTACAAGAACAAAATGCAACAACACTTATACTCAAATTACACAGCTGCTAGATGGTTGGAGACTTCCTGAGCACTCAATAATAATAACTGTACAGGGGAGGACAGAGATGTGAACAAAACGAGGAGCAGATCTAAATGGCAACGATGCAGAGACTGAGCTCATTATATAGGGGCCGGCAGAGCTTGATACAACTTGCAAGAAGGACGCGCAGATGAAGCCATGGGGACAAAGAGTTGACAATCCCGCTCTGAACTCCAGAAATGACGACCCACTCTACTATAACGGTAGAAGGGGGGAACTGAGGCAGAACACGCTCGTGATCAAACATGCAGCACACTGTGCGTTAAAATTACACAAAGGATGATGAAATCACAGGCTATGTAACACCTCCCCACAAAGAAAAAGAAATTTACAAAGGAAATTTCTTATTACTCTAAAACAATCTGTCTAAAGTCTAGATAAGCAATCTGCAATAACATTTTCTTTCCCCTTGACATGTTGTATGTCTAATGAATACTCCTGAAGAAGTAGACTTCATCTTGTCAATCTCTGATTTTTTATCTTTAAACTTACTAAGGAATTTCAGTGGGTTATGATCGGTATAAATGACTATGGGGTCAAAACCAGAACACAAATAAAATGAAAAATGCTGTAAACCCAAAATCAAGGCCAAAAGCTCTTTCTCAATAGTTGAGTAGTTCTTTTGAGGTGGAGTGAACTTCTTACTGTAATAAGATACAGGATGTTCAATACCCTGATCATCCTCTTGCAGCAAAACAGCCCCAGCTCCTGTATCACTTGCATCAACAGCCATCTTAAAAGGCTTAGCAAAATTTGGAGTAACGAGCACTGGCTGACTTAATAGAATAGCTTTAAGTTTGTTGAAAGAGGATTCACAGTTATCGGTCCAGACAAATATAACTCCCTTTTTCAGTAGGTCTGTAAGTGGTGATACAAGAATAGAAAAGTTAAGAACAAATCTCCTGTAATAACCTACCATTCCCAAAAATCTTTGTAGCTCTTTCCTACTTTTAGGTCTGGGAAGATCACTTATAACCTGAACCTTAGCTCCTGGTGGTGCAACATGTCCATCACCAATTACATACCCAAGGTACTGAACTTTAGCTTGACCAAACTCACACTTTGATAAATTAGCTACAAGATTAGCATGAACCAAACGGTCAAGAAATTCACTGACATGGCATAGGTGATCTTTCCAGTTGTCACTGAAGATTAATACATCATCAATATAAACAACACACCCTGCCAAACCCTCTGTTACAACATTCATGAGCTTCTGAAATGTGGCTGGTGCATTCTTCATACCATATGGCATTACCGAACATGCAAAAGTCTTTCCTAGTGTTACAAAACATGAGATCTCCCTAGCACGTTCAGTCATAGGTACTTGCCAGTATCACTTTAACAAATCAAACTTATGTACCTAGCCTTTCCGATCTTGTCTATACAATCTTCCACGCGAGGGAGAGGGTGTCTGTTTTGGTTATCTGATTAACACGTCTGTAGTCAATGCAAAGCCGCTGTGACCCACCTGGCTTAGGGACTAGAGTGAAAGGAGAACTCCACTCGCTCTGACAGGGCTCAATCATCTTGTGG
Organism: Coenobita brevimanus; assembly: GCF_032717465.1. Lineage (NCBI taxonomy): Eukaryota > Metazoa > Arthropoda > Malacostraca > Decapoda > Coenobitidae > Coenobita > Coenobita brevimanus. The sequence goes on along the minus strand of NC_136955.1, from coordinate 23,661,191 downwards.
TCCAACAGGTAGCCAAGCTCCTTCTCGATGAGAGGAACTTTCACTGGGTTCACATGGTAAGGAGGCAGTTTAATTGGCTTGGCGTCTCCAACATCGACATCATGCATCAACACAGTGGTTCTTCCTGGAGTGGCACGGAACACTTGCGGGTACTCCTGCAGTAATGCCGAAAACTCTTGCCTTTCCTCGGGAGGTAGATGAGAAAGCTTAGTCTGGAGATCATTCATGATATCAGGATTCTTCCCCAAACTATCACTCAGGCTCATACTGCATGGGAGAGCTTCACTTGCAGACTCGGGTGGAACAGCTACAGTGCAGACTGGATTATTTTCGTCCCGCCTGTGATACAACTTTAGCATGTTAATGTGACAAAGTTGCTTGTTCTTTCTACGATCTGGTGTGGCGATGACATAGTTGACATCACTGAGTTTCTTCTCCAAGAAATAAGGACCACTAAACTTGGCTTGAAGAGGTTGCCCATGCACTGGTAGCAGAATCAAAACCTGATCTCCTGGCTGAAAGTGGCGTAACCTGGACTTCTTATCATACCAAGTCTTCATTTTCTCCTGAGCAGCTCCTAAATTCTCTCTTGCCAGCTTTAAAGCAGTGGACAGCCGTTCCTTGAACTTCATCATATACTCCAGCAGGTTGACGTCATCTTCCTCCGACAGCCAGCATTCCTTGAGTAACTTAAGGGGTCCTCTTACTTCATGGCCAAACAGTAGTTCAAAAGGTGAGAAGCCCAGTGATTCATTTGGAGATTCTCTTGCGGCAAACACAACGAATGGAAGACCTTTATCCCAGTCTTTCTGATGTTCCAAACAGTATTTCTTGAGCATCGATTTGAGTGTTTGATGATATCTCTCCAACGCTCCTTGGGTCTGGGGATGGTAAGCTGAAGACGTGATCTGGGTGATGCCCAACTCTTTCAGAGACTGCTTGAAAACATTCGACATGAAATTACTTCCTCGGTCTGACTGTACCTCCTTGGGCAGACCAAACTTTGTGAAGAACCCTAGCATTTCCTTAACCACGTTCTTTGCTGAGATATTTCTAAGTGGAATAGCTTCAGGATAACGAGTAGCCATATCAATCAGGGTCAACACATAAGAAAATCCTGAAGAAGTCTTAGGAAGAGGGCCCACAATATCCACCAACACACGGGTGAAAGGCGCCTCAAAAGGAGGAATGGGAACTAGAGGTGCAACCTTTTCGGTCTGATTACACTTCCCCACAACTTGACAGGTGTGACAAGACTTACAATACCAGGAAACATCCCTGAAGATACCTGGCCAGTAGAAGTGTTTCAAAATGCGTGCCACAGTCTTCCTCACTCCAAGGTGTCCTGCCAAACTGGAATCATGAGCCACTCTAATGATATCCTGCCTACAAACACGAGGGATGACAACTTGATGTACAACCTCCCATTCACAGTCGGCTGATGCTGTTGGGGGTCTCCACTTCCTCATAAGTACTCCTGACTTTACATAATAACAAGTAGAAGCACCGGCTGACTATTCTTCACTGTAAGCAGAGTTAGCTAGACCTTTCAACTCAGGGTCAGCAACCTGCAACTCAACCAACTCTTGACGAGACAAATTATCAACACTACGGGGTACTGCCTCATCTGGTGAGTGGTCCAAATTAGCAAGAAAAGTGTCAGCTAGGATAACATCATCATCATTATCCTCTAAATCACCAGTAACTTTAGACTTAGCCCTAGTGACAGCACATGCAGGGAACACATCAGAGACATCACAATCTTGGGACGCAGCCACTGGCTCACTAGACAACTGAGGAGCTGGACACACTTGACTTCCACCAATATCATTTCCAAGTAAGAAAGTTACACCTGACATTGGGAGTGTCTCAACCAACCCAACCATAACAGAACCATTAACAAAACCAGACTCTAAATTCACTCTGCACAGAGGGACAGAGAAGTAATTATTCCCTACACCTTGTAAGATTACAGTTTCATCAGAGGAATTAACATTAGAGCCTAGAACACTGGTCAGCATAAGGGATTGGCAAGCACCTGTATCACGATATATTTTAACTGATTTCCTGTCATTACTGTCCAGAGGACTGACAAAACCATCAGACAGGAAATTAGCACATGAACTCTTGAGAGTGTCACCCACGTTACTGCTCAAAAGAGGAGCTCCATCATGAGAATTTAAGTTACCCCTCAAAGCAGGTTCAGTTAACTCAGTTAAAGAATTCCGGGAACTCTCAAGAGTGGACACTAGACCAATTGACTGAATATTTAAAGACTCCTTTTTGTTCACATCACGCTGTCTCCTGAAACATTTCTCCGTAGTATGACCAAGCTTACTACAATAAGTACATTTACTTTTCTGAAATCTAGAGGTGAAGCTGGTATTTACTTCCTGAGAAACATCATCTTTATTCTCTTTCCTGTTACCTGTACTCTGAGTAGAGGCAACGTACTTACTCTCAGCTTTCCCTTTTTCTTTAGAATATCTCTTGTGAGTGAGAACATATTCATCAGCTAAAACTGCAGCATCAGACAAATTATCTATTCTTTTCTCATCAAGATATAGGCTTACATCTTTATAAATACACCTTTTGAAGTCCTCCAGCAAAATCATCTGCTTAAATTTGTCAAAATCAGAATCCACATTCTTAGAATTTAACCACTGCTCTAACAGATCTTCTTTGATTTTTGCATACTCAACATGGGATTGCTTATCTTGCTTGTAAGTTGCCCTAAATTTTACTCTATAGGCTTCAGGAACAAGCTCATAGGCCTTAAGAATCAAGCTCTTAACTACTTCATAATTATCAGATTGATCCTGAGGCAAAGATGCGTAAGTTACTTGAGCTTTACCGGTGAGAACAGTTTGAAGGAGTACTGGCCAATACTTTTTGGGCCAATTAAAACCTGTAGCTACCCTCTCAAACAACTGAAAATACTTTGTTAAATCAGATTCATTAAAAGGAGGGACAAGTTTAACATTTTTAGCCACATCAAAATCATCAGAGCTAGATGATCCAGTTCCACCTTGTTTCATGCGATACTCATGGTCTGCCTGAATCCTGGCAATTTCAACTTGTGCCTCAGCCTCCTTAGAACGGGCCTCCGCCTCGTTAGCACGAGACTCCGCCTCCTTAGCCTGAGCCTCCTGCAGGGCTAGCTGTAACTTAGCTAATTCAATCTGCGTTTGCTCATTTGAAGGAGTTACATTAAACAACCTTTCATTAATCATGTCAACAATTTGATCTTTAGAATGATGAGAGCGAAGAGCAATTCCCAATTGTTGAGCAACAAGCTTAAGTTCATTCTTTGTTCTGTTTTCTACATCACACACTGTTTGCACATTTGACAAAAAATCTTTGGCTTCATCAAGTGTAGAAATAGTAGACATCATGAATAAGTAACAGTCACAAAATATCAAGCAATATCCTTATGATAATATCCTGAATATCCTGATATGAGGTCGCCAAATTTATGTTACGGAACAGCGAAAGATAATGTACACTTTAAGTGAGAATACTAAAAATCACTACTGTCCCGTAAAGTTCCAGGTTCAAAACAAAAGAGTTAGGTAAAATTACAAGTTAAAGTTTAATGCTCAAACTAACAACAAAACATTCAGGACTCATAAGGATAACGTAATGGCAAAAAACAGGTTAAATATATGATTAACTGCAATAGCCTCTATTAACACGAAATTAGCAAGAGTAAATTTATCTAAGTCAGCCCTGTTAAAATGAGATACCAGATAATACTCAGTGAATGCCAGATATATTATTACAGATACAAAATATTATTAATGATGGCTAACATCCACTCACATGAATCACAAAATATCACTAGGCCTACAAATTAAACTTATGCTACACAGTACAAGAACAAAATGCAACAACATTTATACTCAAATTACACAGCTGCTAGATGGTTGGAGACTTCCTGAGCACTCAATAATAATAACTGTACAGGGGAGGACAGAGATGTGAACAAAACGAGGAGCAGATCTAAGTGGCAACGATGCAGAGACTGAGCTCATTATATAAGGGCCGGCAGAGCTTGATACAACTTGCAAGAAGGACGAGCAAATGAAGCCATGGGGACAAAGAGTTGACAATCCCGCTCTGAACTCCAGAAATGACGACCCACTCTACTATAACGGTAGAAGGGGGGAACTGAGGCAGAACACGCTCGTGATCAAACATGCAGCACACTGTGCGTTAAAATTACACAAAGGATGATGAAATCACAGGCTATGTAACAATATATATATATATATATATATATATATATATATATATATATATATATATATATATATATATATATATATATATATATATATATATATATATATATATATATATATATATATATTCATTCATTCATTGGCAGACGCCATGTATCCCAAACAGGGTGGCCAAGGGTTTAGAGTTAATTGTTTTACAGGGAGGGGCACTAATCCTCCACCAACCCCATATATATATATATATATATATATATATATATATATATATATATATACACATAAAGATACAAGCACACGCACAAGCACACACACACGCACACGCACACAGACACAGACACAGACACAGACACAGATTCACACACAGATACACATACGCACACGCACATGCACACGCACACGCACGAACGCCACCTACCGATCAAAACCATACCCCTCCATCTGTTAGGTAGTGAGGTCGGAAAATGTATATTATTATCTGATTTAAGGCTTTACATTGAGTGACAAGCCAAATGGTTTCCTGTAAGCCAAGAAACCATTTACAACGCTAGGTGGTAACCATATAACCAAACCATACGTGCTTCCTACGTGTCAAGTGGGTTGGTGGAGGGTTAGTGCCCCTCCCTGTAAAACAAATAACTCAGAGTCAAATGGCCACCCCGTTCGGGATTATGGCGTCTGGCAATAGATAGATAGATAGAGACTTCGATAGTCCCTGAGGTCATCCCAGCCTATCTAAATGCAAGGAGCTACAATAAAGACATTATATATTTCTACATCAGTTAATTGCTCTACTGTAAGCCATCACTTTTAAATGGAAAACTTGTTCATTTCCCTTAACCGATCTTCATGGCTATTAGTTCTTCACCCATTACTGAACAGCTTTGCTGGATGCAGGTTATTGCCAGATGGGTACATAGCATACCACCCTCCACCTACTGGCTCATAGTCAAGCTTATATACTGATCTAACAGAAGATCCGCTGACATGTCGTAATAATACCCCCGCTAATACCAATGCACCAGTCTTGTATGAGACAGCCCTAGCATGTATTCAATATGGACGGTGGGTGTTAGCGCCGAAGTGGTTACATGTAGAGGTGTATGGTATGCAGGAGGACTACTGGGCCTTGGGAGCGGCTGTGAAACCTATGCCCAGAGTCGGGCACAAACACAAAAAAAAGGGGGGGGGGTCCTCATATAAAATAGCGTGTAAAAGCCCAAATCGATGTTTTCTAGGATTATGGAACTTTCGGGTCAAACATGGAACTAACTGAGTTACCTTTTATAAAAGATTTTCATTATTAACAATATCTTCAAATATGATTGCTAGGAGACGTCATATTGTAGATCCGGTAATTACTACAGGAAGCTGTTACACAGCAGTAAATATTCCCTTACCCTTGTGAGAGACACACAGACAGACAGACAGACATAGACAAAAGAGGGATAGAGAAAGAGCAACGATGGGGTGAGAAATATCGAGAGTGAAAAAGACGGGAGGAAGGGAAGGAGAGGGGTGACTTGGAAGAATCTAAGGACTGAGGTATGGAGAGGAATAGAGAAGAGGGGAGAGAGAAAGGGAGACAGAGATACAAAAGAATAGACAGAGAGGATGATGCTTAGGGAAAGGGGATTAGAGAAGAAAGGGAATTGAGATACAACACAAGTGTTGGCCAGCATACTCTCATAATACCTCTACCTTCTACTGTCTGCACCACACAATATGCACATTAGATATCACACTATTTCCATCCCCCTTCAGCAATGGCCGCTGCATTAATATCTGCCAATCCGGTGGTATCTCGGATTGCCACCACCGGCAGGGTAAGGTTGGCAGCACAGGGTCCTCCTGGTCGATATCATGCTACTGTGCCAACAGTGGCTCTTGTACACACTTTTCATGCTCGTTAGCGGAGAAATGCGGGTTCAGCTTTTTATTTCACTAATATCCGTGGTCTTAGTACCAATTTAAATTCCATTCACTTTTTTCTCGAGTCAGTATCCCCTCTAGCCCTGATCCTCACAGAACCTCAAATCTCACTCTCTGGTGAAATATCTCCATTCTGTTTTTCTGGTTACCATCTCCTCACAACCCCCCGTAACAAGAGTGGCACCCGTTGTTGTATCAAACCTGAATTTGCAGTTGACACTGTTTTGAACTTCAACTAATTTTGATTATTCACTGTATAAAATAAATTCTCATTATTACCAAATATATCTGTGTAGTTTATCACTCCCCCAGTGTTTCTCCAGAACCCAACTATTTGACCCCATATCCACACAGTTGGCTAACCTTAACCTCACCCTTAGCACTGAAATTACCGTTTTGGGTGATTTTATTGTCCATAATGTAGAATGGTAATCGCATTCTGCCAGGACTGACGATACAGGTCTAGACAGCTGTTTGCGCAATCGTTTAATCTCACGCAACTGGTACAACAACCAATCAGAATACCCGATAATCCTGACCATAACACCTACCTCTTGGATCTATTCCCTGACAAATAATCCAGATGAAAAAAGGATAGACGTACTGTCACCACTTGGATCCTCCGACCACAATCTCATCAGAGCCTTATTAGTCAGTTCTACCAAACTTCCCTGTTCTGAACCTGTCGGGGTGAGCAGATGGCATTTTGTTAGGGCAGACTGGGATGGATTCAGAAATTATTTTCTGATACTCCATGGCAGTCTTTCTTCTCCAGTGACATCAGTTCTAACCAGTCCCACATTAATGACTTAATACAAGCTGGTATGAAATTGTACATACCAAGTCAATATTTCACTAAAAGATTGGACTCCCTCAAATGGTTTGATAGCAATTGTGCCGCAGCTTCAACCCAAAAGTCATTAGCATATAAATGTTACTTAAAAAAAAAAAAAAAAAAAAAAATGAATCAGTCTACGTAAAATTGCTAGAAGCCATACAAAAGCAATAATAAATGTCTGTATATCAAACTTTCTTCACATCCAAGCATCCAAATTATCAAACAATCTTAATGACAATGGAAGATTCTGGTCAACTCTCAGTTCTTTCGATAATGACTTTAATAAGTCATCACCAAATCTTCAGATGGTAACATTACTAATGATCCACTTGGTAAAGCGAACATTCTTGCCAGTACATTTGCCAGTATTACTACTTTATAGGTAATCGGCAAGAATGTTCCCGTACTAGAACGTGATTCTCCTGAAATTGCTCCATTTAGATACACACTAGATAATTATGTAAAATCCATCCTAGACAATTTACCAGCTAACAAAGCTCCAGGTTCCCTTGACCTTCCTCCTATTCTAGCTAAATTATTCAGACTATGCATATGTATTTCTTCATTCATTGATTCTTGGAAAGAAGCCAATATCCACCCAATTCCGAATAAATTAAGTTCCTCTGACCCCTCTGAATACAGACCAGTAACCATCATGCCTTTTCCTGCTAAAGTATTTCAGAATGTAATAAACAAGCACACAATTTAACTAGTGATAGACAGTATGGTTTTCGTCACGAAAGATCCACTATTGATATATTCCATCCCCTGACTCATAACATCCATCAATCAATTAACCAACATGAAGAAACTGAAACAGTAGCCCTTGAATTTCTTAAGCTTTTGGCAGAGTGTAGCACCTTTCCCTGCTATCCACACTCCCATGCTATGGCCTAACGTCCTTTGTTCCTCTGTTTTCCTCATATCTCAGCGACTGAAAGATAAGTGCTAAAGTAGATGATGTATATTCCAGTTTCCCCTCAATTAATGCTGGCGTGCCACAAGGATCCGTTCTGGCTCCAACCCTACTCCTAATTCATTTTAATGATCTCTTGTTCGTCACCCATAATTAGTCCATTCATATGCAGATGAACACATCACAGTTCATTCATGAACGCCCATTTACAAAGTTCAATATCTCTAACTCACAGCTCAGTACAGCTATCTCCATAAGTCAAGAGTTATCTAAGATCACTGAATGAGAACAAAATAACACTGTCTCATTTAATGAGAGTAAAACCAAATTTATACAATTTACTAATAGATATTGCCCGGTTCCTATATTACTTTCAGTGCTACTAGCAGTCCTATATCTAAAAATATTGAAATTCTCGGTGTTTCATTTAACAGTACCCTCAGCTGGATCTGTCATGTCAGAGCACTTTCTAAAACCGTTTCAAAGAAACTTGAATTTATTGTACAGAGTCCGTAACTTCCTCACTGACGAACAGTTACAGTAGCTATAATTTGTGGGTCATGTGAGCTCTCATCTGGAATATTGCTCACCCTTGCGAAAAGAATGTGGAGAGGTAGCACTAAAACAAGTAGACAAACTTCAGAACAAGGCTGTTAGATTTATTAATAACCCTACTATTATAAATGAACTACCTCCCCTACAAGTAAGAAATAATGCTGCCTCCCTTGCATTATTTTACACATACTTTTATGGCAAACGCTCAGACGAAGTCGTATCCATTATGCCACCTCTCCATGCCTTACCCCACGCTACATGGGCATCTGGTAGCGCTCATGACTGGACTGTCACATTGTCATACTGCAGAATTTCCACTTATCAGAATTCTTTTATTCCCGGAGCTGCATCTCTTTGGAACTCGCTTCCCCAAAGTGGTTTCCTTCCAAACTTCAACGTACAGCTGTCCAGGTCCAACTGTTACAGATTTTTTTATGTATGGAGGGCACCAGTAATCTGGTGTATGGATTTTTTCTTCATTCGTTTTCACTTCCTCTGTCCCGTTATTGAAAAAAAAAAAAAAAAAAAAGGAAGGAGAGAGAGAGAGAGAGAGAGAGAGAGAGAGAGAGAGGGGGGGGGAGACTCCTTAATATATTTATGCAAAGTGTGTCTACGTAACAAAAAGTGTGGTACAAGACAATATGCTAAGATATAATAAGCAAATTAAATCTTTAATGAAATGATTCTAAGAAAGCCTCATTAGCTTATATGAATTCCATCTGAAGAGCAATTCAATAAAAAAAATAAGTGTAAAGAATAAAGGAGTATGGATCGTATTCTTTTCGGTTAAGGAAGCTCCCTGATACGTCTTCCTTTCCGATTTATTTTTGGACAGAGCTAGCTAATATCCTTTTGTACTTTATTTATGCAAAGTATGGTGATATTATTTTCATTTAAGTAACACAGAAGAGATCATAGGGTGTGATAAGCAAAATAAATCACTTAGGAAGAGGTGTTAGGGATCTTCCTTAACCGACGCTAGTACGGGTGTATGTCTTCAATGTAACCTACAGATTGGCCTCTGCTGCTATGCTTGGTATTAGATACCTTTTTATTTATCGTTCCTACTAGTAAACTATTTTATTCGACTTTAAACATACCTCTCATGTATAGCTAATGAGGGTAGTATGTTATCTCCAAATAAAGATATTAAAGTGCTGTAAACTTCGGAGCAACACTTACTAGAGCCCCAGATGTATACTGGTAAAGCTTTATTGCTTTTAAAATTCCGAAGCAAGTATTTTATTTGTGAAACTATTATAGTTAACCCTATTTTTCTTTCTTCTGCAACAGATTCAACAGAGCCAAGTCCATTTTCTTCGAGCCTTACCACATACGGTATTAGTAATTTTCAAGGTTCCGGAAAATCAACAAGGGATGACGAACCAGACAAGCGAATGGCTTTAATTTACTCTTTATATGAGAGGTGCTGCATAGGTTGAATTAAATCTTCTTACAATAGGACCAACAAAGTGCATATTATATCCTCTGGCTGAAGGGGTTGAATAACCGGATGAACGGATGTATAGGGCCTTGGAATTAGGGAAACTGTGGTTCTGGAGAGTTAAAATTTTAGAATAACGTCTCTAATTAATTCCTGCTTCCTCCAGACGTTTGGATTTCACCAAGAAAGAATGTCTTGTACTGACGCTCTTTATGAAGGCTGTATCTAACCCCTCCAGTTCAGAAAGAACTCCTAAGCTAAATGAAATCGTCTGAAGGCAGCCAAAATAACTGAAATAACTCACTCTAGCTAGGTGTAAAATTGCCAGGCTGACCAATGATCAGAGGGGAAGTGTAGGGCTAATGGATATGACAATGGCATTAACAAGAAGGGACTGGATTAGATTTCATTATTCATTGTTGTTACCTTCAGACGATGGTATTCAGCGTGGGAAAGTTATGACGAACTGAAATTATTATATATACCCTTCATTAGCTCCTACGGTGAATGAAATAGTCTGAAAGTGACAAGAATAAACGAATAAATTAGTTATCTCAATATCATATTCTTGTTTGGAGTAAAATTGCTCACTGGAGTGGTTATGTATAGCCAAACCTTCATTAGCTCCTAGAATAACAATTAGAATCTACAGTAAGTCAAATAAAATAGAAAGAAGAATTAACCAGTAAAGTGTTACTGTTATTAGATTATTTTATTCAACTTAAGGACTACTATTAATAAAAAGGTTGATGAAGGTTCCATCTAACTCCTCCACTTGGAAAAGTTAGCAATATCATGTCAAGGTCGCCGTAATAAAATATAAAATGTATCATATAAGTAAAGGAATTAAATCCTCAAGGTAACTGTAGGGGAGACAGAAGTGGGTTCGGATGTTGATTGATAGCATTTATACTTTTAAATAAAATGTATATATGATTTTTAAGGGTATGTAGCAAACACTACCAAACCTTCAAGGCCACAAAAGCTAAATACAACAACTGTTATATTCATACGTAAATGTTTTTCGAATAATATTCTCCACACATTATATCTTTGGTGCACGTACTTACTTCCAACTTAAGCACAAAGACAGTCATATATTTATTTCTAGATCGGCTTATTCTGCTGTAATTTATGCTGTATAATTAATAAAACATACGGGGATTATACAATTTTTATCTCGGCAACGAAGTTGGCCAGAAGTTATGTATTCATCAGTTTGTATCTGTCTGTCTGGTTATGTAGAGGATCTGAAGGAAAAAATAATAATGAAATCAAGTACATAGGTGAGCAGTAGGTTAAAGAGAAATTCATTAGACTCTGAGGTGGATTCAGATCCAGATGCACGAATAAATAATTCATTTTCTGGCAATAATAGAGGTATGCACTCTTTGAATGCTTTGTAGTTAGTAAGGTTACACTGAATTACATCCTCTGAATTAGACGAGAAGGTACATAGCTCTGAACATACAGTGATAAAAGTGTATCTGTACACAACTGGCAAGAACTTAAATGATATCACTCACAAAGACGGTTTCAAAATGCCCGATGATTCTGTCCCAAAATGATACACCTTCTTTCATAAGGATGTCATATATATCTCTTGCCTTTTAACAATATCTAGCCAGAAATTTAGTTACATGCACATTCATATGATAATATAATTATTAATCTTCTTGGCCCATCACGAGCTAAATATATTGATCTTTAAGGCTACAAAATAATAATAATAATAATAAATAATAATAATAATAATAATAATAATAATAATAATAATAACATTTATTATTATCATTATACCTCTGGGGGTAGGGGGGTTTCAAGAATACTCCCCCAGTATCCCTGCTTGTCGTACGAGGCGACTAAAAGGGTTGGTGGTGGGTTAGTGCCCCACCCCGTAAAAAGAACTAACTAAAAAAGCAAACAAAGCGCCTCGGACCCGGACAGACCATACGTTGACGACTAAGGAACGGACGAAGGACATTCTTAGGGTGGGAACGTGGAATGTGAGAGGAGTGAATGATGAAGTGAAAGAGAGAGAGAGAGAGATTGTTCAGGTGCTTGAGGATGCAAAAGTGGATATATGTGGATTGACTGAAACTAAATGGGTAGATGAAAGGGTGCGAGAATGGGAATATGGTTTAGGTATATGTGCGGGAGTCAACGAAAATGAGAGGGCAAGAGAGGGAGTATGTCTGATGATAAGCAAGAAGTGGAAGGAGAATATAAGAGAGTATGGAACAGTGGGTGCAAGGATTGTATGGGTGAGGATGAAAGTAGGTATACAAGCGTGGGCGATTGTAAGTGTGTATGCCCCGACAGAGGATGAGTTTTGGGCGAGTGTAGAAGCGTGTATGGACAAGTTTGAGAGGAGCGAGAGAGTGCTGTTGATTGGAGACATGAATGGCAAAGTTGGGAATGTACGAGTGGATGGAGTGGTTGGTCAGTGGGGTGTGCCAGCTGATGTAGATTTTTTTTTTTTATGCGAGGAAGAAGGAACCAAAGGCCATGAGCCCACAGTAACAGTTCCATCCAAGAGAAAAACAAAATACAATAGAGAACCAAATTCAAGATCCGATAATTTTGAGATGCCTGGACACACTGCGTTTGAAAGACTGGAGATCGTAGGCAGCAGGAAATACAGACAGAGGGAGACAGTTCCAGAGCTGACCTGTTGCATAAATGAAAGACTGGGAGTAACGGTTAACTCTTGCATTAGAGAGTTGGACAGAAAAGGGATGAGAGTTTGCTGCCAGACGGGTGCTACGCGCCCGTCGTAGAGGTGGAGGAATGCAAGCAGACAGTTCAGAGGAGCAGTGACCATTAAAGTAGCGATAGAAAAGAGATAAAGATGCAACAGTGCGGTGAAGAGACAGAGGTTGAAGGGAGTCAGTAAGAGGAGGAGAGTTAATGAGACGAAAAGCCTTTGACTCCACCCTATTGAGAAGAGCTGTATGTGGGGAGCCTCCCCACACATGAGAGTTGTACTCCCCACAGGGGCGGATAAAACCCCTGTATAGAGTCAACAATTGTGCAGGGGTAAAGAAAGAGCGGAGTTAGCTTAGCACACCCAATCTCTTGGAAGCAGATTTTACAAGAGATGTAATATGATCATTCCAAGATAAGTCCCGAGTAAATGAAACCCCAAGCATGTTCAAGGATGATGCAGGATTAAGCTGAATATTATTAAACATTAGTGGGTATACCTGTGCAAGATTTTGTCGGGTTGATAGGTGTAAGAACTGAGTCTTAGATGCATTAAAGACAACCATATTATTTTTACCCCAGTCAGAGATACGAGCCAAGTCAGACATTAGGTGTGCCATAGCCTCATCCCTTGTTTCTTGAAGTAACTGTTGAGATGGGCGTTGCGGGAACAGAATGGAAAGGTGAAGGGTGGAGTCATCAGCGTATGAGTGGATAGGGTTAGATGTACAGCTTAGAAGATCATTGATGAATAAAAGGAAGAGAGTTGGTGATAGGACAGAGCCCTGAGGAACACCACTGTTGATAGATCTAGGAGAAGAACGATGGCCGTCTACAACAGCGGCTATAGAACGACCAGAAAGGAAGCTAGCGATGAAGGCACAGATAGAAGAATAGAAACCGTAAGAGGGCAGTTTGGAAATTAAAGATCTATGCCAGACTCGATCGAAAGCCTTAGAGATGTCAAGTGCAATGGCAAAGCTTTCGCCGAAGTCCCAAAAGGAGGATGACCAGGAGTCTGAAAGGTAGGTGAGAAGATCACCAGTGGAGCATCCCTGACGGAACCCATACTGACGATCGGAAAGAAGGTTGTGATAGGAAAGATGCCTTAAAATTTTTCTATTAAGAATTGACTCGAAAACTTTTGAAATACAGGACGTTAAAGCAATTGGACGATAGTTGGAGGGTTGGGAGTGGTCACCCTTCTTTGGGACTGGCTGAATGAGAGCAAACTTCCAGCAAGAAGGAAAGGTACAAGTTGACAAAGGCGAAAGAGTTTGCCTAGGCAGGGTGTAAGCACCGAAGCACAGTTCTTGAGAACAACAGGAGGGACCCCATCAGGTCCATATGCCTTGTTAGTACTGAGGCCAGTGATGGCAGAAAATACATCAACTGAAGAAATTTTAATGTCAGCCATGAGGAAGTCAGAGGGGGGAAGTGATGGAGGAACAGTACCGGAATCGTCTAAGGTGGAATTGGAGGAGAAAGTCTGTGCGAAGAGATCTGCTTTATCAGTAGAAGAAATAGTTACAGAACCATCAGAGTAGAAAAGAGGAGGGAAGGATGATGAGGTAAAGTTGTTAGAAAGATTTTTGGCAAGGTGCCAGAAGGAGCGGGAAGAATTCGAGTTGGAGAGTTGAGAGCATTTAGTATGGATGAAATTATTTTTAGTAGAGCGAAGAACAGACTTAGCACGATTCCGGGCAGAAACGTAAAGACGATGTGATTCAGGGGTGGGTTGGCTCCGGTACCTTTTGTAGGCCCTCTCCTTGTTGCGGACAGCATTAGAACAAGCGTGATTAAACCAAGGCTTTCTTGCGTTAGTCAAAGGATATGAGAAAGGAATGTATGCTTCCATGCCCGAGAGAATAACCTCCGTAATGCGCAAGGCACACTCAAATGGCTCACGGCCATGGAAGCAATAATCATTCCAGGGAAAATAAAAAAAGTACTGCCTGAGGGCCTCCCAGTCCGCGGCTCCAAAATACCACAGACGACGTTTCCCTGGAGGGTCCACAGGCCGTACTGGAGTGATAGGACAGGTTAAGGTAATAAGGTTGTGATCGGAGGAGCCCAACGGAGAGAGAAGATTAACAGAGTAAGCAGAAGGATTAGTTGTGAGGAAGAGGTCAAGTATGTTGGAGCTCTCTCCAAGACGGTCAGGGATACGGGTAGGGTGCTGTACAAGCTGCTCTAGGTTATTAAGGATAGAAAAGATGTAGGCTTGTTCACCAGGTGGATCCGTGAAAGGAGATGGGAATGAAAGTGCTTTGGTGGACATCTGTGCTTGTAAGGGGTTGGCAATAGCCAACACCTACTTTCGGCATAAGATGATCCACCGGTATACATGGAGAGTAATGAGGAGGATGGATGGTGAACTTGTTGAACGAAAGTCAATGATAGACTACGTGTGTGTGGATGAGCGAATGAGAAGACAAGTGTTGGATGCAAGAGTGTGGAGAGGGTGGGGGAATGGAGTCTCGGACCATCACTTAGTGATGGCCAAGGTAGAGCTGCAAAGAAAGTGGTTGAGGAGACGAATGGGAAGACAGAAGGAAGCAACTTCTGTGAGAAGAGTGGAGAAATTGCAAGATAGTGAGAAAATGACAGAGTATAAGAGCATAGTGGAAGAAAGATTGGGAAGGTATGAGCTAGAGCAGATGGAAGGGGTGGAAGACGTATGTAAGATATTCACGGAAGTGATAGGCGCAGCATGTGAGGCGGTGTGTGGAGTGAGGAGGAGATGCAAGGGTGTGCAAGGGACAGCATGGTGGAATGATGAGGTGAAACGAGCTGTGGAACAAAAGAAGAAGGCATATGGTGAATGGTTGGCGAGTAGAGGTAGGGGAGAAGATGAGAGAGAGAAGAGAGAGGTATATGTGAGCAGGAGAAGGGAGGTTAAGAGGCTGGTGAAGGAGAGTAAAAAGAAAGTGGATGAGGAGTTTGGGAGGAATCTGAGTGTGAAATGGAGGGAGAGTAAGAAATTGTTTTGGAAGGAGGTAAAGAAAGTAAGGCAGTGTGAAAGGGGAAATAGTAGGGGAGTGAAAGATAGGAATAATAGATTGTTGGTGGAGAAGAGAGAGAAACTGAGGAGATGGAAGGAGCACTTTGAGGATTTGTTGAATGTGGAGAGTGAGAGCAGTGCGAGTATAAGTGGTTGGGGAATGGCTGGGAGAAGAAGAGATGAGAGGAGGGAGGAAGAGATCAGTAGGGCGGAAGTAGTGGATGTGATGAAGAATATTAAGTTGGGAAAGGCCCCAGGAATTGATGGAGTGTGTGGTGAAATGCTTAGGTATGGGGGTGAGATTGTTGTGGAGTGGATATGGAAGTTGTGTAGATTGGCTTGGGAAGAGAGAAGGGTTCCAGAGGACTGGAAATCAGGTATAATTGTTCCTTTATACAAAGGAAAAGGAGAGAGAGAAGTATGTGGTAACCATAGGGGTATTTGCCTACTTAGTGTGACTGGTAAAATATATGGTAGAATACTCATTGATAGGGTTAGGCATATGACAGAGGAGCTAGTTGGAGAAGAACAAGGGGGATTTACAAAGGGAAAAGGGTGTGTAGATCAGATATTTGTTCTAAGATGTTTAGTGGAGAAGTATCTAGAGAAGGGAAGGAAAGTGTAGGCTGCCTTCATGGAATTGGAGAAAGCTAATGACAGAATAGATAGGCATGGTATGTGGAAGGTATTAAGAATTTATGGAGTGGAGGGGAAATTGTTGAGTGCTGTGAAGAGTATGTACGAGGGAGCTAGGGTTACGGTGCGAGTGGATGGTGAGCTGAGTGAGTTCTTTGATCTCAATGTGGGACTGAAACAGGGTTGTGTGATGTCTCCATGGCTGTTTAATATATACATGGATGGGGTTGTAAAGGAGGTGCAGGGTAGGGCAGTGGATGTGGGGGTGGCTCTAATGAATGAGGGTGAGATTTGGAAGATTCCGGTGTTGCTGTTTGATGATGATACAGTACTGTTGAGTGAAGGTGAATGGGAGTTGCAAGGTTTGGTGAATGAATTTGGGACAATGTGTAGGAGGAGGAATCTGAAAGTTAGTGTAAACAAAAGTATAATTATGGTGTCTGAGAGGAATGAAGTCACAGAGTGTGCAGTGAGGTTGGATGGTGAGGATATGGAGAATGTGAGTGCATTCAAGTACTTGGGTAGTGTGATGAGTAAGGATGGAACTTTGGGGGATGAAGTGCGTGAAAGGGTACAGCAGGGAAGGAAGGTTGTTGGTACACTGAAAGCAGTGATGAGAAATAGAGAGGTGAGTATGGAAGTTAAGAAGTCACTGCATGATAGTATTGTGAACCCTACCCTAACGTATGGAAGCAAGGCATGGACCTTACAAGAGGGGAACAAGTCAAGAGTGAGAGCAGTGAAAATGAGTTACTTGAGAGGAGCATGTGGAGTGACGTGGAGGGACAGGTTGACGAGTGAAGAAGTGAAGGAACTCTGTGGGGTGGATGTGGATGTGGTTGAGAAGATTAGGAGAAATACACTGAGGTGGTTTGAACATGTGAAGAGAATGGAAAATGAAAGACTGACTAAGAGGGTGTATGTAGGTGA
>NC_136955.1:23611489-23638989 GCF_032717465.1 Coenobita brevimanus | reverse complement strand
TTCTTTGTTACTACTGATGATGATGATGGATAGATATACTTATTCTTCTAGGCTTCATGGTGATGATGATGATAATGATGAAGATGAAGATGATGATGATGATGATTGTGTTGATGGTGGTGGTTATGGTGTTGGTGGTGGTGGTTATGGTGTTGGTGGTGGTGGTTATGGTGTTGGTGGTGGTGGTTATGGTGTTGGTGGTGGTGGTTATGGTGTTGGTGGTGGTGGTGATGGTTGTAGTGGTGGTGGTGGTGGTGATGATTGTTGTGGTGGTGATGGTTGTGGTAGTGATGGCCGTTGAAGTGATGGTTGTTGTGGTGATTGTTGTGATGGTGACGATTGTGATGGTGATGATGGCGATGGTAGTTATGGTGATGATTGTGACAAAGATAATAATGACGATGATGATGATGCTAATAATGATAAAACTCTTATATAGGCCTATGGAGTCAAAATAGAAAAATCCAATTATTTATGGGGACAGGAAGGAACAACTTTGAAGACAGATGAATCGACGAATCAAGGAAGTTAACCCAGCAATGCAATTAATTCATATTTAGTAGAGAGGGTAAAAAATTGGTTGGATAGGCATAAGACTGAATAAAAGTAAATATAAGACTAGTCGCTAAGGTATTCAACACTGATTTTTTGCTTCTTTTCCAGGTTTCAATGCAATACTTTAGTGTGTCTTTCCTTCAGCCTTTCTTGTAAATATAAACTAATAATTTTTTCTCTAATACATGGTGCTCCTTCTGATATTTTCCTACTAGTTTTTGCTGGAGGGATTGGTGGGTGTGAGAGAGCCTTCTTGCTTGCTATCCTTGTCTTATCCTGGTACCTTTACCCAGAGTCAGTATGGAATAATTGGTCTGATGTAGCCTACTGTACATAGTCTTTATTATTTTTTCTGTGGTATCGTGTTGCTAAGTTATTTCTTCTTGCCTTGTTGATGGTGATTCTCTCTCTCTCTCTCTCTCTCTCTCTCTCTCTCTCTCTCTCGTCTGCCTTCACCTTTGACTGCCATTGCTAACATCCTGACACTACTAACACCTTAAAGCCAAATCAAATAGCATGGCAGTAGCAAAATACAATACTAGAGAGATCAGGCTAATTTAGGTATATTTTTCTTACCTTAAATTGACACTATCATCCCTTTCTAGTTTGCTTCACGTAGAGGAAAGACTGAGAATGAAAACGGGAATACTACGGCTCTGCATCCTTTCCATAGTACTTTTTTAATAGCTATACCCTTTTCATCTACACCTGGCCCAAAATTTCTTTCTTCTGGGGCTTACTTCACGTGGGGCACTGGAGAAAAATAAAAGTATGAAATCTCTACATCCTTTCCGCAGCACTTCTTCATGACTAGCATCATATTCCAGTGTTAATCTATCTTTACAACTCAGCATTCAAGATGGAGAGATGGTAACTAAGAGAAAAATAGCCTAGCATAATATTTATCTAATGTGTTAGTCTAATGTAATTTCACAGCTCAGACGATGGAGAGATGCTAGTTTCGGCCAAACTGAGTAAAATGACTATAGTACAGGCCAACACTCCTAACCCACTACATTTCGGGCCAAGTTAGCGTAAAACCAGTATAACATATTTCTGTGTTAATCCAATCTTACATTTCAACACTGAAGACTGAAAGATGGCAATTTTAGGCCATGTCTGAGAAAGAGGAGTATAGTAATGGTCTGAAATTCTATTGCATTTATGCCCCAAAATCTCATCCAAGAAAAATATAGACGCTTAATAGCTTAAAAATAATAATAATAATAATAATACTGAAGGTGTTAGAGTGAGATTACATTATAGGGAAAAAACAGTGAGGGGAAAAAATTGTGAATTTAATGGAGAGCTATTTTTTATGTAGTTCAGGTTATGATATTTTTCCAGACTTGTTTTTATGGATGGTAATAGAAGATGGGAATTTTTATAAGTACCTTTATATTTAGGTGTCTGTTTAACACTCCATCTACCCGTCTGTCTGCATGTCTGTTTTGCTGTATGTGTCTGTGTGTCTGTTTCTGCCTACCTGTCTATCTGTATCTACACCGTCTCTTTATCTATCGGTTTGTCTGTCTGTTTGTCTGCCTGCTTGGTCTGTCTGTCCATATATCTGTCTTTGCCTATCAATCACTCTATCTATCCATATCTATCTATCTTTATCTATTTGTCTGTCTGTCATCTATGCGTTTTCTTGTTTTTCCACTAATCTGTATAAGCCAATCCATCCTTCAGTTCATCTATCCATCTGTCCAACCATCTGTCTATCTGTATTTATCAATCTATATATCTCTCATATTCTGTCTACCTATCTATCTATTTATCTTTAAGAGGAAATAGTGCAGAATTTAAACCATGCAGGCATTGAATAATTCAGATTGCATCATTCGTCTAGGATTGTTCTGATGGACGTTGTTACAGGCGAAAATATATATCTATCTGTCTGTTTATCTATCTACCTTTTCGCCTATCTGTCTGTCTATCTATTTATATATTTTGGAAAAAAAAATTGTAAGCAAAGAGTTTAAGTCAAGATAATATTTACCTTTTTTCAGGTAACACTCCTCTACACATTCTTTGATAGGAACCGATGAAATGCTTAATCTACCTACTTCTATCTGTAGCTGTCTATCTGTCTCTCTACCTATCTATCTGTCTGTTATTCACTCAGTCAATTAATCAGTCAGCCTGTAAATCTCTATGTCTATCATTTAATTTGTTTATCCATCCATCCGTTTATCTATCTACCTGTCAATCAATCAATCAATCTAACTATCTATCTGTCTGTAAACCAAGGACTCTTTCAAACTCCAGATTGCATCACTCATCTTTATTTCCTGTGGTATTTTTACAGGAAAGTTATGCTCTTTTCCCCTTAACTTGGCCCAGATTTTCATCCTTTTGCAGCTAATTCCACGTAAGTTCAGAAGAAGGCTTTACAAGAGCGCTACATCCTGCCCATAGCACATTTTCGTGACTAGCATTATATTCCAGTACCGGGTATTCATCTCTTATGGCAGCTCAGTTTTCAAGATAGAGACAGCAGTTTTGGGCCATGTTAGAGTAAAATGAGAATATTCGACTGAGTATTATTACCTTCTATCCAAAGACGTATTTATTATATTACAGTTCTTTTTACTCGTTTTTTATTCAGACCTAGGGCGCGTCCACATCAAAAAACGTGCTGGTGCAGGAGGGTGTGGACAGGGACATTGCATAACTGTGACCCATACGATAGACCCCAGTGGATGCGGGCGGGTGCTGGTGAGACTTTTTTAACTGGAGAGGTTAGATATAGCCTTCATTAAGAGTTTCACAGCTAGACTTCCTCCTTGATCTGAATGAAAGCTTATAGGGATAATAATAAAAATAAAAATAATAAAAATAATAATAATGATAATAATAATAATAATAAAAATAATAATAATATCATAAAAGACTTTGTAGTTACTTGCAGTGGAGTTTTATATATATATTAGACTTGTGGGCGAGCGGTTGTTATATTAGAGTAGCTTGTAAGTAGATAATCTTCCTTCCCATTTGTCATGTAGTGACAGGAGAGGTAAAGAATAGTATGGGACTATTTTTATTTGTCTTGGAAATATTAACAAGTCTCTCACACAGAGCGGAGTAATAAGTAGAGTCCCGCTAGCTATCTCTCTGTCTTGCTCTCTCTGTCTCTCAAGTTGCTAAGCCCTTCTCCCTGCGACCTATCTGTTGTAAGGCTAGCTTCTTTCTGCCCTCTCTTTCCTAAATTCTGGTGAAACAGGAGACGTATCACGTGTGTTCCTTGTGAGTGGAAAGTTCTAGAAGCCTGTGTGTGAGTATGTGTGTATGTGTGTGTATGGTCACTAGGCGCTGTCGTGTGCCTATAAAGCATTCCTTGAGTTAAGGGTGTGTAAGCATGTTTAGCATTGCTCGATTCTCGCAGACACAATACCTTCTCATCATCTGACTCCCTGCTTCTATCTGTCTCTCTATCTATCTATCTATTATGATTTGTAATTATAATATGGAGTCCTAACATATTGCTCGGCCGCGCGAAAATGGCGTACCATCGACAGTTAATAGTCATAACATATTAATACATATTATATACACATTATAATGAACTTATAAGCTAATTAAGTGAAATGCATAATATTGTAAAAGTAACATAATTGTATGAATATTGTATACATATAATATTTATAGTAAATAGTGATTATTTAGTAATATTACATTTTAAACAAGTTGTATACATATTTGAATAAATGCATTAAAGTAAATTATTTAACTGTAATACGGTATGTACTTGGGTTATTGTAGCGAAATGCATAACTGTGTTGGCCTTATAATTGTAGTTACATTTTGTTAATGCAACTGTTACATAAGTGTCTTGGCCTTATAATTGTAGTTAAAGTTACATAAAAGTTACATCTTGTTAATGCAACTGTTACATAAATGGTACATATTGTTTGTAGTTACATAATTGTAGTTAAAGTTACATAAAAGTTACATCTTGTTAATGCAACTGTTACATAATTGGCAAAGTGTAACATAATGAAATCGTTTGTCGTTACATAATTGTTACATATCGTTTGCAGGTACATAATTGTAGTTAGAGTTACATAAAAGTTACATCTTGTTAATGCAACTGTTACATAAATTGGTACATATTGTTTGTAGTTACATAATTGTAGCAAGTGTAACATAATGCAATCGTTTGTCGTTACATAATTGTTACATATCGTTTGTAGTTACATAATTGTAGTTAAAGTTACATAAAAGTTACATCTTGTTAATGCAACTGTGACATAAATGGTACATATTGTTTGTAGTATTGTTTGTAGTTACATAATTGTAGCAAGTGTAACATAATGCAATCGTTTGTCGTTACATAATCATAATATGGAGTTACATAATTGTTACATATCGTTTGTAGTTACATAATTGTAGCAAGTGTAACATAATGCAATCGTTTGTCGTTACATAATTATAATATGGAGTTACATAATTGTTATAATTGCAGTCCTAACATATGCTGCGGTCGATGATAGTGATGATGTGTCATGCCACTTGCTTGTGGAGACAACAATTTGCTTTTTTGTTTGTAGTTTATGTGGTATTTTGGCATATGTAGTAACACTTACACTTATTTTCATTTGTTTGTTACGTGATCTTACTCTATTTCTCTTTTTTCTTTCTTACTTTTTCTTTCTTTCTTTCTTTCTTTTTTTCTTTTTTGTATGTATTGATTTTCTATTGTTTGTTTTTCTTCGCTTGTGTACGCTTTTTGTATGTTGTTCATGGTTGCATAATTACTGGCTAATTTCCTTGGGATACTTTTTTAAAGTTTAGTTTATATTGCACAGATATTATTGAAAATGATATTATATAGTCCCATATTTTGTTATTTTATATAAAAAATATATATACATATATACAGTATTAACTATATACACTGAGTTGTTGTTCACTTGTACCTATCGTGGGTAATGTGTGTGTCAGCACTTTGTGGAAATCATTGTCTTCACGATTGTGTTGAAGATGTTCACTCTTGCTAACGTCATTTGTGTTGGCCATTTTTTTTTTTATCTAGTTTACCTTGTAACTTAATTTATATGTTTCCACTAGGTAGCCTTAATTAATAAATGTTTAATACAGTTCTTTTAATCGCTCACTGGACCCTCCAGAGAAACGTCGTCTGTGGCATTTTGGAGCCGCAGACTGGGAGGCCCTCAGGCAGTACTTCTTTGATTTTCCCTGGAATGATTATTGCTTCCATGGCCGTGAGCCATCTGAGTGTGCCTTGCGCATTACGGAGGTTATTCTCTCGGGCATGGAAGCATACATTCCTTTCTCATATCCTTTGACTAATGCAAGAAAGCCTTGGTTTAATCACGCTTGTTCTAATGCTGTCCGCAACAAGGAGAGGGCCTACAAAAGGTACCGGAGCCAACCCACCCCTGAATCACATCATCTTTACGTTTCTGCCCGGAATCGTGCTAAGTCTGTTCTTCGCTCTACTAAAAATAATTTCATCCATACTAAATGCTCTCAACTCTCCAACTCGAATTCTTCCCGCTCCTTCTGGCATCTTGCCAAAAATCTTTCTAACAACTTTACCTCATCATCCTTCCCTCCTCTTTTCTACTCTGATGGTTCTGTAGCTATTTCTTCTACTGATAAAGCAGATCTCTTCGCACAGACTTTCTCCTCCAATTCTACCTTAGACGATTCCGGTGCTGTTCCTCCATCACTTCCCCCCTCTGACTTCCTCATGGCTGACATTAAAATTTCTTCAGTTGATGTATTTTCTGCCATCACTGGCCTCAGTACTAACAAGGCATATGGGCCTGATGGGGTCCCTCCTGTTGTTCTCAAGAACTGTGCTTCTGTGCTTACACCCTGCCTAGGCAAACTCTTTCGTCTTTGTCTGTCATCTTGTACCTTTCCTTCTTGCTGGAAGTTTGCTCTCATTCAGCCAGTCTCAAAGAAGGGTGACCACTCCCAACCCTCCAACTATCGTCCAATTGCTTTAACGTCCTATATTTCAAAAGTTTTCGAGTCAATTCTTAATAGAAAAATTTTAAGGCATCTTTCCTATCACAACCTTCTTTCCGATCGTCAGTATGGGTTCCGTCAGGGACGCTCCACTGGCGATCTTCTCACCTACCTTTCAGACTCCTGGTCATCCTCCTTTCGGGACTTTGGCGAAAGCTTTGCCATTGCACTTGACATCTCAAAGGCTTTCGATCGAGTCTGGCATAAATCTTTAATTTCCAAACTGCCCTCCTACGGTTTCTATCCTTCTATCTGTGCCTTCATCGCTAGCTTCCTTTCTGGTCGTTCTATAG
Organism: Coenobita brevimanus; assembly: GCF_032717465.1. Classification (NCBI taxonomy): domain Eukaryota; kingdom Metazoa; phylum Arthropoda; class Malacostraca; order Decapoda; family Coenobitidae; genus Coenobita; species Coenobita brevimanus. The sequence continues at coordinate 23,632,138 of NC_136955.1, read as the reverse complement.
CCGCTGTTATAGACGGCCATCGTTCTTCTCCTAGATCTATCAACAGTGGTGTTCCTCAGGGCTCTGTCCTATCACCAACTCTCTTCCTTTTATTCATCAATGATCTTCTAAGCTGTACATCTAACCCTATCCACTCATATGCTGATGACTCCATCCTTCACCTTTCCATTCGGTTCCCGCAACGCCCATCTCAACAGTTACTTCAACAAACAAGGGATGAGGCTATGGCACACCTAATGTCTGACTTGGCTCGTACCTCTGACTGGGGTAAAAATAATATGGTTGTCTTTAATGCATCTAAGACTCAGTTCTTACACCTTTCAACCCGACAAAATCTTCCACAGGTATACCCACTAATGTTTAATAATATTCAGCTTAATCCTACATCATCCTTGAACATGCTTGGGGTTTCATTTACTCGGGACTTATCTAGGAAAGATCATATTACATCTCTTGTAAAATCTGCTTCCAAGAGATTGGGTGTGCTAAGCCGACTCCGCTCTTTCTTTACCCCTGCGCAATTGTTGACTCTATACAGGGGTTTTATCCGCCCCTGTGTGGAGTACAACTCTCATGTGTGGGGAGGCTCCCCTCATACAGCTCTTCTCAATAGGGTGGAGTCAAAGGCTTTTCGTCTCATTAACTCTCCTCCTCTTACTGACTCCCTTCAACCTCTGTCTCTTCGCCGCACTGTTGCATCTTTATCTCTTTTCTATCGCTACTTTAATGGTCACTTCTCCTCTGAACTGTCTGCTTGCATTCCTCCACCTCTACGACGGGTGCGTAGCACCCGTCTGGCAGCAGACTCTCATCCTTTTTCTGTCCAACTCTCTAATGCAAGAATTAACCGTTATTCCCAGTCTTTCATTTATGCAACAGGTCAACTCTGGAACTGTCTCCCTCTGTCTGTATTTCCTGCTGCCTATGATCTCCAGTCTTTCAAACGCAGTGTGTCCAGGCATCTCAAAATGATCGGATCTTGAATTTGGCTCTATATTGTATTTTGTTTTTCTCTTGGAGGGAACTGTTACTGCGGGCTCATGGCCTTTGGTTCCTTCTTCCTCGCATAAAAAAAAAAAAACTCTGATGGTATATTTTCTTTATTACTTTGTAGATATAATAATGTATAGCTCTATGTATGAAACACGTATTTTATGTAGGTATAAATGGTAACACTCGTTGGTAGTAAATAAATGTTATAATAAATGAATGAATATATACAGTGTAGAATATTTATTGTTGGTGATTATTTAGTGTTTGAGTTATGCAGATAACTGAAGTAAGTATGTGTATTTAAGCTGTAACTATACAGCACGTTTTATATGTTTGTGCAGAAGCTTATTGTCTATCACTGTGTATTGTATAAATGAAGTAACTATGTAACTCACTCATTTTTACCGTGGTGGGAATGGTGTGACTGGTGGTGCAGGTGGTGTGTTGACCGACGTGGCGTCTTTTCAGCAAGCACGCATGATGACGTCGACTTCCCACACTGGTTGCTGTGGTGAGTGAATGAGTAGCGATGAGTAACTTGAGTGAAGACGAGTGAGTAGGATGAGTTATGAGTCGTGTCTCACTCTTCGTTTGTTTGTCCCGTTTTTCTTCCTCGATGTTTTCTCGGTCCTTTTTCCTTGTGATTTACTCGTTGTAGGATGAAGACTGCCGCTACTTGTAGGCGCGTGTAGAAGATTATACAGACGACTCGTAGAGTTGTTACTTTTAGTTGATTGTAGATGGTTGTAGTTCGTTGTTCGTCGTAGGAATTGCAAGATCGTATCAATATTTTGTTAAACTACTTGCAAGGCGTCCTGTGACCTCTTCACCTCTGCATCAGCATGATGATCGTGGAGACGGAGGGGCTGGTTGGAGAGAATATTGTCAGGAGCTGGTCGAGTTGTTGGTTGTGAGAGGTATTTTTTTGTTTTCAATCTTGATATTTTGTAGGAATTCACTGTTGATTCGTAGACGAGGTTCATATACGTTCGCTGCTACCAAATGTCATAAAAGACTTTGTAACTCCTTTGTGGTTACTTGTAGTTGAGTTATATATATATTAGACTTGTGGACGAGCGGTTATTATACTGGAGTAGCTTTGTAAGTAGATAATCTTCTTTCCCATTTGTCATGTAGTGACAGGAGAGGTAAAGAATAGTATGGGACTATTTTTATTTGTGTTGGAAATATTAACAAGTCTCTCACACAGAGCGGAGTAATAAGTAGAGTCCCGCTAGCTATCTCTCTGTCTCGCTCTCTCTGTCTCTCTCTCAAGTTGCTAAGCCCTTCTCCCTGCGACCTATCTGTTGTAAGGCTAGCTTCTTTCTGCCCTCTCTTTCCTAAATTCTGGTGAAACAGGAGACGTATCACGTGTGTTCCTTGTGAGTGGAAAGTTCTAGAAGCCTGTGTGTGAGTATGTGTGTATGTGTGTGTATGGTCACTAGGCGCTGTCGTGTGCCTATAAAGCATTCCTTGAATTAAGAGTGTGTAAGCATGTTTAGCATTGCTCGATTCTCGCAGACACAATACCTTCTCATCATCTGACTCCCTGCTTCTATCTGTCTCTCTGTCTATCTATCTATTATGATTTGTAATTATAATATGGAGTCCTAACAATAATAATAATAATGATAATAATAATAATAATAATAATAATAATAATAATAATAATGATAATAATGATAATAATAATAATAATAATGATAATAATAATAATAACAATAATAATAATAATAGAAAAATAATAATGATAATAGTAACAATAATAATAATAATAATAATAGAAGAAGGAGGAGGGAAAAAAGGAGAGGGAGAGAGAGAGAGAGAGAGAGAATCTTCGAAGAACTAATCTCTTCAGTTCGTGGAAGTCCGTTCTGTCCTACTCATGGCTCGCATTGTTGTCGGTTAAGGAAGCTCCCTAACACCTCATTCCTTGCTACTTATTTCTGGATATGGCTGGTTGGTATCGTTTTGTACGTTATTTTTACAGAGTGTGGCGATGTTGGAAGGAATTATGTAAATTAGAAGACTACAATACGGTGTAATAAACAAAATAAATCACGTAGAAAAGATCGACAAAAATACAAGAAGATGTTACGCTGTCTTACACACACTTTTCCAACTGGCTGGGTTAATATAAGCCTTCATTAACCCTACAACTACCAAGATAATTGCTTTGTTCTTGCATTCCTACTACTACTGCTACTACTACTACTACTACTACCACTACTACTACTACTACTACTGCTACTACTACTACAACTGCTACTACTACTACTGCCACTACTACTGCTACTACTCTACTACTACTACTACTACTACTACTGCTACTGCTACTACTACTACTACTGCTACTACTACTACTGCTGCTACTACTACTACTACTGCTACTACTGCCACTACTACTGCTACTACTCTACTACTACTACTACTACTACTACTACTACTACTACTACTACTACTACTGCTGCTACTACTACTACTACTACTACTACTACTACTGCTGCTGCTACTACTACTACTACTACTACTACTGCTACTACTACTACTACTACTACTTCTACTACTACTACCACTACCACTACTTCTACTACTGCTACTACTACTGCTACTACTACTACTACTACTGCCACTACTACTACTACTACTACTCTTTGAATGTGGAAAGAGATTTGAGAGGCCATAATTTTCATCTATCCTCTCCAGTATCAACACTAATTCCCTGCTTTTTCAAATCTTCTCATGATAGCATTATTATATAGATAAATAAATACTATGATAAACACTAATGGACTCCGTTGCTTCTTAGGTGGTGATTTTCGTGTTGCTGGGACGGCTTAGTTATCGTTACCTGTATTTATCCTTCATTATTTTTGTCCCGTGACCCCATTCAAAATTTATTCTCTCTCTCTCTCTCTCTCTCTCTCTCTCTCTCTCTCTCTCTCTCTCTCTCTCTCTCTCTCTCTCTCTCTCTCTCTCTCTCTCAGTAAAGATTCTCTGCATGACTGATTATGGTGTGTTTGTTTTAACCTTATACACACCTTGAGTTCCCTCCAGCTCAATTAATGGCAAGGTGTAGTCAGGCTGGAGGACTTACCTGACTAGTAACCAAGAAGACTCGTTCCTACCTCACAACTACGAACTGAAAATAACTACAACTTAGTATGCAAGCTATGGGAGTGATCCAGTTCTATCGGCTGAAAGACTGGCTCAAGTAAACTCATGAAGTCAAAATATCTACACTCCTCACACCAGCATATAAAGCCGTCCCCACAGTACAAAAGATACTACCAGGTGATTCAGTGGACGTAATATATGAACACCCCGAATTTCAATTATGCATTCATTTATAGCCTTTTCATTCTAACTTGGCCTAGATTTTCATCCATTTGCAACTTTATTACACGTAAATCACTGAGAGAAAAAGACAATAATGCTTCTCTACAACTCGGTATTTAAGATGAAGAGATGGCAATTTTAGGTCAACTTAGAGTAAAAGGATTATAGCTATGATAGATACTTTGTATGGAAACTTATCTATCTGCCCTTGTTTTTGTCCATTTGTTTATCGATCTGTCTATTTTCTTATGCATAAATGTATGTATGTATGTATGTATCCAGTCTATCTAACTAGCCAGCTAGTTGTCTAGCTAGCTATCTCTTTGTCTGCTTATGTCTGTCTATCTATCAGTTTGTCCATTCTTCTTTGTTTGTCTTTCTGTCTCTACCTATCAATCTTTTTTCCTATATTTATTTATACGCATCTACTGTTATTCCATCTCCTTTTCCATCTATCCATATTTCTAGCCATTTATTCTCAGTATGCCCATATATTTATCTATCTACCTACCTATCTGTCTGTTTGGGAGAGGAAAGAGTTAGTGTACAAATTACAACGTGAAAGCTTTTATAGTACATATTTCAGACTTCATCACTCGTCTAGTCTTGTGGCAAAAGACCTTGTTACCTATCAGTATATTGGTCTGGCTGTCTATCAACTGGTCTGTATCTCTTGACCTGTCTATCTGTCTTTATCTATGTCATTGCCTATCTAACAATCAATCACGCAATCGAAAAATCAGTCAGTGAAGTCAGTCAATCAACCAATCAATATCTACCTCCCTACCTGTCTATCTATCAATCAGTCTATCTACATCTACCTATCTATCTTGCTAGCTGATTATTTTCTTCTGTGTCTCTGTATCTATGAATTAAAATTAATAATAACATCATTACTGAATTTTTTATCACAGACTCTTTCAATGCATTTCATATAACATCATCTGTGTATTATTCAGCACCCATGCTCATATGACTTACTCAGCTGAATAAAATCGTCTATAGCTTATTTGATCTTATCTGACAAGTGACGAGCCTTAAGGTTTTGAAAGATGACAGCTGATTGGTTGTCTGCGTGCATTCATTATTAAGGACCTTTTTTTTTTTTTATTATTATTATTATTATAAGGGTTACAATAACTGTTTGAGGACAAGTTTCCTAAAAATAAAATATTGTAAGTTAATTGCATAAATTAATTTAAAAACTGGGCCTTACAAAGTTTGTCAGATGGCCCAAATACCGGTATGTGTGAAATTTTGAACTCTCGGGATAAATCAAAACACGTGCAGGTAATGTTTCCCGAGTGCCATGATTTTTATTCTCATGTTCAGGCAGGTTAAGGTGAATCATGTCCTTACTGCGACATTCTGTAAAATCTAACGCTGTAAAATATTGGAATTACAATGGAAAACGACTGGTAGGCATGGATGAAGAAGTTATGTGTCATCATCACTCTTAAATATCCCGCAGTCCATACCTTGTCACTGCACTGTTGTAAGATGTTACCAGATATTAGAAATCAGAAAGATAGAAAACTTACTGATGCTGCAAAAGTAGAAAGCATAATGTAAACTGATGCGACAGCAAAAGGCTTTCAAGTAAATTAAAATATTCGTCTGCTAGTCAAGTGGAACATCCCACGATGCGGCCAACCCCCCGCCCCATCCCCCGTGTCTGCCATTCATCAAAATTCAGGGAATATGTAATATTATTTTGGAATTCCGATGTTTTATTAGGTTAGATTGTGCAAACTATCGCAGTAATGACATAATTTACCTGAATTTGCCTGAACATGGGAGAAAAATGAAGGTAATCGTAAAACTTTATCTGGACGTGTTTTGGCTTGTCCAGAGAATTAAAAAGTTCACATTTTCTGGGCCATCTAAAAAACTTTGTAAGGCCAATTAGTCGAAGCAGATAACTATATATAATAATTATTTCAACAATCTCATTGTCAAACGGTTATTGTAATCCTTATTATAAATAAATTAAAATGTGTCGTTACTAATGAATGCACTCGGACAACCAGTCAGCTGCCAGTTTTCGAAAGCTTAAGGTTCGTCTCTTTTCAGATGAGATCAAAATAAGCTATAGTGTTATAAGATATACAAGAGTTGACCCAACCGTGCGGGGGCTAATGGTGACGGTATTAACACTCTCGGGCTCCAGTGACAGTCTAGCCTTAGCAGAAAAGATTACTAGGGTTTTCTTGGCCATGAGACAGTTAACATGGTCCGTCAGAGATAATGCCATCTATTAATCTCAGTATCTATATTATGTCTCCATACTGTGATAACACCCACCCGTGAAAGCACCCTTACTTGCCTGGGGCTCGAACTCGTCTCGCCGCTGCAGGCCTAAAAGGTGAGTGGCCGCCAATTGATGATGCTTTTCCTATTGTTACTTATTGATATGTGGGGGGATAGTGCTATATGGTGGGGTAGTGCTATGTGGGGGTAGTGCTAAGTTGGGGATAGTGCTATGTGGGGGTGTAGTGCTATGTGAGGGTAGTACTATGTGGGGGTAGTGCTATGTGAGGGGTAGTGCTATTTGGGGGTAGTGCTATGTGGTGGGGTAGTGCTATGTGGGGGTAGTATTATGTGGGGGTAGTGCTATTTGGGGGTAGTACTATGTGGGGGTAGGGCTATGTGGGGGTAGTACTATGTGGGGGTAGTGCTATGTGGTGGGATAGTGCTATGTGGGGGGGGGTGCTATATGGTGGGGTGGTGCTATGTGGGGGTAGTGCTATGTGGGGGTAGTACTATGTGGTGGGGTAGTGCTATGTGGTGGGGTAGTGCTATGTGGTGGGGTAGTGCTATGTGGTGGGATAGTGCTATGTGGGGGGTAGTGCTATATGGTGGGGTGGTGCTATGTGGTGGGATATTGCTATGTGGGGGGTAGTGCTATGTGGGGGTAGTGTAATGTGGGGGTAGTGCTATGTGGGGGTAGTGCTATGTGGGGGTAGTACTATGTGGGGGTAGTGCTATGTGGGGATAGTGCTATGTGAGGGGTAGTGCTATGTGGGGGTAATGCTATGTGAGGGGTAGTGCTATGTGGGGGTAGTGTTATGTGGGGAGGGTAGTGCTATGTGGGGAGGGTAGTGCTGTGTGGGGAGGGTAGTGCTATGTGGGGAGGGTAGTGCTATGTGGGGAGGGTAGTGCTATGGGGAGGGTAGTGCTATGTGAGGAGGGTAGTGCTATGTGGTGGGGTAGTGCTATGTGGGGAAGGGGTAGTGCTATGTGGGGAGGGGGTAGAGCTATGTGGGGAGGGGATAGTGCTATGTGGGGAGGGTAGTGCTATGTGAGGAGGATAGTACTATGTGGTGGGGTAGTGCAATGTGCTGGGGTAGTGCTATGTGGGGAGGGTAGTGCTATGTGGTGGGGTAGTGCTATCTGGGAAGGGGTTGTGCTATGTGGGGAGGGGGTAGTGCTATGTGGGGGGATAGTGCTATGTGATGGGGTAATGCTATGTGGGGAGGGTAATGCTATTTGGTGGGGTAGAACAATTTGAAGGGTAGTGCAATGTGGGGAGGGTAGTGCTGTGTTGGGAGGGTGGTGCTATGTGGGGAGGGTAGTGCTATGTGGGGAGGGTAGTGCTATGTCGGAAGGGTAGTGCTATGTGGGGAGGGTAGTGCTATGTGGGGAGGGTAGTGCTATGTGGGGAGGGTAGTGAGCAATTGGTCGGGGTGCGTGGATCAGAAGAGAAAGAAAAACGTCAAAGGGCGAGGTGATTTGGGGCTCCATGCAAGGGGTGGGGAGTGCTTTCACGGATCAGTGCTATCACAACTTGTCGTTTCTCTGTACATTCTGTTGCTTGTCTGTCTAGAGTATAAAATGAGTACTGAGAAGACAGAGTGCACAATTAGAGAAAAGACTATACCCTTTTTATTCTAACTTGGCCTAAAATTTCCATCTCCCCATCTTCAGTGCCGAGTTATAACAATAAATTAAATCTCGAATATGGTGTTAGTCACGAAGAAGTGCTGAGAGAATGATGTAGAGCTGCAGTATTGTCCGTTTCTGTCACTGAGCTACGTGAAATAAGCTCCAAAAGAAAAAAATATGGGCCAAATTAGTGTAAATGAACTTTAGTCGCTCGTGGTGGTGGCCCAGGGAAAGGGCTTACTGAGACTTAAATGCCTAGGTTTTAATCCCAAAGGTGGCCAGAGGTTTTCGTAACATGTAAGCACTGCTATACCCTTTTCACTTTAACTTGGCCTTAAACTGCCATCTCTCCACCTAGAATGCTGATATAACAATAGATTAACACTAGAATATGGTGCTGGTCACGGAGAGATGCTGTCGAAAGTATGTAGACTCAGTACTGTTTTACTCTGTCACTGAGCTTCGTGAAATAAGTTGCAAAAATCGAATATCTGGGCCAGGTTAAAGTGAACATATAAAGAGAACACTTTCACCCACGGCGTCCCGTCGACGTGAATGAACATCCACACGTTTTGTCACTGCCAATCCCGTCGACCTACATAAACGCGAATCAATTGCAAGGTCCCTAATTTGCACAATTTTCAATTTTCGTGAGTGATTTTTGGTACGTATACACGGGACACCTTCCTCTACAAGATGCCAGGCAGGGACAATGCCTTACCCAGCATAACCTCCCCCCCCTGCATGCCATTGTCTCACCAATTCACCTGTTATCAGTGACCTGGCCAGTAAAGCCATGTCATGCCACGGTACGAAATTCAGGGCCAGAGTGATTCCCCAATCGATGACAATGTGGAGGACTAACTTTACATAGCATTAGAGGAAGAAACAGTCAGAAATGATGATCAGGTAATGTGGCAAAAAAAGGTCAGGTATGGTGATGAGTTAGTGAGTGAAACAATGCTTATAATGCCTATATTACTGTTTGAAAACCATTATACTCTCGTACTGCATATAAATTCGTACCAAGTAAATAAATAAATATCGTTTATGAGTGGTGTGAAATAGTTACCCTCCCATAGAACTCGTTTTCCTTGGTGCCAACCTGTTAGAAAACCCAGTAAGGTAAGGAGGTACTGGTACCTGGATCGAGTATTTCAAACCTCAGGTGAGCGATTTCTCTATGAATTTTCGATGCTTCTCACCAAAAGCGGAGGTTTGAGCCAAAAAAAAAAAAAATCAAAAAATGGTCAGGATTGGGGGGAGTCAGTGGTGGAAAAGTGGTTGGGATGGGGCGGGTTAAGAAATTGTTAAGCTCAGATGATGAAGATATGCGAGTATAAGTGGCTGGGGGATGTCTGAGAGAAGGAGAGAAACGAGAAATGAGGAAGAAATCAGTAGGATGCTAGTGGAAACAAGAAAGTGAAAATGGGGAATGCCCCAGGAACTGATGGATTGTGCAGTGAAATGCTGAAGCAAAGGGGAGAGACAGTGGTAGAACAGATGATGATAATGTGCAGATTTGGCCTGGGAAGAAGGTAGAGTCCCAAACGATTGGAAGTCAGGTATAGTTATTCGCCTGCACAACGGCAAAGGCAAAAAAAAAAAAAAAAAAAAAAAAAAAGTATGGTAATCACTGAAGCATTTTGTTCTTAGTGTAATAGGAAAAGTATATGGTAGGATACTTATTGACAGACTTAGGGAAATAAGAGAGGAATTAGTTGGGTAAGGGAATTGGTTGTGTAGATCAGGTATTTATCCTTTACGAAAAGTTTCTAGATAAAGGAAAGAAGTTGTGTGTGGCCTTAATGGATTTGAAGAAAGAATATGACAGAGTGGATAGACATGGAATGTGGAAAACTTTAAGATTATATGGAGTAAATGGTAAACTGTTGAATGCCGTGGAATGCATATTTGAAAATACTAGGGCTGCAATGCGTGTGGATGGTGAACCAAGTAAATTAATCTATCTAAATGTTGAACTGAGACAGGGATATGTCATGCTTCCAATGCTGTTCAATCTATATATGAATGGGATTATTTAAAAGCGATGCATGGTAGGGCACTGGATTTTGAAGCGGCCCTAATGAGAGAGGGCAGTGTGTGGAAACTTTGTTCTGTTGTTTGCAGATGACATTTGTATTGTTAAGAAGACAAAGGGGCACTACAAGGCTTGGCGAATGAGTTTGGGAAAGTGTGTAAGAAACGAAATTTACAGGTGAATCTGGGGAAGAGTAAAGTTACTGTCTCGCGAGAAATGAAGTCATTGAATGCACATTGAAGCTGGGTGGTTAGGAAATTGAAAATGTGAGCGCATTTAAGTTCTTGGGTATAGTGTGATGAGTAAGGATGGATGTGTAGAGGATAAAGGGTTTGAAAGGGTACATCAGGGAAGAAAGATTGCTGGTTCTTTGAAAGCAGTGATAAGAAATAAGGTAAGTGAGCACGGAAGTAAAAAGGTCACTGCATGATAATATTGTGATGCCAACTCTAACGTATGGAAGCGGGACTAGGACCTTATTGGAAGGACACAAGTCAAGAATGAGAGCAGTGGCAATGAGTTATTTAAGAGGAACATGTGGAGGTACATGGAGAGACAGACTGACAAAATAAAGTAATGAAGGAGCGTTGTCGTGTCAATGTGGATGTGACAGAAAGCTTTAGGAGAAATATATTGAGGTGGTTTGGCCATGTGAAGAGGCTAGAGGGTAGGAGACAAACGGGGAGAGTGTGAGGTGGAAGGAGGGGAGAGGGAGGGGGAGACCGAGGATGGGATGGAGTGGAGAGGTATATGAGAGAGGGGTGTGTGGGTTGTGGGGGGGGGGGGCAGCGTAATGGCAGGGGACAGGGCGACATGGAGGCAATTTGTCTGTGACCACCCCTTTCGGGATTAAGGCATCTGGCTATAGATAGATGGATATAGTGCATGTGATAATATTGTAGTGGTGTGGATCAGTCTCTTACCTAAAACTATTACCGGCTAACTGTAGCCTAGCTTCGGGACCCTTGTCTTGGAAGTGGGGAAAAAGGGGAAATTTGGCAGTTATTACCGATTATCGTTAAAGGAAATGCTAATCCATGTACAGGTATCTGATGATCTATCTATTAATCTACGCCAGTTATCTATCAATCCCTCTATCTGTCTGTCTAATGCAATAGTTCTTAAACTTTCTCGGCACCGATACTCACAGGCTCATCTCCAAGTCAACCTGATACCTTCTCTCCGATACTGTTACTCCGTTTACTGTTAGTTTTATGTGAAATGAGAAAAGGGAATGGCGATGTACAAGCAGCGGAATTCTATGGATACTTTTATTTTTGTTTTCAAGAAAAGAGCATTCACACACAAAAAAAATTAGTGTAGTTACCATACACAAATTGTTCTCTATTTTTTTCTAGTGTCTTTCTGGATACCTCCAAGAGCTCAATTCGATAACCCCAGGGGGTATCGAGGTACTACTTTAAGAACACCTGCTTTAGGGAAGAAAGTGATTAATATATACAGTGGAAACTACAGACTACAGATCCATTCATCTACTTTATATTACGCAGTTTCTCTAATCTTTTAACAAACTCTTTGTGAAATAAGAACTTATTTATCCTCCCTGCAAGGAAGAGGTCTGTGTTCATTTCCTGGGCCGACTAAGATATCACTGGGCAGGGCTTCTTTACCCTAGTTTCTTTGGACCAAGAACTGAAATAGGGACACTGATTTATTACGATGTGGATGTGATTAACAGTGTTAAGAGAAATACTTTGAGATGGTTTGGCCATGTGGAAAGGATGGAGAATGAGAGACTGACTTGGAGAGTGTATGTGAAGGAGGTGGAGGGAACAGGAGGAAAGAGGAGGGGGCAGGGAGAGGGGAAGGGGAGGGGGAAAACCAAGGATAAGATGGATGGAAGGAGTAGAGAGATATATAAGAGAGGGTGAGATTTCAATGGCAGAGGACAGGCTGATGTAAGGGCAATTTGTTTCTGGCCACCCTTTGCGGGATGAAGGTATCTGGCAATAAATAGATGGATAGAGAGGTAGATGGATAGGCCGAGATAGACAGATAGATCTGTAAGGAGGAGGTTGCATAATTATTACAGTGGCAGAATATTTACATAGTGCTTTCCTCATTGGTTACGCACCTATCTATTTGCTTATCTTTCTATTTGGTAAGTGAAAAGAGAAAATGAATGTTGAAAAGATATAACAAAGAATACAGATCATAAAATCTTTTATATGCATTCTAAATTACTCAGTTTGGCTCCAGTTTTACGAAGTCACCCTCCCACCTCCTCTTTTTTTACGAGTTTTTTTACTAGTGCTGTTTTGCCACTTTATCACTATTCTCTTTTTGTGTGTGTGTGAATTTTCTCTTATCTTCAGAGCTGCAACTCCCACCTTATCTCTCTCTCTCTCTCTCTCTTGCGGCCGACCTGTCTATTTATATGTGTATATTTCCACCTACATCGGTTGACCTGTCTATGTAAATCTATATCTATGTTGACTTTCCGGCCTCCCTAATTAAATGAATCGATCAGTCAGTCACTCAGTCAAACAATCTGTGTACAGTATGGCAATGTCTGTTAATCAGTCCTGTTCTTGATCAATCTATAGGACTATATCTATGAAACGCGTTCTCCCCTATGTACAGTTGCAGTCAAAAGTCACTCTACACGCCTCCCACCCCAGCCTTTCCCGGGTACTCAGTGGAAAGGAAAAAGGTACAGGAGGAGGAGAGGTTTTGCCGTGAATACATTTGTGAGAGTTGAACATTTTTGACTCCGGATCATTTACCTGTCAGAATTTGCCGGTCTGTCTACCTTTCTCTGTCTCTCCTTCCGCCTGCTTTTCTCTGCTTATTCTTCTGCCTGTTTTTCTGTCTCTCCTTCTGTCTGCTTTCCTTTGCTTTTCCTTCTTTCTACCTTTTTCTGTCTTACCCTCTGTCTGTTTTCTCTGTCTCTCCTCCTGCCTGCTCTTCTATCTATCCTTCTGTCTGCTGTTTCTCTGCCTCACCTTCTGCCTGCCTTTTTCTGACTGCTTTCTCTGCCCATCCTTTTCCCTGCTTTCCTCTGGCTCTCCTTCTGCCTGCCTTTTTTTTTTTTTTTTTTTTGTTTCACCTTCTTCCCGTTTTCCCTGTCTCTCCTTCTGTCTGTCTCTCTCTGTCTTTCCTTCTGTCTACTGTTTCTCTGCCTCTCCTTTTGTCTGCCTTTCTCTATCACTCTCTCTGCTCGTTCTTTTCTGCCGCTCCTTCTCCCTGCTTTCTCTTTCTTCTTCCGCCTGCTTTTCTGTCTCCCCTTGTGTCTGCTTTTCTGTCTCTCCTGTCTGCGTTTCTGTGTCTGTCCTTCTGCCTGTCTGACCACCTGCCTTTCGTTTATCTGGGTTTGCTGTCTATGGGTCTGCCTATGAGTAAATGAAAATATGGCTTATTTTAGTAGAGACTCCTGTTATGTTTGTCATGCTATGTCTATGTCATGCTATGTCTGTCATGCTATGTCTATGTCATGCTATGTCTATGTCATGCTATGTCTATGTCATGCTATGTCTGTCATGCTATGTCTGTCATGCTATGTCTGTCATGCTATGTCTGTCATGCTATGTCTGTCATGCTATGTCTATGTCATGCTATGTCTATGTCATGCTATGTCTGTGTCATGCTATGTCTGTTAAGTTGGTGCTGATCCCATTTTATGTATATTTAAGAAAAGAATTCATCCTGTGTCGAACTTTGTTCGAATCTGTCAGTTATCAAACCGACCTGATGAAAGGGTTGGCTGTTTATTAACGAGGCAGTGAGAATAAAACCAGCAGTCGAAGAAGTTGTCTTCCTTCTTCCCTTACCTGTGCCCAGACTTTATTACAAGCTATCTAGGCATTCTCTCGCAACTTATGATGGACGGAAGTGATAGTGGCAAACCGGCATCGTCAACCTCAGCCCGAGGAGACAGCCTTACGACGGAACTTCGTCTGATCCCGGAATTTGACGGTACTTCGCACTCGGTGGTAGAGTGGATCGAAAAGCTGGAGCTGGTTTGTCGGCTACGAGGGATCTCTGATCTACACACCATTGTGCCACTGCGACTCACAGGCGGGGCTTTCTCTGTTTATCAGCAGCTCAGCAGCATAGACAAGGGGAACTTCGACACCATAAAGGATGCACTCATCTCGGCATTTGCTGCAGACAAGTTTGTTGCCTATGAGCAGTTTGTGGACCGTAGGCTGCGTGATGGCGAGTCTGTTGACGTGTACTTGGCTGACCTGCGCCACCTGGCTACACGATTTGGAGGAATGACCGACGCCAGTCTATGTTGTGCTTTTTTAGCTGGTCTTCCAGAAGCTGTTCGCCATATTCTGAGAGCTGGTTCACGCATGGAAACTATGGATATTAACCAACTTCTGAACCGTGCTCGAGCTGTTCTAGCTGATAATTACCTCGATGATGGGGCATCAGCACAACCAGCCGGCTCCAGACAGCACACAGTGGCTCCTGCATTAGTTGGTGTTGGTGGTGTGCGCTGCCATTCCTGTAACCAGCCGAACCACTACGCTCGTGACTGCCAGGCTGGACGCAGTGTGCGCAGAGGTAGAGGTGGGTGAGGTAATGTGCGCTGCTTCAGATGCGGGGGACGAGGCCACATCGCTACCTCATACCCTTCGGGAAATGGATCAGGAGAGGTGGGACCAGCGCCAGCCTCCTCTCCAGACCGTCAGTGAGAGGCGCTTTACCAGTGACTCGCTTGGTTGTTGATGGAAAGAACTGTGATGCCCTGGTAGACACCGGCTGTACTCAGAGTATTGCACACGTTTCCATGTGCTCTCGCTGGACCAAAGGAAATATCAGTGTGAGGACAGTAAGCGGTGAGCTTTATATGTGTATGGGAACAGGTGTGGTAACAGTCCAGCTATTGTCAGGAGTGTCCGTGTCTGTGAATGTGATTGTAGTGCCTTCAAAGCCGCTTAATTTTGACTTTATTCTGGGCATGAACGGTGTTGAAGCCCTGCAGGGAGTGACAGTGCATTCACCAGACAAAGTGCGATTTGGTATTGAGGAAGTGCAGGCTTCAGCCGTGACAGTACCTACCATACAACGAAATATTGTCGAGAGGGATTTTGAAGTAACATATGACAGTGCAGCTAAAAAGTGGACAGTGTTGTGGAACTGGCGTGATAACTCAGAGCCTCCACGACTACTGAATACTGTCTCTGAATACAGGGTGCCGAATGAAGCTCGAAAAGAATATGAAAATGAACTGTGTGAATGGATTAAGGACGGATGGCTGGTTCCATACAACGAGAGTATACATGGCCCTGTGAAAGGAACTATCCCTCTGATGGCTGTCGTGCAGCAAAACAAGAAAAAAGTACGCCCTGTCCTTGATTTTCGTGAGTTGAATGCCCATCTTAATTTGCACACAGCTGAAGCGGACGTCTGCACTGAGAAGATGCGGGAGTGGCGCAGGCGTGGACAGAGGGTCGCTCTCATTGACTTGCGCAAGGCTTACCTACAGATACACGTTCACAGATCGCTATGGTCGTCCCAGACAGTGGTGTTCCGTGGGAGACGTTACTGTTTGACTAGACTGGGCTTTGGACTGAACATCGCACCACTAGTATTGAAGGAGGTCCTGAGTCGTGTGTTGAGCATGGACGAGAAGATAAACCGCGCCACTTCACCATACCTGGACGATATTCTGGTGGACGAAAGTGTGGCGAGTGCAGCAGAAGTGGAATGTCACCTCAGTCGTCACGGCCTGCTCTGCAAACCTCCCGAGATTGTGTCTGAAGGAGCTCGTGTGCTGGGCATTAGAGTCTGGGGGGAGCACGATCGTCTCGTCTGGAAGCGTGATAACGGCGTTGGCAAGCTACCTGAAAAGCTGACTAGGCGGACAGTGTTTTCACTCTGCGGGCAGCTAACGAGTCACCTTCCTGTTTGTGGCTGGTTGCGAGTGGCGGCGTCGTACATTAAAAGACGGGCCAATGAGGTCACGACTACGTGGGACGACGAGATTAATGACCTCAGTTTGCACTCGATGCTTGCGGACACGTTGGAGCGGGTGAAGAACTCAGACCCAGCCCGAGGACGATGGGATGTGGCGGGAGACGAAGCTATACTATGGGTAGATGCAAGTTCACTCGCATTGGGAGCTGTGTTGGAGGTGAAAGGTGAAGTTATTGAAGACTCGTGTTGGTTACGACGGGACGAGTGCTCTCACATTAATTTTTCGGAGCTGGACGCTGTTATTAAGGGGATAAATCTTGCAATCTCCTGGAAGATGAAACAGCTGACTCTTATGACTGACTCAAAGAACTGTGTTCCACTGGATCGCGGATGCTCTCTCAGGAAAATCTCGTTTGAAGACTAGAGCTTCCAGTGAAATGTTGATCCGTAGGCGCCTAGAGACTTTTAAATCTGTCATCGTCGAGTATAATCTGTGTCTGGAAGTAAAGTTTCTGTCTTCTACTGAAAACAAAGCAGATGCGCTAACACGAGTACCGAAGAGGTGGATGACACTAGCAAACGGGCAGACAAGCTGTGCAGCTGTTGCCAGTGTTTCAGACAGGGACATCGTTAACATTCATGAAACCAGCGGGCATCCCGGCATCAAGCGTACACTGTACTTCTGCAGAAGGCTCTATCCTACGGTTCAGAGGCAGCAGGTTCGCAGTGTTCTTCAGAGTTGTCAAGAATGTCAATCCTTTGATCCGGCACCAGAGAAGTGGAAGAAAGGGGAGTTGGGGGTTTCAGAGATCTGGAGCAGAGTTAGCATGGACGTCTGTCATGTCAGAAACCAGCACTATCTGACGCTCATCGACTGCGGACCAACACGTTATGCCATCTGGAAAAGACTCAGGCGGCAAGATGTCATCAGTGTTGTTGAACAGCTAGAGTCTGTGTTTTATGAACGTGGAGCACCTAAGGAGCTATTAACTGACAATGCTGCCAGCTTCCGTAGCTCAACGATCAAAGAGTTCGCCAGGCGTTGGGGTATGGTCATCAGGTATCGGTGTGCCAACGCTCCATCTGGTAATGGAATATCAGAGAGAAATCATCGAACCGTGAAAACTATACTGGCACGGAAAGGCTGTTCCGTAGCTGAAGCAGTGTACCGCTACAACGTTATGCCACGAGGTGATGATGCCTCATCTGCCCCTGCCAACCAGATATTTAGATACGAGGTCAGACTGCTGGGTATCGACGGAGTAACTCTGCAAGATCAGCCGGTGGAAGAACAACATCGCTTCAGCGTCGGTGATCGTGTGTGGATCCGGCATCCCAGCAGACGCTGCGATTCTCGAAGCACAGAGGGCACAGTAACGCGAGTTGTATCTGCCCAGAACGTCGAGGTGGATGGTATGCCTCGTCATGTGCGTGACCTAAGGCTGGCAACATCGCTGTCTACTGCCCCAGAGGATTCACTAGCTGAAGAAAGCCCTGAATCGGAAACAGAAGACGATTTGCTAATCGATGTGAGAGGTCCTTCGAATGAGTCTACGTCAAGTGATACGACAAGTGAAGACGAAGTAGATAGTCCAGGGAGACCACTGCCCCGTCGAGGTTCTAGGGAGCGCCGTCCAGTACGGCCGTTCCAATATAGTGATCTTTAGAAGATCAGGGGGGAGTGCTATGTCTGTCATGCTATGTCTATGTCATGCTATGTCTATGTCATGCTATGTCTATGTCATGCTATGTCTATGTCATGCTATGTCTATGTCATGCTATGTCTATGTCATGCTATGTCTATGTCATGCTATGTCTATGTCATGCTATGTCTATGTCATGCTATGTCTATGTCATGCTATGTCTATGTCATGCTATGTCTATGTCATGCTATGTCTATGTCATGCTATGTCTATGTCATGCTATGTCTATGTCATGCTATGTCTATGTCATGCTATGTCTATGTCATGCTATGTCTATGTCATGCTATGTCTATGTCATGCTATGTCTATGTCATGCTATGTCTATGTCATGCTATGTCTATGTCATGCTATGTCTATGTCATGCTATGTCTATGTCATGCTATGTCTATGTCATGCTATGTCTATGTCATGCTATGTCTATGTCATGCTATGTCTATGTCATGCTATGTCTATGTCATGCTATGTCTATGTCATGCTATGTCTATGTCATGCTATGTCTATGTCATGCTATGTCTATGTCATGCTATGTCTATGTCATGCTATGTCTATGTCATGCTATGTCTATGTCATGCTATGTCTATGTCATGCTATGTCTATGTCATGCTATGTCTATGTCATGCTATGTCTATGTCATGCTATGTCTATGTCATGCTATGTCTATGTCATGCTATGTCTATGTCATGCTATGTCTATGTCATGCTATGTCTATGTCATGCTATGTCTATGTCATGCTATGTCTATGTCATGCTATGTCTATGTCATGCTATGTCTATGTCATGCTATGTCTATGTCATGCTATGTCTATGTCATGCTATGTCTATGTCATGCTATGTCTATGTCATGCTATGTCTATGTCATGCTATGTCTATGTCATGCTATGTCTGTTAAGTTGGTGCTGATCCCATTTTATGTATATTTAAGAAAAGAATTCATCCTGTGTCGAACTTTGTTCGAATCTGTCAGTTATCAAACCGACCTGATGAAAGGGTTGGCTGTTTATTAACGAGGCAGTGAGAATAAAACCAGCAGTCGAAGAGGTTGTCTTCCTCCTTCCCTTGCCTGTGCCCAGACTTTATTACAACTCCGATGATCATTTGTGTGTGTGTGTGTGTGTGTGTGTGTGTTTCTATCTATCCCTCTATCTTTCCATCTATCCATCTTCTATCCATCTCTCTTCCATCTCCCTGCTCTCCACTTCACCAACACACTCATTCCTCCATCCACACTTAATCCCAGCTCACCCAGGCCAGTAAAGGTAATTGAACTTTATTAACAAAAACTCAGGCACCAGAAAATGAACTCCCCAAAGATGAGAGAAGTGGATGGGGATGTGATTGGGGCTGTGGGGGCGAAAGTCTTATTAAATGTGGCACGATGGAGGGAGAGAGAGAGAGGGTCCAATTGTCCAGAGGCATTGAAAACTCTATTATATTAGGACTGGATTAAATATGGAAGAGGGTAAATTTAGAATAACGTATGAAGAGTGGGGATCCAACAACCCAGGAAAAACGGGGACTTTATTAGATTATGATTGAATTAAATTAGGAATCAGATAAAATTACAGTAATGGAGTGATCCCGAAAGATTTGAATTCTCCACGATATTTGAAAATGTCATTCGATTATTATTATATTTGGGAGTATTAAGAGTCTTAGGTTTGAGAGTAATTTCCTTCAATGAATAAAATAACAGGCAGTAATATCACCCTTACCTTGTCAAATTTCGACTGATAAAAGATCAAAAACTTTACTGACAAACGTCATTAAAGATTTATGATATTGGAAAAGATATTGGAAATTCAGAGGTATAAGTTTTGGGAAAATTAGTTTTAAGCATAAAATAATATGACCATTAAAGCGATATGAACTGCCAGTGAAATGGAAAAGTTTGTCATCATTTCCTGAGCTATCAAACAAATAAAAAGTTTCTAGATATTTGATGGAACTGCAAGTGATTAGGCTACATGAAAAATTAGGACTGCTGGTTGTGATAGTGGTTCAGTGTATAAAATG
Source organism: Coenobita brevimanus (assembly GCF_032717465.1). Classification (NCBI taxonomy): domain Eukaryota; kingdom Metazoa; phylum Arthropoda; class Malacostraca; order Decapoda; family Coenobitidae; genus Coenobita; species Coenobita brevimanus. Next base: position 23,612,276 of record NC_136955.1, on the reverse strand, counting down.
ACACAGGATAATTTTCAGTATCATCATCAGTCTTTGGATATCTACTGAAACGAAAAAAAGAAGAAGAAGAAAAAAAAAGGACTGCTGTATCACTTGATGGCAAATTCTGTACAGTATATACAAATTACATAAATTTTGGTTCTCATGTTATGTGAGTGTATTTCAATGCGTAAGATAAGACAGAATGATCATCGCTGTGAGAGATAATGCATTTTCAAAGTAGGGACACCATTAATGCAATGATCTACTCCAGCTAACTCCAGACAATTTCATTCAGCTTAGTGGCAAAGGAAGTTGTGAGATTGGAAATTTATTGAATACCATAAGGAGTTAATGTGATTCTGTAACTAAATTTTCGAGAGTGATTCCACGAACAATACAGAAAATATTATCAATGTTGTGATTGATTAAACAGGTGCCTCATTGATGGAAAATTTTATCATTTTTTGAGTGAATTGCAGTGACCAATTATAGAGAAAGATTCATTTTCTTTTCTTTTATTCTCCGTTCATTCCTCAACACTTCTATAAAGCGCTTCCCTTCTCCTCCTTCTCTATATCCTCCCAATCTCTCCCCCGTCCTTCTCACCCACTCTCTCTCCCCTTTTTCCCCTCTCCTCTCCCGTCCCCCCCACCACTCTCTCTCTCTCTCTCTCTCTCTCTCTCTCTCTCTCTCTCTCTCTCTCCCAATAATAAATAAATAAAACCCACCCATTCGAAATCCAGGAAGGAAATCTGAAATTCTAAGCGGTCACCTTAGGAGCCTCACGATAAAGTCCAAAACCACG
>NC_136955.1:23598989-23608989 GCF_032717465.1 Coenobita brevimanus | reverse complement strand
TTACACTGTGTTATGGTTTGCTTATGTTATGCGTCTTACTCCTGACAGATTGACAGTCCCTTCACTGCGGTTCAGCCCCACACCTCCACATGTCACCATACCCACCATCCTAGGTTGTGTCAGTAGGGATTTGTTTTATAGTGTTAGTGAATTTTATTTTATATGGCATATCTGTGCGTCTTGTGGAACATAAGTCTGCTATATGAAATTCAAATAATCAAACTGCTCTATACTCCAGCATGAGATCAAACTCGGGTCCTTTCAAACAGCAGATGACTACTCCAGCCACTTCCATACAACCTTCCAACCAGCTCTTATCCACCCCACTTTCTTTCCCTCCCTCGAGCACTCAGTTCCATTTTCCCAGGCACCACATTACTGAAGTTAACCCTCTATCGTATTTCTTTCTCTGGGACTCTTTTCCCATTTTCTTCCTCCTTTCTCTCCCTTCGTTTTGTAATTATTATTTTTTTTTTTTGCGTCACATCGTTTCTTCCCTGTTTCCTTGTTTCCTCCTAGCCATCATATTTTTTGCCCTTTTGCTAGTGTTCTTCACCTGTCCCCCCATATCTTTCTCCTATCACTATTATTTCCTCTGATATTATTTTCTCCCTCGCCACCCTGTTCATTACTTTTATTACCCGCTCATTTTCCGTCATTCTAGTTTCTTCCTTGCTATCCCATTCTTTCCTTTGCTATTTTCCTCCCTGCCACCCTATTCTTTCCACTACATGCCTCGTTTTCCCTACTAACTCATTATTTCTGCAGCCATTTCATTATTTTATTTACCTGTTGCTCCATTTTACCCTCTGCCACTCTATTCTTTCCCATAATACTATCAATTCCTAGCTAGTCTCGTACTATCCTGTCCTTCTCTAATACCCTACTATCCAAGTTACTCCCGTACTGTCTTCCTTTTTCCTTGATATTCTACTTTTTTTCCTCCCATTCTATTAAATTCCCTGAGTCCATTTGATGCACATTATTATCTTTGTTATTTTCTTCCCTTTACATGTGCTACTTACTCTACAAACCACTTTCTTTCCCTGTCAACTCGTTTCTTTTCTCTGCCCCAAGATTCTGCTCTTTCACTACATTTTCTCAGCTATATTAATTTCCCCTGTCCCTTTGATCTGTCCCTGCCACTCTATTTCCCTTGCCTTTTTATTCTTCTTCTGCTATTATTCTTTTTCCCTTTAACTCTATTCTTTTCCTGCCGCCAAATTTCCCTGCTTCTGTATCCATTTCCCTATCAATTTTCCCTTTCCCCTATCAATTTTTCCTTCCTCAGTTGCTTAGTTTCTTCCTTTTCATCCCATTTCTTCCCCCGTACTTAGGCTGTTCTTTGCCACTCTCTTTTCTCCCTGCCACCCTGTTTCTTTCCTTCGCATCCTGTTTTCCTCTGCCATCACGATTTTCCGCTGCCACTAACCTTATTTCCCCTGCCACTTACCATCTTTCCCTGACACCTGTATTTTCCCCTGCTACATAATTTCTTCCCTGTTTATATTATCTTCCCTGTCACCTAGTTTTTCCCTGTCATCTCAATATATTCCCCTGTCGTCTCTCTTTTCCCTTATCACCTCGTTTTCCCCTGTTTTCCCTTGCCAGCTCGTTTCTTTCCCCCGCCACTCTAACATCCAATTCCATTTTCCGGTCACCACATTAGTTATCCCTCCCCCTCCGCTCTCTCTCTCTCTCTCTCTCTCTCTCTCTCTATTCGTCTATTCTTTCTCTTACTTTATCCTTTCTTGAACTCTTCACTGGGGCTGGAGCACTGTGTCACTTTAAGGAGGATTAAACCACAAGACTGGATTCACCTGACACAAATCCTTGCAGTGGAAGGTTTGATAATTAATTCAAATAATATTTTCTAGTCTCCGCTGTGACTGAGTGGCTAACATTGCTATCTACGAAGGTGGTGGCAGATTTATACCAGTTTCTATTCCTAGGGTCGTATGTGCAAATCTGAAATTGCAAAATGACATGCAGCCCTGCATTTTTTTTAATGGTGATTTTCGAAGTAGATGATGATGGAACGTTTGGGCCTTTATATATTATTGCTGACTGCGTTCTGTAGTATGGGATGCAGGCTGACTATACCTAATAACTACAGGCGTTCCATAAATGACCTTCTGTAAATAGAGACTTGCCATCCACTTTGCGATTTACGATTTGAATATACGACCACTGGTTCTGACAGCTTGTTTCACTCAACTCAGGTGTCGCTCAAATCCTTCTTGGGTAGTAGGTAAATCACTCTTGTATCTGAGTTAACACCTAGGGAAGGTGACTGAGATAACCTGGATGATGCATTAGCCCTGGATGTGTATACCAAGACAATGAGTGAATTATCCGTCACAGGTTCCAAGGCCTAAATTGCATGGATAAGCACTGACACCAAGCAACTTAAGATGTCAGCCGCTAACTTCACTTTTATCTTTTCTCTGCTGCTGGAACGTCTAGAAATTGTGTACAAGCTAATCACAGGCGATTTAGTTAAGGTGAAAGAAACTGTGATGATCAAAGGTTAGCCCCATCAACCCCCATGACGAATTTCATATAATTTGCTTGCTACTGTACCTTCAAGCTAATTTTACTGTGACTACGAAGGACCTGTAGTAGTCTATCTGCCTCTCTGTCTATCTATCTATCTCTCTATCTGTCTATTTATAGCCAGACGCCTTAATCCTGAAAGGGATGGTCATAAACAAATCGTCCCCATGTCACCCAATCCTCTGCCATTTCGCTACCCTCCCCCACAGCTCATATACCCCTCATATACCCCACTCCATCCCTCCATCTCATCCTCGGTCTCCCTCCTTCCCCCTCCATCTCACTCACACCCACTCTCCTCGTTCTCGCTCTCCATCCTCTCCACATGGCCAAACAACCTCAATGTATTTCTCCTAACGCTTTCTATCATATCCACATCCACACCACAACTGTAGTAGTGAAGGAGTTTGTTATGGCTACATCTAACCCTTCTAGTTAAAAATCTCTCCAAACCTGAATAAAATCGTCTGAAAATACCAAGAACGAACGAATAATTACGTCATAGGGCTGAAGAAGTTAATATCTTTTTTCGGCTCTAACTTCCTTATGATACGTCCTCCTATCTTTTAACTGGCTCTTCTTCTTCTTCTTCTTCTCTCTCTCTCTCTCTCTCTCTCTCTCTCTCTGCCTGTCCTGAACTGTAATATAAAAACCAAGTTTACATAATGCCTCACAACTCACACAGGACTAATAATGTAAGTCCTGTTTTCAGATTACTATGACATGTACTGTAATGTTTGTATTCAATATATTAGCTACGGTATTGTATTTTCTGACGTTTCTTGCTATACTGAAGTTCAGTCTATATTATTTACCATACTACCTACTAATGAATAAATTGGAATATGGTATGATATGTTTTACCGTAACAACAACGTGTTTGATGCTAAGCAGGTAGAACTGTGTAAAAGGGGAGGCTGTGGCTGAATCGGTAGAGAGATGGCCTGCAGTCCTACGGGACCCAGGCTCAAATCCCTGCTAGGGCAAGGAACAATATATGGATTTGAATTTCATAAAAAGCAGACTTTACTGATCTACTAGAAGACCCGCCGACATGTCGTAAAAATACCATCGCTAAAGCCAATACGCCAGTCCTGTATGAGACAGACCTAGCATGTATTCAATATGGATGGTGGGTGTTAGTACCGAAGTGGTGACATGTTGAGGAGTATGGTATGTAGGAGGACTACTGGGCCTTGGTAGCAGGGTGTGAAGCCTATGTCCAGAGTCGAACACACGCACACACACACACACACACACACACACACAAATATATATATATATATATATATATATATATATATATATATATCTATATATATATATATATATGCTCGTCCACACCAAAGGCTTGCTAACGCGGGTGGGAGTTCTGTATCATTGAAATCCTGAGTTCTTACCCACACCCACCCTCGTCCCATCCTTCTGTGAGTAACAGTGATGCCAAACTTCCTCACGTTCCAGCAAGCATGTGGTGTGAACGAGGCCTTAGATTATCTGAAGACTTGACCCGGCTACCATTATATACAAATCATAAGCATTGCTTTCTCACCATCATAAATCCATCTGCATACCGAAACAGACAATGCACGTACTGCCTGTAACTTTATACCGTCAGTCTGGACCGATAATACATTTCCTGCTTAAGTTATGATTTAACACCTCTGCTTTATCAACATAAAGTCATTCTTCCGCTTTATATTGTCTATTTTGGATTTGTTAATATCAGTGTACTTTATGTAGTTCGTGGCCAAACATAATTCGACACACCTTTATCGGTCAGTCTAATGGGTACGTACTGCCACTGTTTTCCACCTACAATTCTCTCCGACATGGAGAGTATGTTTTCACCCGTTTGTTTGTTTGTCTGTTAGCAGGACTACTCAAAAACTAAAAGAGAGATTTGGACCAAATTTGGTGGTTAAGATAGCCCTGTCCCAGGGAACAATCGATTGACTTTTGGTACCGATCCGGATCGTATTACAGATTCTGGATCCGGAAAACACTTTTTGCAAGACCCTAATCAGTGATGAGAAAAATTTATCCCATTATGAAGAATGGTTTGGAAATTTCGTTGCCCTTGTCGGAGAGATTCGCTCCACTGAGTGCCACTCTAGTTTGTTGATTTAATCCTTTCAGTGTGTGCTGTAACAGACATTAACCCTTACCTTTCCCCTTTGGCCTAGTGCTACCCTCGGGTGACTCTACACTGACTAACAAAAATATTTCTTGTATCTCAGGAAGCCATCTGCTACACTGGATGGCAACTTTATAACCAAATGGACGCCTGGTAGTTTAGTGGGTTAAGGTCCACCAAATGGATGAAACCCATAAACGTTTACACTGAGGGGTAGTTGGGATATATCTCATGCAGTACCACTCAGGATAAAGCAACTCATCACTTTCGTCTTAAATGTATTAAATTGCCTCTCCCAAAGCCCCTACACTCCTGCTGCGGCAGTAAATGAGTAGATGGTAGTCTCTCAGTCTATCCAAAATTCATCTTCAGCTTAATCATCATCATCATCATCAGCAGCAGCAGCAGCAGCAGCAGCATTCCTTTTTCTTCCTCCATTTTCGTCCTACTCATAGTTTTCCTTTTCCTCCTCATCTTTGTCCTCTGATCCCTCTTCCTTCTCTTCTTCTTCGTCATTTTCTTCTTTTCCATCTTCTTCCATTTCCTCTTCCTCTTCTTCCCTTCCCTTTCATCCTACCGTTCTTCTTCCCTTACTTCTTGCTCCTCGTCTTCCTCTTGTTATCCCCATTCACTTTACACCGTCTCATTACTGTCATTCTTTTCCTGTCCAATTTTCCCTCTTCCTTGTCCACCCCTTCTTCCCTCTGCACAACACCCGCTTCAGTCCCCTTCCAAACATTTTTTCGTGAAAGAAGGGTTGTTACTGAGAAGGGACAGAAAATGCTTGCCAGTCCTTTGCTCGCTGTCACCTATCAGAGAATGTGACAACAGAGAGAGAGAGAGAGAGAGAGAGAGAGAGAGAGAGGGGAGAGGAGAGAGAGAGGAGAGAATAGAAGAGAAGAGAAGAGAAAAGAGGAGAGATAGAGAGGGGGGGGGACAAACAAAGATAAAACGATATGCTAAGTCGAGATATTGATAGTTTCATAGCAAGTATTTGGACACAAAGGTAGATACAAAATAAGGCAGATAGACAAATATACGTAGATAGACAGGTAGAGATAGATAGATAGATTAATTAACAGATGGACTGGTAGGTACAAACAAATGCTTTCTCTCTCATATTCCTCTGCATCTCCCTTTTCCCTCTTTTTTTCCTTCACCTTCCCTCTCCAGCCCTCGTTCTCCATCCATCATCCCTCGAGCCCTCTTCTGTCTTGTTCTACAAATCCTTTCCCCTAACAATAATATCACTACTACTACTGCTGCTACTACTACTACTGCTACTACTACTACTACTACTACTGGTAATGAAAACATTTGTAGTAGTAGTAATAATAATAATAATAATAATAATAATAATAACAAAAATAATAACATACATACAGACATAATCTAATTCCGTATTGCTCCATGATCAGCGTAGAAGCCCGGGGCTAGGCAAGTTGGTCTTGACATTTAAGATAAGACTGACCAGACTCACTAATCTCTGGGTTGCATTACGTGAACAATATCACCAACCATCCCTTGGATATAAACCTACACAGGCTCAATCCGACTGGAGCGCCCAAATTACTCATTAGACCACCAGGCGCCATAATTTAGTTATATGGTTACCACCCAGAGCAGTAAATGATTTCCTAGTGTACAGGAAATAATTTGAGTTGTCACTCAGTGTAGTCACCCGTGTACAAAAGGGAGGAGGAAAGACAATAATAATAATAATAATGATAATAATAATAATAATAATAATAATAATAATAATCCATCCATCCATCATCCAATCCTACACTGCCCCATGAGGATCGTAGGAGCCCGGGGTTAGGCAGTTGGTCCAGACATTTAAGATGAGAGTGAATAATAATAATAATAATAATAATAATAATAATAATAATAATAATCCATCCATCCATCCAGCATCCAATCCTACGTTGCCCCATGAGGAGCGTAGGAGCCCGGGGCTAGGCAAGTTGGTCCTGACATTCAAGATGAGAGTGACCAGCCTCACTCATCCCTGAGTGGCATTACAAGAGCAATAAACCCCAGCCATCCCTTGGATATAAACCTTCACCTGCTCAATCCAATTGGAGCACCTTTATTACGCACTAAACCACCAGGCGCCATAACTTGGTTATATGGTTACCACCCAGTGTAGTAAATGGCTTCCTGGTGTACAGGAAACCATTTGGCTTGTCACTCAGTGTAGTCACCCACAGGCGGAACGGAGGGGAAAGAATGAAGGAGAGAAAGACAGAAGAGGATGGAAGGAAGAAAGGATGGAGGAGAGGAAAGGGCTGACACCCGAGAGCATCACTACATCAAGTGAGTGGATGCTGAGCGCCCCCACCTACAATAATAATAATAATAATAATAATAATAATAATAATAATAATCACAAATAATGGTAATAATAAAAATACTAAGATTTTAGTAGCCTACATGCATTAGTATTATCGTTATTATAACTTTTCTTAATTACTACTACTACTACTACTACTACTACCCAGGCCCGTAGCCAGGCAGGGGGGGTCGAGAGGGTTGGACGACCCCTCCACCTGCCTAAAGGTTCACTTTCTCGTGGTCTGTTATTCATTGCAAAAAGAGTCACTTTCCGTTGTTTAGAAGTTTTGTGCTGCTTCTCAACGTCGCTTATGCATACACCCAGACCACCATAGCATGAATGCAGAACACCTTTGACCAGCCGGCTGCTATGCAATCCAGAGTCAGCAGAACCTCCCCCCTCCCTTTTGAAAAGTCTGGCTACAGGCCTGTACTATTACTACTATTACTGCCATTAGCACGATTATTGTTATTATTCTTACCATTATTATTATTATTAGTATTATTATTATTGTTATTGTTATTGTTATTATCATTTTTATTATTATTATTATTATTATTATTATTATTATTATTATTATTATTAATCATTATTATTATTAATATTTTCATTCTTATTACTATAATTACGTTATACACACGCACACAACTACACACATGTACACACATCTCAATACACACATACATACCCTTCCTGTACACACACACACACACACACACACACACACACACACACACACACACACACACACACACACACACACACACACACACACACACACACACACACACACACACACACACACATGTAGACTCAGCCAGGTTTAGTGTAGTAAGAACTGAGTGATGACACACACACACAGGAACTTGGGTTGTAAAGCTTCTCCCCGACTTCTTGACTATTTCTTGAACAGTAGGTATAGTACGTCCTACTCCCTTGGCGTCTACGTACCTTGTATTACTCCTACTCCCTTGTGTACCTTCTATTACGGTACTCCTACTCCCTTGTATACCTTCTATTACTCCTACTCCCTTGTGTACCTTCTATTACTCCTACTCCCTTGTGTACCTTCTATTACTCCTACTCCCTTGTGTACCTTCTATTACTCCTACTCCCTTGTGTACCTTCTATTACTCCTACTCCCTTGTGTACCTTCTATTACTCCTACTCCCTTGGCGTCTACGTACCTTGTATTACTCCTACTCCCTTGGCGTCTACGTACCTTGTATTACTCCTACTCCCTTGTGTACCTTCTATTACTCCTACTTCCTTGGCGTCTACGTACCTTGTATTACTCCTACTCCCTTGGCGTCTAGGTACCTTGTAGCTATTACTCCTACTCCCTTGGCGTCTAGGTACATTCTATTACTCCTACTCCCTTGGCGTCTAGGTACATTCAATTATTCCTACTCCCTTGGCGTCTAGGTACATTCTATTACTCCTACTCCCTTGGCGTCTAGGTACATTCTATTACTCCTACTCCCTTGGCGTCTAGCTACATTCTATTACTCCTACTCCCTTGGCGTCTAGCTACATTCTATTACTCCTACTCCCTTGGCGTCTAGCTACATTCTATTACTCCTACTCCCTTGGCGTCTAGCTACATTCTATTACTCCTACTCCCTTGGCGTCTAGCTACATTCTATTACTCCTACTCCCTTGGCGTCTAGGTACCTTGTAACTATTACTCCTACTCCCTTGGCGTCTAGGTACCTTGTAACTATTACTCCTACTCCCTTGGCGTCTACGTACCTTGTAACTATTACTCCTACTCCCTTGGCGTCTACGTACCTTGTAACTATTACTCCTACTCCCTTGGCGTCTACGTACCTTGTAACTATTACTCCTACTCCCTTGGCGTCTACGTACCTTGTAACTATTACTCCTACTCCCTTGGCGTCTAGCTACATTCTATTACTCCTACTCCCTTGGCGTCAAGGTACCTTCTAACTATTACTAAGTCGCTGGGAGAGAACCAAGGGATGATCAGGAGTGGCAGGCGACAGGAGCGTTATGCTGAGTTTACAAATACTCTGTACGGTACACAAAAGTCTCTCAGCAACTGTATCAAACAACAGCTATACATATGGACACATACATCATCATACACCAACATAACTATGGAATATCAGTACTGCTCGAATTGCTCTACTTTTGGTGGAGTCCGGTGTTCACGTGAGTAAAGATACTTTTTTGAGAGATGGTACACACACACACACACACACACACACACACACACACACACACACGTAAATACATTACACGAATATTTATTATGCCTACTGTACATACTCCTACGCTCAACCACAGACATCCATACACCCACACGCACACAGATACCCCCATCCCCCCCCCCACACACACACGGTACATGAATATTTATTATGCCTACTGAACGTACAGTGCTCCTACGCTCAACCCCAGACATCCACACACCTACACTCACACAGATGCTCCCATCCCGCCACATTACACATAGAGGCTACACACACACACACACACACACACACACACACACACACACACACACACACACACACTTATGAATATGAACGATGTCGTAGAATATCAGTTTTCGGTTTAAAAATATGTCTGCAACAACTCTGGTACAAATCTCAGTAGTTAAATTTATACTTTCAATAATTATACTAGTTGGTGAAAATGGTCTGTCTCAATAATTACCCCTAAAGTCATCAGTAACTGTAGCTCCCCAACGACTGAGAACTGGACCCCCCCCCCCCCGTCATGAAGCAATTTTATTTTTTTTACTGGGCCATAAATCTCCTGACGATGTTAGCACCTCAAGTAACTACACACACACACACACACACACACACACTGATAAATACAGTATTTATTAGGCAAAAACGCATGATTTCTCTCTCTCTCTCTCTCTCTCTCTCTCTCTCCGCCCACACATTTATCATATTCCTTTTAAATGAATTATGAAACCCGTGTGGTTTTTTTGT
>NC_136955.1:23561489-23593989 GCF_032717465.1 Coenobita brevimanus | reverse complement strand
TATGGGTGTGTATGGGCTTGTGTGAAAGAGGAAGGATGAAGGTGTGTGTGTGTGTGTGTGTGTGTGTGTGTGTGTGTGTGTGTGTGTGTGTGTGTGTGTGTGTGTGTGTGTGTGTGTGTGTGTGTGTGTGTGTGTGTGTGTGTGTGTGTGTGCAGCTTTGAAAATGGATGACAGCGAGTGAGAGGGAGACATGGGAGAGGCGTGTTGAGTGTGGACGCTTGAGTGTCGGAGAATTTGTGTGTACCCTTGAGTGAGTGAGAGTGATTGTGACATTTACGCATATTTTTCGTGATGGTGTCAGTTTGTGGATACACGCACACACCCACGCACGCACGCACTCGCGTTCTCACACACACACAGGAGCACACACACACGCGCTCGCACACACACACACACACACAGGAGCACACACACACGCGCTCGCACACACACACACACACACACACACACACACATACACACGAGAGAGAGAGAGAGAGAGAGAGAGAGAGAGAGAGAGAGAGAGAGTTGTATCCTAAGGTATTGAACTCTGTGCCCTTAGGGAGGACGACGGGAAGAGAATGAACCTGGATCGATATCTGGATGGATAATGGTAAGAGGATGAGCCTGGGAACGCATTCATAAAATTTCTTAGGCATTACTATTTTCTGTATAAGGCCATTTGTTTTTCCTTTCATCTTACTCACACATGGACTTAGGCACGGATTCATAAAATTTCTTACGCCTTATTTTTTTCTGTATAAGGCCATTTGCTGTTCCTTTTTATTCTATCTTTACATTTTCATCTACTAAACAAACACACACCCAAACTGCGCTGAACAAAGACGTGAAAAAAGATGCAAAAGAATAACAAGACTGCCAACATGAACGAGGGAATTTACAATGGTATCCACACATTTACAGTACGTTGGCTTGGTTTTGTACAAATTCCCATGATGATTAATGGACACTGAAAAACATAGGATCTCAAAATTTGATTTGATTTCATATTTGACTCCATAAATCCCTTCCAAATGGAATATAAAAAAATGAGAGAGAGAGAGAGAGAGAGAGAGAGAGAGGGGGGGGGGATAGTGACCAAAGGAACAATAATACCACGTCTGAAGCGAACAGGTTAAGAAATAAAGATATGGAGTAAAGTAAAAAAAAAGAAAAAAAAAAAGAAGAGGGGGAAATGCAGTACCACAAGACCTAATATGTCTCAGTAATGGTGAAGGGCTATGGCGACGTGTCCATCGTAAAATGCTGTTAAGATACTTTATTAGTTCCTGTCATCTAGTTCCTAAGGGTGAGGACAGTCAGGGAAGGCCATTATTGAGTTGGGTGAAAGGGTGAGAAGATGAGCAGGGTGTATTGACCAGCATGAGCTCCTGTTTTCTATTCGATGATCGTTAACTATACCATTTTTACTCTAACCTGGCCAAAAACTGCTCTCTCTCCATCTTCAATGATGGGCTTAAGTAACATTAATACTGGAATACGAAGCTAGTCACGAAAAGTGCTATGGAAAGGATATAGAGCAGTAGTATCGTCTTTTCCTGCCAAAGAGCTACGTCAAATTAGCTGCATGAAGACGATAATCTAGGCCAAGTTGAAGCAGAAGCAGCATAGCCATTGACTGTGACGAGGAACCTAGTCAAACAGTCACTTAATACAACCCGTATCACTCTCTTCAGTATCCAGGTGTTTATTCAGTTCTTTGTTCGATTTGCCATGAAACAGGAAGGAACCAGTCTAAGTAGGGAATATTGCTCTTGATATTCTAACGAACTGACCATTCTGTGAGGGCCGTAAGGAGTGGTGGTTCTGTGTATTTGTGTAAAGCTAACACAGGCTTTCGTTCTTTCCATTTTTTTTTTCTTTTTCTCTCCGCTATTCTCCTCTCTCTCTCTCTCTCTCTCTCTCTCTCTCTCTCTCTGCAGCTATCGTATAATGGGGAGCATTCGACATTTAATTTAAAACACAATAAAAATAATAGTTTGAATGCATGTGTACCCCCCAAAAATTTAATTATTTTCACGTAAAACTCATCATACCGTTAAGTAATTTGGCTTGATATTAAAACAGTTATTAATGACAATTTGCTATATTTGTAATGCTGTCTATCTCTCTACAGTCCGATGCCAAAATCCCTTAAGGGGTGGCGTTTGTCTTTGAGCTCTTTATTTTACGGGGTGGGGATTTTAAAATGGAAATATTGTGCAAAAATAATGTCAGGTTACTTAACTACCGACAAGCAGATATACTGTAGAATGACACACAGACACGGAGAGAAAGAGAGAGAGAGAGAGAGAGAGAGAGAGAGAGAGAGAGAATTACGAAACTCAAGCGTCTGTTGGTGCTATACTCTAAGACGTATGGGACAGCGTCAGGTTGGGTAGTGTTGTGTCGCTAATGATGTGTCCCAAGAGAGATATGGGCCTCTGACACGAAGCCACCACCCACCATATTTATAGAGCTTGCTACTCTTATGACCGTATTTATAGAGTATTTTACTCTTATGGCTGGATTTATGGAGTGTGTTTTCTTTAAGGCCGGAGTTATTGAGCACATTGACATTATTTGGCCACTTTCTCGTCTGTTTAATCCTCTGAGCCTTATTTCATTACATTACTTTATTTCAGGTACACTACGATTAGGGTCAACTTAGAAAAGAACTCTCATACTCAAAGTTGAAGGGTATATCTAAATCCCCTTCTTGAAAGGTCTAAGCTAAGCTGAAGTTCATACTCAGACGACGAAAAATAGTAATTCATATTTTAACATTCCTCGGTGCTAAGTACAAATCTGGATTATATAATGATATAGGCTGTCGTTCAACAAGTGTCGAAGTTTGTTTCAATGTAAGTACTATTATGGCGGACTAATTTTACCAGCCTACAAGTTACGCATTAATCCCCTTGAGAACAAAATGGTCTAATGATTTTACTTTTAAATAAATCTCTCACAATAAACCGATATCCACTATGGCAGAGTTGCTATCTGTCTGTCTGTAGCCAGACGCCATGATCCAGTAAAAGGTGGCCGTTTGACTTTGAGTTGTTTTATGGGAAGGGGCACTAACCTTCATCCAACCCACTTGTTGACACGCAGGGAACACTTGTGGGTTGGATATATGGTTACCACCCAGAGCCGTAAATGGTTTCCTGGCTTAGAGGAAACCATTACTCTTGTCACTCACGGTAAAGCCACCTGAAAAGGAAAGAGAATAACAAAACGTAACACGAAACATGGGAGAAATAGGAGGAGAGGAGAGCAGACACAGAAAAAGAATGATACTGGTGAAGGAAGAAGTAGACAGCACTACATGAAGTGAATGGATGATGGTCACCACCATCTACCACATATATATACACAAACTAAATATATCATCCTGTGGTGGCAATTATGAAAGAAAAAAAATGATATCATAATACTGAATGATTTAAATGTCCGCAACATTAACCTCAAGATGACCGATAGTCGAGTTCCTTAAATTCCAGCTCAGGTAATTTAACCCTCTCCGGCACAGTCACGCGATTCGCATGACGTGGTGTGCACGCTGAAAAAGCACAGTCACTCGAATCGCGTGGTTTAAGCACAAAAATATTAGTCAGAAAAAAAGTTATCGGCCGATTTGTGTGATTTTTTTATGCGTGATAGCGCCGCCAGTACTCCCTGGAGGCAAGTCATTGGCAATGCTGCATTGCTTTATCTACCTCAGCCCGCTCCCTCCAACCTCAGTGTTTGTTGAGCAGTCAGGTGGTGGTGTTTGACAGTTCGTGGTTCCCTTTAACCCTCTCACGCGCGATAAGTTTCAGTAAGTTTTCAGGTTCACGATTTTATTTGACGAAGCCGCCCGGCGTGGGAGCGCGCGCACGGCAAATTTGGGCGAATGAAACACATTCTTGCCTTATTTTCGCCACCCAAAAATCCATTTATTCCCATCAAACCTTTCTCAAGGTAGGCAGCGATGTTTGTTCTATCTGATAAATAGGACCAAAACACAGGAAAACACCAAAAAAAAAAATAAAAGTTATTAGCCCTGGAAGCATGGTAGAGTGAACCGTTTTCACTTCCCAACATCGCCGTTTGAATGTTTTCCATCATAAAGGGAAAATGATCTAATAAGTTTTTATAGAGAATTTCATCAGCTTTCTAACGAAACAAATCCGGTTGTGATACGATGTATACTTTTCGAGAAAATGGACAAAAACTGAAAGCCATTTTCGGAAAAAATTCACGGACCTCTGAAAGCTAAATTTTCCCAGACACCTTATGTTTTTATTACATAGTAATATGCCCAAATTCACCAGCTTTCCCCATCTCCAAGAAGAACCCCATACGCGTCATAGTTCTCGAGTAAATCGAAAGAAAGTACTAGGCACTCCATCCTTGATTGACTTTCGTGATGTGCACACGGCGTACGCAGTGTTCCCGCCTACGTAACAACGAATTCTTATCACAAATATTACATAGTTATGTATTGTACATACGAGTAATTGGCAGACAAAATGATGTTATTACTCCGAGCGCTTCTCACACAACAACCGCTAGGAACAAAAACATTTCTCACGCCTTTTACCCCCCAAAACGCTACCAAAGGCTTACATTCTGGTATTGATCTTACGTAGAATTTAGTGGTATTGATGATGATTGTAACAGGAAATCGATAACTCTAATAGTTTTCGAGTAATTGGCCGACAAAGTGAGGTTACTCTTCCGATCGCTACCAACTTTTACACACACTGTTTTTTCCTTGCACACCTGCCTGAAGACTATGCTACCAACTTTTTTCCCCCTATCTGTACAGACTGTTACATCTTCCATGGATGTTTTCCTATTGTTATAACCTACTACACATAAACATAACTCTTCTGTAGTTAATGCTGTGGAGATTTACTTTCTTTCATATGTGTAATCTGTAGGAGAAAATGGTTATTTGTCTGAAAGTTGGAGAGGTAATGGTAATAGATTATTATATATATCAACAAAATTTGCAGAACTCACTTCCTCCAGGGGTGTTGATCCAGTTAGACCAGGGATTTGAAGATAAGGAGTTATGTAGTGTGTGTGTGTGTGTGTGTGTGTGTGTGTGTGTGTGTGTGTGTGTGTGTGTGTGTGTGTCTGTGTGTGTGTGTGAGTGTGAGTGTTAGTGTGTGTGTGAGTGTGTGTGTGAGTGTGTGTGTGAGTGTGTGTGTTAGTGTGTGAGTGTGTTAGTGTGTGTGTGTGAGTGTGTGAGTGTGTGTGTTAGTGTGTGTGTGAGTCAGCTTCTCCCTGAAAGTATGAGGCAACGCTATTTTTGGCACACACCACACTCGTTCACGGAAACTCGCAGCTTGTTTGACGTATATTTCATACAATTCCATACGCATTTACGCTATCAAAATCACAATAATTCCAGCCCTAAAACACCGGCAATTCTCCCCTCCCGACTTCAGGTTTTCCCCTTCACAACATTCTGTTTCATGCCGTACGTAACGCTTGCTGGCTCCATAATTTCACCAAGCCATCCACAGTATCTTTCACACAATATATATTTATGCCTTGGCTTCATTTATATACATATTTCCACTCACGCCATACGGCCTACGGGGGGGGGGGGCTGAGTGGCGAAACCCCGCTACACTGACCATGCGTCTGGCTCCAAGCCCAACGATTGCTAACGGCCAGAATTGCTTTTTAATACATATATGTATGTTCCATCGACAATATCACGTCAGTATATGTTCACATACAATGTATTATCTCACTGAGTCAATAGGGCCTTTGCCTCGGGCGAGAGGTGGAGAATTATGGACGATTTAATCACAGTCTCTAACACATTTCACTCATCTCGTAAATTTTCAAACCATGTAGCCCTCTGGGTAGTCATAGCAAGCTACTTACACCGTTCTTAGTGCAGCTGGGTGATGTTCAGAATGAAATAAGCGAAGTCCTCCTCATCCCTTTGAATCATGATGACTAGTCTGATTCTAACTGGGTCAAGCTCAGGGCGATATCACTGAATTACGATGCTAAACAATCACAGCGTTATGATTCCAACTGGATAAAGTTCAAGTCAGATAAGTGTATTCCTTCTCATCTCACCGAGCCACAGTGCCAAGATATCACGGTGTTATTATTCCAAATGAGTGAAGTTCAGGGAGAAAAAATATATTCCTCCCCATATCACTGAATCACGATGCTTAGACAATCATAGCTTTCTGAATCCAAATGGGTGAAGTTCAAAGCGAAATAGCGTAAGTCTCCTTAGCTCACTGAATGGCAATGCTAAACTGATACATCCCGGGCCGTGACTCCTGCCCTGTCGACCTGTCAGGCTCAGAGGATTCGAAGCAGGATGATGAACTCAGCGAGCGACGGTTTGAGCAGCCGGTATGAACACCCTCACTGCGATTATTTCCTTTTATGATATGTAGTAATAGTAGTAGCAGTGGCGGTAGTAGCAGTAGTGGTGTTGGTAGTAGTAGTAGTAGTAGTAGCAGCAGTAGTAGTAGTAGTAGCAGCAGCAGCAGCAGCAGCAGTAGTAGTAGTAGTAGTACTAGTAGTAGTAGTAGTAGTAGTGGTGGTGGTGGTGGTGGTGCTTGCAACCCTAGGCTCATCTAAACGAGAACCCAGTAGATTGCAGGCTAAAAGTTTTTTTTTTTTTTTTATGCGAGGAAGAAGGAACCAAAGGCCATGAGCCCGCAGTAACAGTTCCCTCCAAGAGAAAAACATAATACAATAGAGAGCCAAATTCAAGATCCGATCATTTTGAGATGCCTGGACACACTGCGTTTGAAAGACTGCAGATCATAGGCAGCAGGAAATACAGACAGAGGGAGACAGTTCCAGAGCTGACCTGTTGCATAAATGAAAGACTAGGGGTAACGGTTAACTCTTGCATTAGAGAGTTGGACAGAAAAGGGATGAGAGTTTGCTGCCAGACGGGTGCTACGCGCCCGTCGTAGAGGTGGAGGAATGCAAGCAGACAGTTCAGAGGAGCAGTAACCATTAAAGTAGCGATAGAAAAGAGATAAAGATGCAACGGTGCGGCGAAGAGACAGAGGTTGAAGGGAGTCAGTAAGAGGAGGAGAGTTAATGAGACGAAAAGCCTTTGACTCCACCCTATTGAGAAGAGCTGTATGTGGGGAGCCTCCCCACACATGAGAGTTGTACTCCACACAGGGGCGGATAAAACCCCTGTATAGAGTCAACAATTGTGCAGGGGTAAAGAAAGAGCGGAGTCGGCTTAGCACACCCAATCTCTTGGAAGCAGATTTTACAAGAGTTGTAATATGATCTTTCCAAGATAAGTCCCGAGTAAATGAAACCCCAAGCATGTTCAAGGATGATGCAGGATTAAGCTGAATATTATTAAACATTAGTGGGTATACCTGTGGAAGATTTTGTTGGGTTGATAGGTGTAAGAACTGAGTCTTAGGTGCATTAAAAACAACCATATTATTTTTACCCCAGTCAGAGATACGAGCCAAGTCAGACATTAGGTGTGCCATAGCCTCACCCCTTGTTTGTTGAAGTAACTGTTGAGATGGGCGTTCTTCTACGGCCCATCACCCTCTTTTAAGGGGACAGGGAAACGGGTGGGAGGCGCTTGTTTAACTAGGGAGTTGACCAACTCGGTTGCATCTGCGTCACCACACGAAGGCGCCCATCTTCAGCACCAAGACAGTTCAAAGAGTCGCCTAATGAGCTAGAAGTCTCTCACACAGTTCACAACCCCGCCTTCATTCCAGACATAAGCTGCTCTGATGCCTAAATCTTGACTTATCACGGACCGGCTAAATTTGAATGAAAAAAAAAAAAAAAAAAAAAAAAGGACGTGAAACTGTAGATGGAACGCCTGGTGCTGGGGATTATGAGAACTTTTAGGGAGGTTTTTTGGAAACTCGAAATGAACAGCTGAGGGGCTCTTACACACAGCTACCAATCCTGCTGACGTCCGAGCAGAATGATTTTAAAACATTCACGACCATGATGCACTTTTTTTTTTTTTTTTTTTTTTTCAGCATGCGATTTTCTTTCTCTTTTTTTTTTTTTTTTTTTTTACATAAGGCAGGCGTCGTTTTTCTTTTTTATTGATAGAACAAAGGAAAGAAAAACGAATCAATAAAAAAATAATCCATGCACCAGATTACCATTGTCCTCCATTCATAAAAAATTAGTGTATTATTAAAAGGGTTAATCGAGGCTATATTTAACACTGATAGTTTGTAAAGTCTCTCTAAGGTAAAGTAAAGTTTTCTGGTGATAGCAACGATTCAGTACAAATACGTCGTTGGACTGAAGGAGTTACACCTCTCATTACGATGAAAATGGGCAAATTGGTAGGGGGAGGAGGGGAGAGGAGGGATGGAGATGCTGGGGGAGATGAGGGAATGATGAGAGTGGCGAGGAGGAATGAGGCATTGTGGGTAGGGGATATGAGGAATACTCGAGGGAAAGAGGCGACGGAGAGGGAAATGGAAAGGAAGCAAGGAGAGGGCAGGTGGTGGAAATGGGGAGACGCTTAGGAAGGGGAGAGGTGAGGAAGGGGTGGGGAGTGGGAGGGAACAGGTAAAGAAGACAGGGCAGGCAGGAAAGAAGGATGTGGAGGAGATGAGGAAAGCGCTGAAGGAGGAGGAAGAAGAGGAGGCAAAGCAGGGGGGAAGGTATGGAGGCAAGAAGAAAGGAAGGAGGAACGGGTAGAGAAAATGGGAAGGCAGGGGAGGGAGGTGAGGAAGGCGAGGAGGAAGCAGGGAGGGGGCAGGTAGAGAAAATGAGGAGGAAAGGAGCAGGGCGGGGGAGATTCAACCCGTCATTTATGGTATTCTCTTTTTCTAGGCGTAATTGTGGTCATTTGCACAGGCCTCTTCCTTTTTATTATGTAATGAACAGGGATTTGTTCCACTGCGCGGTGAGTCTGATGAGAATGGTTTATACAGATGGCCTCATTCCGTGGCTCACAAGCTTGCCAGAGTCCACAGTTTTGGCGCCTACAGTCAGGTGGGGTATTATTTCAGGTAATTCTTGCTTCCTCTAGATGTTTTTACTCAGCTTAAATATACGGTTTTATTCAGCTTGAGGAGGATCTGTAGTTGTGAAGATTACTCCTTTCACTTTATCTTGGAGAATTTTTTTTTTTTTTAGGTTATTTCTCGTAACTCATAATAAGATGGCATTAGGGACCGGCGTCATTTCCATAACACTTTTATGTGACTAGCACCATATTCAACCGTTAATCTCTTGGTACAGCTAAGGCTTCAGCTTGATTTGACAGTATCTTATACCTGCTTAAGATTAACAACTCTTAATCTTATGTCTAACCTCTCTAGTTCGAGAAGCCTCCCCTAAGGTGATTAAATCGTCTGGAAGCAGCAAGAATAAAATGCAAAAGAAGTTAACTATGCAAAGATACGGCACTGGTTGGGGGAAATCTGTACTGTACAGTGAGGGGCAAAAATCAGTCGAACAAGATGGCCTGTTTTGTTTTGTTTTTTTGAATCAAGACCCAAAGTAGCAGGAAGTCAGTTTGCAACGGTCAAACATGGGTACCTGTCCGCGCATGACGTCACACGGACCGGCGTCTCACTTCGAACCAGGCCACCACTCACCTGACTCTGCCGATCAAAGTCAAGAAAATGTCGGGTTATTGTGCAGTTTATAGGCGAAATTCTTCAAATTCGCACGGAGGAGACTATTATATACACAAATTTCATCTACTTCTTGGGATCTTGGTCTGGATATTATCTACAGACAACGGTAGGTGAGGGCCCCCTCCATCCACTTACTCGATGTAGAGCTATTTTCAAAGGACGCTACATTGCTTGATGTCTATACATTCCTCTAACTCACGAAATAATTTACTACGCTGGGTGGTATACACATAAGCAAATACTGTATACTCCTGGCGGTTTAGGGAGTTAAGGCTCTCCGAAAGAATACGGCCTACAAGGGTTTAGCCTATATCCGAAAGAGTGGTTACGGTTATTATTCACATAATGCCATGCAGGGAGTAGGAACTAGTCACTCCCGTCTTACACGTCGGGGATGAGCAGCTTAACCCGGGCACCCGTGCTTCTGATGGTGCACTAAGAGACTGTATGAAGAATGGATGGAACATAACGAGCCTTTACATATTCAGTCCAAGAGTGTAGTTTCTGTTCACTCTTGTTGTCAGCAGACGAGTTTATTCCACTTTGGAGAGTCACCTGGTAGGGAAGATGTTAATGAAAGATACAGCCAACCCCTCCAGTTTGAAAATATCTCCTAAGCTAAATGAAAACGTCTGAAGCTATAGCAGAAGAAGAAGAAGAAGAACGCCATAATGATTTAGGTGGAAAAATGAGTCTTGGCTGATTCGATATTTCCGTGATGTGTACAATAAAAGACAAAAGTCGTGTCCTGAAATTTGATAAAAACGTCTGCTGAAAGGCTAAAGTTTTGGTGCGTTCTGCTTTGTGTTATTCGTACTGGTGGTAGCAGTGACATGTGATGCCATTTGCTCCAGGTGGCTAGTCTGTGGATGCGACCCTGTTTTTCATAACAAAGCGATATATAAACAAGCAGATGTGTTTTTCCGACTGCTAATTTTATTTGATATATATATATATATATATATATATATATATATATATATATATATATATATATATATATATATATATATGTGTGTGTGTGTGTGTGTGTGTATACCGTTTTTCTCTTTTTTGTTACCATGTTCGGAACACAACAATTCACTTAGCTAAAGACATGTCCGGATTTTGGTTCTACTTCTTTATCAATTTAACTTCTGCTTAGCTTAAGTTGATAGTTAAAAGCTGTGAAAGGCATCATCTGTCATCAAACAACGCTGTTACACATGAGGATATAGTCAGTGTATAATGATAATCGAATGTTTTGTTATGAATGGCGAATTGAATCTCAGAGACTGGAGTTTGAACACTTAACCCAGAAGACCGAAGTCTACGGACAGCTATTCGTGTGCTTCATTGTAGGTTCAGTTCGTCTCTTAAGGAATAAGCACTGCTTACAGCTGCTGCCTTCCATCGTTGTGAATATTTCCTGGTCCTGTATTGGTGTGGTAACACTAGGGCCACCTGAACGATGACTACTGTCCGTTGTACCTTCCTCCCGAAAGCGACTAATCCACCTTTCTACGATTCTACTTACACCTAATGTTTGAACTATCTGTTCGGGATTCATTCCTCTTAAATAAAGGTATATCAAGTCCTCTCTCATCTTCCCAGTAGTTGCACGCATGTTGTTTTGCCCTGTCCATATCAAGACAAATATACTAGGTCTGTCTGACGTTTTGCGGTGTGTCACGGCCAAGCAGTCATCGCCTGACCTAATATGGTTCACATTTCTTCTCTCCGAGAAAGCAATATTCGCAAATGGAAGTTAAGGCATCGGAATTTCCTAGGTTCGTTTATACGGTCATCTCATCAGCAGCTGATATGAAGCTTGAGGAACGTCAAGCTAGCTAACCACGAATATGCAGCTGTGGTAGAGCCCTCATAATATTCACATGTAACACATAATCATCGGACAAAACCGGGATATGACTTTTGTCTTTCACTGTACGCTAGTTCTTCGAAAGATAAAGATGGCCACTTTGTTGCTTCCACAGTCCATGCGTTTTCTTAGCTCACTCCCCAGGCGATGTCATTACTGCCGCTAAGAAGGTTAGATTGGTTTGTTTCTCTGCCTCTGTCTTTATCTGTCTCTATCTCAGTCACTGTCTCATTCTCTGTCTCTGTCTCAGTCTCTTTTTATCTGTCTCTGTCTCCTTCTCTGTCTGTCTGTCTATTTTTGTCCGTCTGTCTCTCTGTCTGTCTGTCTGTCTGTCTGTCACTGTCTCTGCCTCTGCCCCTCTCTCTCTCTCTCTCTCTCTCTCTCTCTCTCTCTCTCTTAATCCCTCAATTTCAAAAGGCTTTATGTCTGTCTGTCTGTCTGCAACATCAGGAAAAACTGTTGGAAAATAGTACCAAATTTGGAATAATGACTGTAAACCATCATAGGAAGAAACTACCGAATTATGGGAGGGAAAAAAATCAAACATCATGATCGAATGGAAGAATTTTGCTACGCTGGCGGAGGTATGCGTTCTCTGAGTGTTTTTATTTTATATCATTAATTTACTTATATATTTGTTGGGGCTGAGATACGAATAAATTGTGTGTGTGTGTGTGTGTGTGTGTGTGTGTGTGTGTGTGTGTGTGTGTGTGTGTGTGTGTGTGTGTGTGTGTGTGTGTGTGTGTGTGTGTGTGTGTGTGTGAGTAAAGTGTGAGTGTGTCGTCCTGTCTCGGTTACCTCCCTTTCTGTGGGGGAAGCAGCCTAGGTATATAGATAGATTTGTTTCTTTCTGTTGCAACAAGATTATTTTATACAGCTTATGAGAGTAGCGTAGTCGTAAAATGGTTAGTGCAGGCTAAATCTATTCCATTTAATTTATCTATTCTCCTTTAAGCCAAATAAAGTAATGACGAGATTGAAGGAGTTAAGAGACAAGCCAATACATCCTTCAGTCTTTTTCCCTTCTCAATTAATTTCTGCGGGTGAGATGAACCAGCGCTTGAACCAAAACATAAACACCTTCATAATGTTTACAGCAGCATCTTTATTTCCGTCCATACGTCAGCAATAAAACTTACTATGTTTGTAAGGACAAGAACCATTAAAGTAAACATTACTTGAACGGTAACCATGGAATCCTTAGTGAATTCTATATATATATATTTTTTCGGCAAATTGGCTGACTATATCGGAAGGAGAGAGAGAGAGAGAGAGAGAGAGAGAGTTACAGGAGCCTGAGTGTTTATATCGTTATTATCCCAATCACTGTTGAAAAAACTATGCTCTCTTTACTTTATCTTGGCCTAAAATTGCCATCCCTCCATCTTAAATGGTGAGTCGTAGCAAGAGATTAACACTAGACTATGATGCTAGTCACGAAGTGCTGCATAAAGGATGTAGAGCTACAGAATTGTCTCTCTCTGCCACTCAGCTACGTGAACTAAGCTGCAAATTTCCGAATGTCTGGGTCAAGTTAAAGTGACAGACCTATAGCATTATGATAACACCTTACGATTTTATTCAGCTGAGAGTTACCTTGAGCGTTAATGTTTCTCTTTCATCTTTGTCCAGCTTACAAGGAAATGATTTTGGATATGAGAATAATTCCCTTCCAGTTTACAAGAAAATACATATGGCCAAGTTGATAAGTATGAATTATTTGTTTAATGGGAAGAGAAGACAATATCTGTGTATTATTATTGTTTTATTTCACTGTGATATACAATTCTATATTAATTTTTCATATTTCAGTTTGTTACTGTTTAAGTTTGTATGTAACTGAAGTCTTTTACCGGTGCGTTTGAAAATGCTTGCTTTTGACGGGAGAACACTAATCAACTTCAAGTGACATACACAAATAACTCTCTTCAATAATGTACAGAATTAAAAATAAGTGAAAATCTTGTACGGTATCTTTGTGTCGCTGTCTTGACAAGGGCACACACACACACACACACACACACACACACACACACACACACACACACACACACACACACACACACACACACACACACACACACACACTATCTATATATCTATCTATTGCCAGATTCCATAATCCCATAAGCGTGACCGGTTGAATTTCAGTTAGTTGTTTTACGCAGAGGGGCACTAACCCTCCGCCAACCCACTTGTAGACTCGTAGGGAACACGTATGGGTTGGTTATATTGTTACCACCCAGCGTTATAACTGGTTTCCTGGCTTACAGGAAACAATTAGGTTTGTAACTCAGTGTAAAGCTGTTGAAAAGAAAGAGTAATAAAAAGTGACAGGAAAGAGGGGAGAAATAGCAAGAGAGGAGGGCAGACACGGGAAAAGATTTTTTTTTTTTTTTTTTAGATAATGAATGAAGGAAAAACAAAGAAAAAAAAAAAAGTCCATGTGCCTAAAGATATCCTCCATTCATAATATATTTATAACAACTGGATTTAAATTGAAGTGGATTAAATGTTTGTGGGAAGCAACTACCAGGAAGTGAATTCCAGAGAGTAGTAGTTCTGGGGAGCAATGAATTTTGATAAGCAGAGGTTCTGCATTGTGGGGGAGAAAGTGTGAGTTCATGGGCGCTCCCAGCTGCCCGAGTATTTCGGGAGAAAATGTGAAGGGGAGGCACAATTGAAGCAGGTTCGTCAGAGCACTTACGGTAAAAATATCGATAAAATAATGCTTAAGAAGCAACATCACTACATACTGATAATGGAGGAAGGTCCTGCGTAATGGCAGGATTATTGATTAATCTAATGGTAAAGGTGAGGGAGGAAGTAGGCAGCACGACATCAAGTGAGTGGATGATGGTCGCCACAATCTACCACACACACACACACACACACACACACACACACACAATACATTAGAAGAGGGCACGGTAATCAGAATAATAGTGATACATTTAACTAAAATACCAACTGCATATTATCAGACCACACACACACACACACACACACACACACACACACACACACACACACACACACACACACACACACACACACACACACACACACACACACACACACCGGCATTCAGTTGACCCAAAAAAGAGTGGTGAAGGTGAGAACGGGTAGCAAAGAGTTGGGGTAGGGATTAGGGGAAAAGAGGGGAAATTGGGACATAGAAAGATGGGAAAAGAACCAGGAAGGTAGGGGAAGAGTGAGAGGGGGAGTGGAGAGGAAGAGGGGTATGTAGGCAGGAAAGAAGGGGTTGATGGAGGAAGGGGACTGGAGTGGAGTTGAAAGAGAGGATGGGGATACGAGAGGATGGGAAAGGAGGAAGTGCGGAGTGAAGGACAGAAATGAGATGAGGGAAGGGAGGGAATAAATGATTGACTGAGGAGGAAACTAGGAATGGTATTGAGGTGATGGAAGAGGTAGGTGGAGGAGGAAAGGAAAGGGAAGGATAGGACGAGAGGGAGGAGGGAAAGGGAAAAAGTGAATGGGAGGAGAAAGATAGAGGGTACGAGAAGGTAAGAGGGGAGGAGACTTGGAAGGGGAAAAGAGGAAAATAAAGGAGATATTAGGGTGATTGGGAGGGGAGAGAAGAAAAAAAGAAACGGAGGAAAGAAGAACAAGTGGAGGGAAAAAGGGAGAGGAGGAGGAGGTGAGGCGGAGTGTGGGAGAGAAGGGGATGTATAATATGGGCCGAAGGAGGAGGAGAGAAATGGGGGATGGAAAAGAAGGACGAATAGGGGAAGGGAATAATGGAGACAAAAGTTGGGACAAATGCGACGAAGGGAAGATGGGGGAGAGGAGAAAAGGGTGGGGAGTGGGAGGGGGAGGGAAGAATAATGGGGGGGAGGGGGTAAGGGCGAAGAGAACTGTGCCGGCTGTTCCAGATCCACTTCTTGCCAGTTTTCTGTCAAGTCGGGAAACGCTTTGACTGTATCAGAGAGAGAGAGAGAGAGAGAGAGAGGGAGGGAGGGAGAGAGAGAGAGAGAGAGAGGGAGGGAGGGAGAGAGAGAGAGAGAGAGAGGGAGGGAGAGAGAGAGAGAGGGGGGAGGGGGAGCGTCAAATATGCACAAACGAAGCAGATCTTACAGGACTTGTTATTAATGGAAAGACTTTCTCATTAATAGTATAAGTTGAAGAAATGGATGGCAAAGAGAGAGAGGAGAGAGAGAGAGGGGGGGGGCGGAAAAAGACGTCGGAGTGAAATCAAAGTCTCCATCACACAAACTTCTTACAGGCGAGAGTGAGAGGGTGGGGGGGGGGGACAAGGAGAAGTCTCAGAACCCTGGCCCCTTCAGGAATTTCCCTTCAAGATGCTGTAGTTTTAGCCTTGGACAGACGATTGACGTAAGGCGCTGTTTGTCCTTCTCTGTCTTTACATTCCTTTGCTGTGTCTTGCTGTAAAGTTGGGCTGGTGGATCCCTGTGTGTCTGTCTCTGTTCTGGTTTGAGTGGTGGTTATCGTTCTTTGTCTCTGTCTCTGTTGAAGCTGAATTAACCCCTAAAGACCTATTCCGCACGATCGTGCTTTTGTGTAATTTGACTCGCCAGCCTATCTCGCATGATCGATAAAGACACAAAAAACTGGGTTGGGTAACTCCGACCCTTTGGTGACGTATATGGGATCAGACCAATGAGAGCTAGAGTGTCTGGGGTGGTATGGCGTGACTGGCCCCCTAAGGTGGGGGAGAAGGAACCACCCCCCATTACCGTCACTTTATCTCCCTCAGCCCCATTGCTTCATCTCCACATTGTCCTTTCCCAACCAACCATACCCCAACATACCCTCTACAGTGGTGTGTGCATAGCAACCCTTCTCCCCTCTCCCTCCTCCCCCCTCCCTCCTCTCCTATCCCTTCTCCTCTATCCCTCCATCCTCCTCCCCCCTCCAGCCAAACACTCCACCTCCACTTTTAGCCTGGCTTGTTTTGTTGCTATGGGCGTATACCAGACTGACATTTCATGCCTAGGGAACACTTCACATAGACATTAGCTATGTATATATAATTATTTACCATAAATAATGCATTTTCTGTACGTTTTCTATAACTATTTGGTCAATCTGTCTGAAACATACATTTTCAGGTGTGTAAATTCAGTCTCTTGAAATGTGGAAAAAAAAATAACCTTGGTGAAAGTCGAAAAATCGACTCTGTTTTGCGGCTGGAGGGACAGACCTACTGAGCAAATTGCATACTTTAGGGGTTAATGGCTCCCTTTCTCTGTATGTCTCTCTACGGGATGGGATGATGGTTCTGTCTCTGCTAGTATGGTAGACCAGGCTATTGTTGGCGATGAGGGTCTCTTTTGTGTGTGTGTGTGTGTGTGTGTGTGTGTGTGTGTGTGTGTGTGTGTGGGAGGGGATGTCTGTATTTTTGTCTGTTGGGGTGGTGTGTCTCTGCTTCTCTTTCATGGGGTGGTTGTTCTGTCTTTGTCTCTGTTTGTTGGGGTGGTGGCTTACTTTCTCTGTCTTTATTTCTGTTTGTTGGGTTGGTGGCTTTCTTTCTCTGCCTTTGTCGCAGCTTCAGTTAGGGTGGTGCCTCTCTTTCTCTGTCTCTGTTTAGGGTGGGGTGATGGTTCAGCCTTTGTCCTTGTTGGGGTGGTGGGTCTCACTGTTTGTTGGGGTGGAGTGCCTCTGTTTTTGTTTGTTGAGGTAGTGTGTCTCTGAATTTGTTTGTTGGGATGGTGTGTATCTGATTTTGTTTGTTGAGGTGATGGCTCTGTCTTTGTCGCTGTTTGTTCGGGGGTGGCTTTCTTTCTGTATTTCTCAGTTTAAGGTAGGGTGGTGGATCTGTCTCTTTTTTTAATCTCTGTTTGTAGGGATGGTGAATCTCTGCCTGTCTGAGTTCCGGTGGTGGCTCTGTCTTGGTCTCTATTTAAGTTGCGATGATGACTGTTATTTTCTGTCTCTATTTACGTTATGATGGTGGCTTTTTTTCTCTGTCTGTGTCTCTGCTGCATTTGGTTTATCTCTTTCTTTGTCTCTGTTTGTTGGGATGGTGGATCTCTTTCTCTGTCTATACCTTTGCTTAAACTGGGGCGATGGTTCTCTCTTTCTGTGCCTAAGCAAGGGACAGTGGTTCTCTTTCTCTTTCGTTGTCTCTGTTTAAGTTACGGGTTTTGGGCCTCTTTCTCTGTACCTGTCATGTTTGTTGGGGTCGTGGATCAGTCTCTGTCTATTGGGGAGTGGATCTCTGTCTTTGTTTGTTAGGAAGTGGATCTCTGTCGCTGTTTGTTGTGGTGGTAGATCTCTGTCATTTTCTTTGTTTTATTTTGGGTGGTGGTGGATCTCTGTCCATGTCTCTCCTTAATCTGGGATGGTCTCTGTTGAGACTGGATCTCTGTCCCTGATTGTGGGGGGTGGATCTCTGTCCCGGTTTGTGGGGGGGTGGATCTCTGTCCCTGTTTGTGGGGGGGTGGATCTCTGTCCCTGTTTGTGGGGGGGTGGATCTCTATCCCAGTTTGTTGGGGTGTTAGTTCTCTGTCATTTCCCCTCCCCGCTCCGGAGGGGCTCGGGGACGGTTGATTTCACTCGGTTTGTTTGTTTGTTTGTTTGTCTCTCTGTCAGTCTGTCTGTTAACAACTTTACGCGAAAACCATTGGTGAGATTGTGACTAAAATTACAAGGATGATGGGCTATGACCTCATCGCCTGATTAAATTCTGGGCCAAATCGGCCCAAGGCCCAGGCTGTAGGCCCCCAAAATGTAAAAAAAAAATAAAATAAAAATCGGGAACGGGTACAAATCGTTTTTTCACCATAACTCCTTTCAAATTCGTCATATCGACATGAAACCAAAACTTAAAGGTGCGTCTTTCAAATTTGCATCCTATAACATGCCAAACTACAAGGGGGGTCACCCTCCCCCGTTAGCGGTAGGAGAGTCAATGCTAGGTGGGTCAGGACTAAAATATCAAATAGGCATAAAATTGTCATTTTTCAACCGATTTACTCCAAATTTGATATATGACAGCAATAACTAGACATCCTACTGTGTTGATACATCAGCACTTAAATGATTGCCGGGCAGCATATTCACCAAGTCTGGAAAGGTTCGCGTTATGGGGGAAATTAGGACCAATCACAGCTCGAGCTGAGGCAAGCCAAGTGTTACCAGCTCAAGACGTCATCACTTACCTAATGACGTCATCACTTGGGTCATTTTAGTTTAACAGGGCTACCAACCTGAACATTTTTCCTTCCCTTCCAAGGAAATCTTTACGCATGCTGAAGGGAAAGAAAAATCCTTCGAAGGGAAGGAAAAGTTTAGGGAAGGAATTATTTTTAAGAATATGACCGTTGTCATTGTCTTCTTAGGTGCTTTTCGGTTCGGCTACTATTATTACCACGAGTACGCAGACCGATATGCTTAGCCATTTCATTCAGTTCTGCGCTTGATATACGTGTGATATACAATGTAATACCTATGTTTTTGTAAGTCCATACATCTTTTTGAGGAGAGGAACTAAATAATTTGAATACCGAAAGAAGTAGAAGTGTCTAGATATGTTACCAGATACTTTACGTAGTCTTAGCCTTCATTTATTTTCCAGTACGGTGTCATATTTGCCTCACCTGCCTATAATGTTGTTAAATGTCAATTACGTGCCTTGTATATACATTCTTTTACTGATAAGTTCAGAAGTACTTAAAGTAATTGTATGTTTATAAAGTAAGTGATGACGTCATTAGGTAAGTGATGACGTCTTGAGCTGGTAACACTTGGCTTGCCTCAGCTCGAGCTGTGATTGGTCCTAATTTCCCCCATAACGCGAACCTTTCCAGACTTGGTGAATATGCTGCCGGGGACGGGTCTGCTGTGCCTTGGCACCGCTTCTTGTTTTCTGTTTTTGGGTTTGTGGATCTCTGTCTATATCTGTGCTAAAGTTGGGGTGGTGTCTCTCTTCCTCTGCCTCTGCCTGTGTTTAAGCTGGGTTGATGGCATTCTCTGTCCCTTTTTAATTTGGGGTGCTGGATCTATTTCTCTGTTTGACTATGCATGTTGAGGTGGTGGGTCTCTGTCTCCTTTTCTGTTTATTGGAATGGTGGATCTCTGTCTCTGAATAAGTTGGAGTGGTGAGTCTCTGCCTTTGTCTCTGTCGGAATGGTGCATCTCTCTCTTTGTCTCTGTTAGGGTGGTAAATCTCTGTCATTGCCGGGGTGGTGAATTTCTGTCTATATCTCTGATTATTGTTATGATGGTTCTCTTTTCCTGTTTATGCTTCTCTTTATTGGGCAATGGATCTCTGTCTTTGTCTCTGTTTGTTGGGAATGTGGCTGTCCTTCTCTGCTTGTTGAGGTAGTGGATCTGTGTTTTTGTCTCTACACTAGTTAAGGTGGTGGCTCTCTCTGTCTGCGTCTCTGCTGGGGTGATGGCTCTCCTTCTCCCAGATCTCTGTCTCTATCTCTGCTAAAGTCTGGGTGGTACATCTCTGTCCTTGTCTCTGCTTGTTGGGGTTGCGCATCACTGTCTTCGTCTCTGAGGCGGTTGCTCTGTCTCTGTTTAAGGTGGGGTAGTGGTTACCTGTTTGTCCAAGTCTGTGTTCTCTCTCTCTCTCTCTCTCTCTCTCTCTCTCTCTCTCTCTCTCAACCTTTTCCCTATAATTTCCCCAATTTATAGATTGCTGCAAATTATTCCTTCTTTCCTACGCTTTTTTCTCCTGTTTCTCTCTCTCTCTCTCTCTCTCTCTCTCTCTCTCTCAACCTTTTCCCTATAATTTCCCCCATCTATAGATTGCTGCAAATTACTCCTTCTTTCCTACGCTTTCTTCTCTTGTTTCTCTCTCTCTCTCTCTCTCTCTCTCTCTCTCTCTCTCTCTCTCTCATCCCACTCCCATTTTCTTTCTCCTCCTCGTCTCCAGATTTCCCCACAGAGACATCTCCACCATCCGTCTTTCTTCTGCCTTCCTCCTCACTCTTACTTTGGCCTCTTCACCACCAGGGCGTCTTATTCATTTTTACTGCTGACAGACTTATGTATAACATGACAATTTTAGGCCTGGGTATACAAACGCTCCTCATCCCCCTCCCTATCCCCCAGCAGGAGGATGGTGGACTGCAGGAGGAGGGCAGTTTCATCCTGCAGTCCATTGGGTTCACATTACTGAAGAATCTGAGGCTACTACCACTATTGCTATTACTACTACATCTAATATTACTACTACTACTTCTGCTACCACTAGTACAACTACTATTACTTCTGCTGCTAATACTACTACTACCACAACTACTACTACTACTACTACTACTATTACAATTACACTTTCGGGCTGTACTGTTTCATTCTGAGATGAATATACTGTGTACGTGTGGCGTTAGCTGGAAAATATTTCTTGAGATGTTTTGACCATGATCATCTCTCTCTCTCTCTCTCTCTCTCTCTGTGTCACACACACACACACACACACACACACACACACACAGTCCTCCAGCGACCGAAATTGGTGTTCTTGGGTCGTAAAGATCAACTGACCTTAAGGATTGTAAAACATAGCTTGAACGAGAATAGAAAAACTGCGGCTCCCATGTCAAGCGAGGCAGACCAACAGCTACATTCCATATATGGTGCTGTGGGGTGTTCTATAATTCATTCTTGCAGTATCTAGATTCTATTTAATTTATGAGGTACGTTATGAACTGGAGAGGTTAGGAGGTCTTAATTTACCCCTTCGATCATTACAAGTCCCTCCTATCTTGATAAAGTCGTTTGATGGATATCTGGGCAAAATAATAATAATAATAATAATAATAATAATAATAATAATAATAACAAGTTTCTCTACAACCCAAGAGTTATTTCTTGAGCTAAATACATTGTCTGGCAGTAACAAGAATATACTATACCTGATTTTTATGAAGGAATAAACGAAGACTAAACAGACATCTTAAGGAGAAAAATTTTATACAAGAGCAAAAAAAAAGTCCGCTACAGAAAAAATAAAGCAGTCATCGCAGTTACAGGGTAGATAAGAAGGCGTCATTAGAGAGGCTTAAGACCTGTGCAGCTAAGGAGAACGTTGATAGGTTTTAAGGAGATTATACTGAGACATGATAAGTAAGACTGATGAGGGAGGTAAGGGAGTGAATCTCTTACGTACGATATATCACTTCACTCTTCTTCTTCTTCATTATTATTATTATTATTATTATTAATTGAACTGCAATGGCTTAGTTTTTTTTTTTTTTTTCCGTGCTGTCAAAATATTTTTTACTCCTCTTCGGGAGAATCAGTTGCTGATAATGTGTTAAACTTAATTCTAACTCTTCTAATACCCGTACAGTCTCTGGCATGTGAAATATAATGGCTTGAAGGCAGCAGAAAATACGATCATAAAATGGAAGCGAATAAAATGTTATCGGAGTGAAGGAGTTTACATTTTCATTTTCCCATGATTTATTACAGCTACCTATCTATCTATCTATCTCTCTGTCTATCTATATTATATACTTATGTTAAACGCAAGGAAGAAGGAACCAAAAACTACAAGCCCGCAAGATTGTTCCTTCAAGAAAAAATAAATAAATAGAAAATAACAGATAGCCATATTCAAGGTCCGTTCATTTCGAGATGCCTGGACACATCACGTTTATAAGACTCAAGGTCATAGGCTGAATAATATCCTTTGTTGGTATCTGCAATAAAATGCTAGGGTTGTCCCGATCATGAGAGGGTTAATGAATCAGTATCTCCACTCTCAGGCTTCTGTGATGCTCTCTCGTCTTTGTAAATCGTCCTTGAGAGAACACTAGTTATCCCAGGCGTGAGAGAGTAAGACGTCATTACAGAAGTTTAGGAATAAGACAGCTAAGCAGAAGACGGATCATTCGCTAAGGAGATTATGTTGAGGGATGATCAGTAGGATTAATGAAGGATCTGGAACCGAAGAGCAGCGCCGTCTACCAGTGGCACCAATTTTATAACCGGGCGGCGGAGATGCCTGGTTATCCAAATGCCCCTCAACTCCCTCCCTATCCACCGAATGAAAGATGGTGGACTGTAAAAGAAGGGAATTTTAGCCTGCAGCACACTGGGTTCACGTTCAGAGTAACCTAGGGCTACAACAAAAACAAGAACAAGAACAACAACAAAAACAAGAACATTAACATCGTCATCATTATTAACAGCATCATAAACAAAAACAGTAACTTCAACAACAACACCATCACCATCAACAGCAACAACAAAAACAACGAAACAACGACAACAATGAGGGATCTACGTGAATGAACCCCTTCAGCGCGATGACGCCTTCATCTTTTTAAATTCTGAACCCACCGAAGCAGAAAACGCATTATTATTACCTGTCCCCGCCCGGGAAAGGCTCGGGAAAGGGTACTGTTTTCACTCGGGTTGTCTGTCTCTCTGTTTGTTTGTTTGTCTGTCTGTCTGTCTGTTAACATCTTGACGCGAAAACTACTGGTGCGATATTAAGTAAAATTGCAGGGACGAGGGGCTATGACTTTCTGATCACCTGATTAAATTTTGGGCCAAACTGGGCCAAGGCTCAGGCTGTAGGCCCCAAAAATGTAAAAAAAAAAAAAAATTTTCGCCATAACTCCTTTCAAATTCGTCATATCGATATGAAAGTAAAACCTTAAGGAGCATCTTTCAAATCTGCATCCTGTAACATGCCTCATTACATCAGGGGGGTCACCCCCCCCATTTAGCAGTAGGGAAGTCAGTGTCATGTGGGTCGGGCCTAAAATTTCAAGAGGGCATAAAATCGTCAATTTTCATGACATTTTTTACTAGATATCCTGTTCTTTATATACGTCAGCAATAAAATGACTGCCGGGGACGGGTTTGCTGTGCCATGACAATTTTTATTATTTCTCTCTCTAGACGATTTTATTCACCTAAGGATTGACAATACGAACTGGAGGGGGTGGTTATTCCTTTAATTAATTCCCACAAATATGACGTGTCCCTTAAGCTGAATAAAATCTCTCTCTCTCTCTCTCTCTCTCTCTCTCTCTCTCTCTCTCTCTCTCTCTCTCTCTCACACACACACACACACACACACACACACACACACACACACACACACACACACACACACACATCCTCGAAGCAAAGAGACTATTAATGACGTCTGGCCCATAGAAATAATAACGTTAAAGAGTCATCACTGATCTGAAGAAATTAAAGGGCTTATACCTGAAAATTTAAATCCCTTCGACTGCAAGGAATTAATTAGCTGAACAGGAACGCCACACCTGGATCAATTTACCCTCTCTCTCTCTCTCTCTCTCTCTCTCTGATATCGAATTATTTACTCTTATTATTGGTATTATCAGGTATTATAATCAGCTTTAAGACTTAGCTTTGGAGAGACTTTTAGCTTGGAGAAATTTTTAGCTTGGAGAGACCTTTAACTTTGGAGAAACCTTTAGCTTGGGGAGCCTTTTAGCTTTGGAGAGACTTTTGGCTTGGAGAGACTTTTGGTTTGGAGAAACTTTTGGCTTGGAGAAAGTTTTGGCTTGGAGAGACTTTTGGCTTGGAGAAACTTTTGGCTTGGAGAGACTTTTGGTTTGGAGAGAATTTTAGATTTGGAAAGACCTTTAGCTCTGGAGAGACGTTTAGCTTTGAAGAGACCTATAGCTTTGGAGAGACTTTTAGCTATGGAGAGATATTAACTTTGGAGAGATTTTTTTTTAGCTGAAGGAGATACATACCACCGTTATTAACTCTTTTTTTATTCTTGGTCTAAGTTGGATAAAAATGACTAGTGATATAGAAAATAAAATAAATATCATGCCATAGGATTAAAGGAGATGAAATGCCTATGTCACCCAAGCAGGTTAACAAAATTAATAGGAAAGGGAAATATTATGAGGATTTCCTGACGTCCACTGAAAGGTTTATATGAGTAATTTGGATGGTTAATATTGTCCAAAGAAATATTACCTTGCCATGAAGAAGCTCCTTGACGCCAGCGATCAGTGAATCTCTCCTAATCATTTGCAATCATCCTATGCTCTTTCACTATAACATATCTCAAATTTTCATCCTTTTGCAACTTTTTTCACACAGCTTAATGACAGAAGACGAAAATACAACTCTACAAATGTTCCACAGAATTTCCTCGTGGCTAGCATCATATTCAAGAGTTTATCTATTGATACAAAACATCCTAAGTGGAGAGATGACAGTTTTTGGCGAGGTTAAAGTGAGAAGTACAGCTGCGTTCACTGTTAGGGATCGGGGAAGTTCATCGTATTAGTCAGATTAAAATTACATCCATCCATCCATCCACCCACCATCCAGTTATGTATTGCCCAGTGTGAGGACCGGGGCTAGGATAGTCAGAGAGGGAGCAGTAGGCCGCCAACGAGCGGCATTACATGAGCAATAAACCACAAACATCCGCTGGATATAATCTCTTCATGGGCCATATCCGATTACAGTACCTAGATTCGCTGAACATGTCAGCATCTTTTTTTTTTTTTTTTTAATTATTGTGCGTCCAACTCTGGGCATAGGCTTCACAACCTGTTCCCAAGGACCATTAATCATCCTGCAAACCACACGCCTCCACATGTCACCAGTTCCGTGCTAACACTCACCGTCCATAATGAATACATGCTAGGGCTGTCTCATACAGGACTGGGGTATTAGTATTAGATAGGGGACTTTTATGACATGTCGGTGGGCCTTCTGGTAGATTAGCTTTATGAATTTCAAATCCTTAAACTGTTCCCTGCCCCACTGGGGATTCGATGGGTCTGTTAGGACTGCTGGCTGTCAACCGACTCAGCTACCGCCTCGCGAGTTACAGGAAAATATTTGGCTCCTCGCTCAGTGTAGATCCACCTGAAAATACCACTACATCTTGTGAATGGATTTCGCCCACTCCCCCAAACCACCACTAGAATTATGCTTATTCCCATTACCATCACATCACCATCATCTTCACCATAATCATCCAGGCCTCTTTTCCCGACTGATGATGAGGTGAGGAACGAAATATCATCATCATCCTCATTATCATCAACACCTCCTTCTTTCCAGCCCTCGGATGGGGTGAGGTGGGGTCCAAAGAACCAGAAAAAAATAGACAAAATGATAGAGTGAGATACTAACCAAAGTATACCCAACAGAAAGGTTCACACTCCCATTCCTTCACCATTCAAGCCCATGGAATCCTGGCTCCATCTGGTAGATACAAATTTCTTTCACACATGGCTTCACATTCACGTATCCGGCATTGTCAATTAGACACTTACCAGATTCTGTTTCAGAAATCTGCCACTTGGTTCGCTTCCGTCGCCCAGCTCTGATGTGGGGTATGCATTGAAGAAGTGGCCAGTGCGTAATTTCTTTTTAATTTTGACACAGTAAAACACCCCAAAACACATTTTACTCATGACATTACTGAGCTGGCATGATATGCTAAAAAGAAATTACAATATGGGAGCCTTTTGATTATATATAATGTACTGTATTATGGGTGTCATTTTGTAAACTCAGCTTTCGTCAGTTTACTCATCTCTGTAAACATAACATAGAGACGAAACCTAGGCAGCTTTACTATAACCATCCATAAAACAGGATAACAGTGATTAAAATATTTGTCATTCGTTAGTATCCACTAAAGAAAGTAGATATGCAGCCGCAGGTTCGGCAGCACCTTTCGATATGCTGCCCTGCCTGACGTATGACTTTTCATAACAATACGGACCTGTTAGACGTTTTGATCATCTTAGTAACTAAATTCTAACATAAATAATGCTTTTAAATGTTTCCCTGGCTCCTTTGCACAGTTTAGTAAGTTTACACGTCAACTTCTCGTCGTACCACACTGCCGTTTGTTTGGATTAATATGGCTGATTCACCAACTAAGCAATCGTTCAGTACATTATTTTCAGTGGAACTGCTTACTTCTTTAAAGCATGCTAAAATACACACATCAGAAGTCCTGAAGGTAATCTCCTTTTACTAACTGCACACGATTTATTCAAATATATGGAAAGAGACAGCACACTATTTTAGTCCCCGAGCTAAGATTCTCTGAGGGCCTGGTTATTTTTTCTTTACAGGTATATAAGTATGCACTGGATTGAATAAGAAAAAAGATTCTTATAAATAGCAATATTATTAAAAACTTAATATTAGGTACAATTTCACAGGTCTTTAAAACCCCGCAAAAATATTTAATCGAGGCTGGGCGACGGTAGACCACCTGCTGGAAGACCTCTGAAACAGGGTTTGGTGAAGCCTCTAATTACAGTAACACATTGAATCAGGTACTGTACAACACACACACACACACACACACACACACACACACACACACACACACACACACATTGGAACTGAGTCTTATAAGGATACTATATTTCTGGGCCAGCTTAGCCTCTCTTTAGGTACATTTTGACTTAGGACTCTCTCGGGGTCAAAGTCCTAGAGGTGAAGGTGAGTGTGAAAGAAAAAGAATGTCAGTCAGTCGAGCCAAGGTTTCCATTTCCCTCGTCAGTGCTTCCAAGCCGCGTTTTTCATTGCCCCTGCCTTAGTCTCCTTCAGCAGCTGCTCCTTCCTTCCTTGCTTCCTTCATTTCAGTCTTCCCTCCCTCCTACCTTCCTTTCTTCCTTCATTTCAACCTTTCTTCCTTACTTCTTCCCATCATTCTTTCAGTCCTTCCGTCCTGCCTTTATCCGTTCATTCATTTAACCTTTCCCTCCTTCCCTCCTTCCTTCTTTCCTTCTTTAGTTGCTGTTGTGATTGTATGACTGCTTCATCCCTTGTCTCTGTTTTAGTTTTCTTTCCTTTTTCCTTTCTTGAGTTATTCTTTCACCCATTTCTTCCTTCCTTTCTTCCTTCCTTCCTCCTTCCTTCCAGTCTCCCTGTCTTAACTTTCTTCCCTCCATCTGCTTTGTTCCTTCCTTTTCTTCCTTCCTTCCTTCCTGCCTTTTTCCTTCCTTCCTTCCTTCCTTCCTTTTTTTCCTTCCTTCCTTCCTTCCTTCCTGGGTTGCTATCGTGTTTTCTTGTTTGTCATATGCTAGTTCCTTTTTTATTTTCTTTTTGCTTCCCTTCTTCAGTTATTCCTTTTTTTCTTCCGTCCTCCCTTCCTCCTTTCCTTCCTACCTTCCTTCTTCCTTTCCTTCCTTCATTTCATCATTTCTTCCTTCCATCTTTCTTTCCTTAATTTCCTCCTTCCTCATTCCTTCCATTCTTCCTTCCTTCATTCCTTCCTTCCTTCCCTCCATCTTAGGCTGCTGTCATGCTTTCTTGTTTGCTTCATTCTCTGTTTCTAATTACATTCTTTCTTCCTTTTTTCCTTCCTACCTCCTTTCATTAATTCAGTCATTCTTTTCTCCTTCCCTTCCTGCCATCTTTCCTTCCTTCCTAATTTGCTATACTGCCTGTTTGTTTATTCATTTGTTGGTGTCCGTCTCTTTCTATTGATATCCGTGCATTTCTTTTCCTTTCATCCATCTTTCTTTCCCTCCTTCATCCAGCCCTACATTTTTCCTTCCTTCATTTATCCTGGTTTGCTGTTGTTCTTGTTTCTTGTTTGTTTGGTGCATTATTTCTTTGTTCAATATTTTCTTTCCTATATCCCTGCTTATTTTTCTTCATTTCTTTACTCTTCCCTTCCTTCCTTTCTCGCTGCCTACTTTCCCTCCTGTCCCCCTTCCTTCCAATCTCCCTGCCTACTATCCTTCCTCCTGCTTACTTTCTCTCTCTCTCTCTCTCTCTCTCTCTCTCTCTCTCTCTCTCTCTCTCTCTCTCTCTCTCTTTGTTTCTCTTCTTTTTTACTTCCTTCTTCCCTTCTTCGTCCGTTCTCTCGCAAGCCACTTTTTTTTTTTTTTTCCACACCCTTTCCAAACTTTCCCTCCTGTCGCTCAAAGACTCTTGCCTCTTGGGGCCGAAATTACAAACGTTCTTAAAGCCCCCTTGTTTATAAGTTAGTTTGTTTATATTTTTATTTCCATTCATGGCGCTGGAGAGGGGCGCCTTCACGTGGTGGCATCGATATGACAGGGCGGTGGATCGACCTGGCTATATAAATGTACCTTAACCCCTTCCCTATCCCTCGAAAGAAGGATGATGGACAACTAATAGGAGACATCTTCAGCCTGCAGTCCACAGAGTTTACCTTCAGATGAGCCTATGGTTGCATTAATTACTACTTTAATTATTCGTATGCATCTACCATCCAATTTGCAGCCTCACTAGATGTACTAATAAGGTGAATAATGAAAAACAAGATTATTCCCGATATTAAATACACTATTTTTACTCTAACTTGGTCCAGAATTTCTCCCTTTTACAGCTTATTTCACGAAGTTCAGTGACAGAAAAAAGACAGTGCTACAGCTCTACATATTTTCCAGAGCTCCTCTTCGTGACTAGCATCATATTCTAGTGTTAATTTATTGTTGCAACTCAGAATTCGAGATGGTGAAGTGGCAATTTTGGGCCAAGTTAAACTAAAAGACGTATATGTATCGTGGAAACATTAAGTTTGTCGTAAACACACTCCTCATAGACAAGGAAGGAGGAAGGAGGGAAGGGTGTAATGAAGGAAAGAAAGAAGGAGAGACGGAAAGGATGATGGAAGGAATAAATGAAGGAGGGAAGAGGGAAGTAAGGATGAAATTAAGGATTACTGACGAAGGGCAACAAGCATATGGCAAGCATGAAAGTACAACAGCAATCAAGGAAGGAAGGAAGGAAGGAAGGAACGAAGAAGGCTGGTGGGATCAAAGTATTCCACTAACACCAGACGAAAATGTAAAGTTTGTAGTGTTATTAGTGGTACAAGTGACTCCTTCATGGTGGGAACAACTCTTGTATTCTATTCCAGCTAACACCAGACGATTTTATTCAGCTGAGAGTGAGCATGTAAGCCTGAGAGTGGTAATACAGGTCCTGTTAACCCTTTCATCGTAGGAACAACTCTCATATTCCATTCCAGATAACGCCAGAGCTTTACATACATTTAAAGGGGTGCTGGAGAGGGACGCCTTCATGTGGTGGCACTGATATAACCAGGCGGTTCAACTGCCTGGCTATACACACGTCCCTCAACTCTATCCCTATCCCCTAGAAAGAGGTTGGTGGACTGAAGGAGGGAAGTTTAAGCTTTTAGTCCACTAGGTTCACATTTCAAATGAACCTGGGGCTACTACTACTACTGCTAAATGAAGGAGGGAAGAGAGAAGTACGGATAAAATTAAGGATTACTGACGAATTACAACTACTGCTAGCACTGTACCACTATTACTACTACTACTACTACTACAAGTACTACCAGTTTTTAAAATATCTTAGGAAATTTTAAATTAGTTGATAGAAATACTTTTCTTTTATTACTTAACTCATTGTAAACTTGAACATGGACTATGTTGCGTGTCACACACACACACACACACACACACACACACACACACACACACACACACACACACACACACACACACACACACACACACACACACACACACACACACACACACACACACACACACACACACACACACACACACACACACACACTTAAATCACAGATGTTTAAAGCATTTGAAACAGCACACGCTATATCATTAAAACCAATGACAGGTGCACCTCCCCACGCCAATAATCATGAACACAAAGTGTTGTTGTGGCACCACCTTGCCCTTTCTTACACGTGGTATGCTAGGAGACTGATGACATCCAAAAGTATGATTATAAAAACAAATATTGTATTGTTAAGAATGAGATATTTTTACTGTTTTATACCGTAAATAATACCATAGAAAATACTTACTGAGTGGATGTGTTCTGCCTTCCCATAAATATTTTACAGGCAAGCATAAGCTGGGTACCGCGTTATGAAGAAGGGAGAATGCCTGTAATCCTGTATAATAGTTACACTGGCTTACTGTTTTTGCTTTGTTTATAATCTGTGTACTTGGTTTTTGTATTTTTTTAATGTCGGTAAATTTTTGATAGATTTTCTTTCGTCTTTTAATATTCCAAATCCTTATTCAAACAAGCTTTAATTTTTATTTTTTGTCATTTAATATTGTTTTATATTTTAATTCTTAAGGAAATTTTTCAGTTCTTTTCGTATCTACTTAAAATGGATTCATAATTTTTATGAACAAAAATAGCTTTAGAGCTTGCAGTTGAATAGCTGTGTTCAACCATGCATCTATTAATTTTAGACACTCTTAATATTATGACTGGTCTGTTGTTACTTCTTTATTATTAGAGAATCTAGTTGTATTTTTGTAAGACTTTAAAGTGTTTTGACTTATAGGTCCAAGAGAAGTTGATGATGTCTCTTGGAAGTTCATTTATTCTGCTACATTAATATATAGACAGGGTCAAGATAACATGGTAATTGCAATAATTATGGTGTTAAGTACCTGCAACTACTGCCACTGCTGCTGCCTCTGCCCGCTAATCAGCTACGGAGGCTCAGTCTAGAGCAAAAGTACTGTTACTACTGTAGTGTTTATGAAAAATGGCTGTGTGTACAGAAAACCATATCTGCATGTAATTTATGTAGGCTATGTACTAATGTAAAGCAATTTTCAGTTTCTGTCTTAGCATCTATCTATGTAATGTACTGTACAACGAAATAAAGGAATGCTTGATTCACTACTACTATCACCACCACCACCACCACTGCTGCTACTACTACTACTACTACTACTACCATACACTTAAGGGTGAGTCATAGGAGTCAGCGTAAAAACCCCATCATTCCGATAGTCATTCTCTCTCTCTCTCTCTCTCTCTCTCTGTATATATATGCACAAGGATAACTGAGGGACGATTATATAACCGGGCAACGGTGCAGACAGGTAACAAGTATGCCATCGCGTGAAGCGTCCCTCTCCAACGGAAAGTGGTAGAAATAAAACGGAGAAAGTATATTATGAGATAGAAATATTAATATTCTTTCCGTCTACAAACCCTTCCCTCCTCCCCACTAACATTTTGCTCTCTCGTTTTCCTTTTCCACTCGCATTATTCTCGTCTTGTTCACTTACATTCCCTCTTATCTCGTCTTCCCTTTCTCAGTTAACCGGGGCAGCTGTCTGTCTATCTGTATATCTACGTTTCTGTGTATGTATGTATGTATGGATGTATCTAATCTGTCTGTCTAGTTGTCTATCTATCGATTTATCTCTGTGTCTCTGCCTGTCTTTCTGTCTGGCTGTCTGTCTATCAATCTATCTACCTGCCTTTCTATTTCTCTACAGCCAGATACCTCAATTCCGGAAGGTGTGGACACAAATGAAAAGCTCCATGTCATTCTGTCCTCTACAATCACGCTGCTCTCTCTCCAACTCACAAGCCCTGCACTTAT
Source organism: Coenobita brevimanus (assembly GCF_032717465.1). Classification (NCBI taxonomy): domain Eukaryota; kingdom Metazoa; phylum Arthropoda; class Malacostraca; order Decapoda; family Coenobitidae; genus Coenobita; species Coenobita brevimanus. The sequence continues at coordinate 23,562,194 of NC_136955.1, read as the reverse complement.
GGACATTCCACTGCATCCTTCCATCTCACGTTTAATCTACCACTTCACCTCCCTCCCTCCACCTTACCCACATACTCTCTTAGTCAATCTCACATTCTTCATTCTCTCCATCTGGGTATATGGAACTAGCAAATGGAAACTCCCCCAGTTCGGGTCTGGGGCCGGTCTGGCTGGTGGACTCTGTTTTCATCTTGTCCCTGATCACTTAACATGAAACAGGGGACCTGGGAGTGACATCGACTGTTGCGAATCATGTTGAGGGGGAAGTGTAACACTTAGAAGAAACTGATTGTCTGCCTAAAATGATTCTCGTTTTGTAGATATATTTATAAATCTAATTCCTCTTCACTTATCTCTTCTCGCCATTTCAGTATCTCCAGCTCTGTACTCCGTTCTTAGTTCCGTCCTTCCCTTTCCCTCCCTTCCTAATTTCTCTTCCTTCCTTCCTTCCTTCCTTCCTTCTTTCCATCCTTGTTTCTACATTCATGCTCTCTTTTCTCACTTCCAAGTCTTCCTTTGTTAGTTCCCTCCTTCCTCTGATCGTTCTTTCCATCCCTTCCTTCCTTCATCCCTTCTTTTCTTCCTTTCTTCTTCCATCCATTCTTCCTTCCTTTCTACCTTCCATGCTCCCTTACTTCCTTTCTTTCTTCCATGCTTCCTTCCCTCCTTCCTATTCTACAGCTTTCTCACATTCCCATTTCTCTC
>NC_136955.1:23468989-23558989 GCF_032717465.1 Coenobita brevimanus | reverse complement strand
ATCCTCGTCCAAGGAGAAACGAGTCAACAAATCTCAGGTCACACCGGGTCAGGGGGTAGACAGTATCGTGACCTGGTTCGTGTTATTACCTCGGGAGATTTCGTAACACTTGTCCTTTAGTGATTTATTTTTATGTAACATCCCTTACGCCTTTCAAACACGCGACATATTTTTATCTCTTTATATAGCGTAGTCTGTAAATAGCGCCTCATATCGATACAAGCTTAGCAGTGCCTTATATGTTGAGAGGATTGCTCAGTCTGCTGGTGTGGGCGTGGGTGAGGCACTGGCTTTATTTAGATCAGGAGAGAATTTTAAAGGTAATAGGGTTAGATACTGCTTTTATTAACATCTTTACTGCTAAGATACTGAGGAAAATCATCTGGTAGGAGAGAGAAATAAAATATAAGTATAACTTGCATTATCGGATTGAAAGGGTTGAGAGAGAGAGAGAGAGAGAGAGAGAGAGAGAGAGAGAGAGAGAGAGAGAGAGAGAGAGAGAGAGAGAGAGAGAATAAGACGAATGAGATCCTAGAGTTGAAGGGATTAATTTCACAGGACTGAAATATGGCTTGCCCTTGAGGAAAGAAAATGAGAGACTGAATAGGAGAGCGTATGTGAGTGAAGTGGAGAGGGGAGGGGAAGGAGGAGACTGGGGATGATGTGCAGGGATGGGGTGGAAAGGTATATGGGAGAGGGAAGTGCCAGCTGGAGGGAGGGAATCCTGATGACAGACAGATTGACATGTAAGTGATTCACTTCTGGAATTAAGGCGTCTTAATATAGATTGATAAATAGATGGATAGTTATATTGATAGATAAATGCATATATAAATCGACATATTGTTAGACATTAATATGTAGGAATTCGAAATACCTGCCAACCACTCATCTGATGTACTATAGCACTGCCTTCAGTAGACTCTGCACTGAGTGACATGACCAGCCAAATGATCCCTTGTGGCCCAAGAAATCATTTCTTACGTTGGACAGCAATAATTTAACCACATGAATGCCTGCAGGTTTAGTGGGTTAGGCTCTCCAACTGGATGTGGTACATTAGGTTTGACATCTGAGGAATGGCCGGATTGGCTTACATAATGTCACTGCCATCCAAGGGAAAAACAAATGATTATTCTCACTTTCAATCCCAGGACTGAGTAGCCTAATACCGGATCCTGCACTTCTGAAGACGAATCAAGGGCTGGATCACAGGTAGAAAGAATTATAAGTGTGAGAAGTGTTCCATATTTAGCGTTGGACACTCCACTCATAATTCTCTACTATTGAGGTTTCCATTTTCCTCTATTTTGGATCCTCCTCACACTCTCTGGTACAATGGCAATGCATCATCACCATCACCATCGTTATCTTTGTCATTTTCGACGTCTTCCTCCCTTCACGACTTTGAGAAAGCCGTGACAGAACCGCTTCCAGGCTATTTTGTACACACAGTCTCTCTCTCTCTCTCTCTCTCTCTCTCACACACACACACACACACACACACACACACACACACACACACACACACACACATTATGTATCTGTATCTGTCTGTCTGTCTGTCTGTCTGCTTCTGTCTGTCTGTCTGTCCCTGTCTGTCTGTCTGTCTCTGTCTTTGTCTCTCTCTCTCTCTCTCTCTCTCTCTCTCTCTCTCTCTCTCTCTCTCTCAATACTTGTCTTGCACAGCCATCAGCCTCTGTTTTCCTCTTGCTGTCTCACTCCTTCCACTGTCGTCTTCCATTCTCTTTTATTACCCTCCTTCCTGCTCCCTCACTCTCTTAAGTCACTCACTTCCTCATTCTTTCTCTCACTGTTGTGTGCTCTTTTATCTTTCTCTCTCACCCTTGTCTATTATGTCCTCTCCTCTTTCACAAGTTTACGGACCCTCACTTTCATCCATATATACCTTTTCTCTCATCGCCTTTCTACGCTCTCTCTCTCTCTCTCTCTCTCTCTCTCTCTCTCTCTCATGTTTAAATTTAACCTCTCTCCCTTTCTCCCTTCTTGTTCAGTTCAATCTCTTCTCCTTCCCTCCCTTTCTCCCTCCTTCTTTCCCTCCCCCCTAATCTCCCTTCCCTGCCATTCACATCCTGATATAACTCCCCCCCTCTCTGTCTGTCTGTCTGTCTTTCTTTCTGTCTGTCTGTCTCTGTCTCTCTCTCTCTCTCTCATGCCTATTCCTCCCTTCTGTCTCATCAATACCCTGTTCCCCTATTCCTTGTAAATTCACTTTCCATCTCTTTTTCACGATTCTGCTTTTCCACTTTTTTTTTACCTTCATCGCAAGATGCCAGGTATATGAGAGTAAGGCATACTTTACCTTTATTTATTTATTTATTTATTTATTTATTTTGCTGCTGTTGTGGTCGTTAAAGTTGAAATAAAGCCTCTCTGTACTAAAATCATTAATCTTAAACCATCCATATCCACAGAGAACACTTTGAAGATCCCTCCCCACCCGCCACTACAATTTCATGTAATTCCAGTAATTTTTCTAAATCTTGCTCTTTTTAAGGAACTCTTTAGATTAGGGAGGATTTTTTGAACTTGGGGGTAAAGTTATGGTCTTCTTTAACCCTTTGCTATAAAAAGTGGTCACCAAAATAAATAAAATCGTCTGAAAGTGACCTCATGAAAGTGAAAAAGACGTGATCTAAATGAAAAGATTAATAATATGAGAATCTTCAGTAAATACTCATAACTCATGTGATAAAAGAATGTTTATTTAACCCTCTTCTGCTTGTGACAACTCTACATTCTGATATAGCTAATGTCAGGTAATTCTGTACAGATGAGAATGGGTCATAGAAAAATAAGTCAGTTCTATTACCAATACTTATTGCCTGCCATGAGTGCGCGTTCTCTTGGATTTTCTTGAAATTAACTCCAGACGATTTTATTCAATTGAGAGTTACATGAGCCTAAAAGTTAACATGTCAAGTAAAGTACTTTATTTCAGCTAACATCAGACGATTTCGTGCAGCTGGGAGTGAGTCTTTGAAGTCAGAGTGTGTTAATACCGTCACCACTAACCCTCCCATAGCTAGACAATTTTAGTAATTTCAGGTAACGCCAGACGATTTTATTCAACTGCGAGGAAGTCCACGGTGCCTCAGAGTGTAATAACCCACTCATTATCGGGACAACTCTAGTACTGTAGTCAGGCTGAGCCACTCATTATCGGGACAACTCAAGTACTGTAGTCAGGCTAACCCACTCATTATCAGGACAACTCTAGTACTGTAGTCAGGCTAACCAACTCATTCTCAGGACAGTTCAAGTACTGTAGTCAGGCTAACCCACTCATTATCGGGACAACTCTAGTACTGTAGTCAGGCAAACGACAGACTATTTCATTTATCTGACAGTGAGTCCTAGGAGCCTGTTAGTGTTAACGGTCGAGACAGCTCTATTAGTCTACTTCATGCACCTGAGAGGAAGTCTTAGAAATCTGATAGCGTTAATAATGGTACTATCAAACCTTTCCTGATCGAGGCAACTCAATCAGTCTACTTGCTTCAGCTGAATGTGAGTTCTGGGAGCCTAGGAGAGTTTAGATACTGTATGAATAGGACCCAAGTTCTTTGCCAGCCACCCAGCCTTATATTACAGTCCCGAGTATCTCACCCTCTTAGAGAACGCTTTTATTTTCCGCCCTTGTGCGAAGCTGCTTTTTTCCACGACGAAGCCAATTGTTGTCTGGTAAAGTTAGACTCTTTAATATGATGACTTGCTTATTTATCCTATTCCTGCTGCCGTCGGGTGAACTTATTTACCGATGCTGAAGAGGGACGCCTTCATGTGGTGGCACTGATATAAGCAGGCTGTGGAGCTGCCTGGTTGCATGAACGTGACTGAATTTCGTCTCCCCAAAACAAGGATGGTGGACTGCAGGAAGAGGACAGCTTAAGCCAGCGGTCCACTGGGTTCATATCCCACATGAACTTACGATTACAAGAACAACGCCAACAACAAAACAATAACAGCAACACAAAAACATCATCAACAACAAGAGCAACAACAACAACAACTACTACTACTACCACTAATATTATTACTACTACTGCTTCTACTACTACTACTACTACCACCACTACCACTACTTTTGTAGATTTCGTGACAAGGATGGTTGGGTGCTGGTGAACAGACAAGGAAGGTAAGCTCCCAAAAATGATGAGGTTACTACCACCAAGTCAGAAGGAAGGAGGGGGACAGGGGAAGAATCAGTTGGTGAGAAAGTGAATTTTAGTTGAAGGAATAGGCGTCGGGGCTTAACCCAACATGCGTGGGCAGTTATTTTGGGCAGTTGCACTGGGCAGGGGACAACACAAACATACAAGAATGGTGAACAGACAAGGAAAGTAAGCTCCCAAACATTCCCCCGAAATACGACACGCAACCGTCGATTTTACATCCGGGTACCTATTTTTAGTTCTCGGTACGAACAGGCTAGGGCAAAGGAGACCGTGCCTAATGGTCTCGTGATCGACCCGGGAATCGAGTCCGGGAACTCTCGATTGCGAGGCGACTGTGCTACTGTTACACCATCGTCCGAAGGGTGTAATTAATACTTCCTGACTGAAGATTCTCTGTGCAGCTGGGTAAGATTTCCTGGTGATTGCAAGGTTCAGAGAAATGAAGAGGCAACATTGCATTTTTCAGACTCTGCTTCTTATATGTAAACGCCTATGTTTGCATGAATCTGTAACACATATGAAAAGAATCACAGAATTAATTGTCTAGAGAGCACGTCCGAATCAAAGTCATTTGCACCTTACCTGTGTTCGTTGCCTTGTAGAACATGTGTCTGGATTCAGATGATGGTTCCACTTCCGGCATTTTATACACTCGCCCATCATCCACTCATTCGATGCAGTGCTCCTTTCATGTGGCTTTACAATGAATGACAAGCCAAAGGGTTTCCTGTTACCCAGGAAACCATTTATTACACTGGGTAGTAACCATAGGAGCAAATGACGCTCAGTGGTAGGGTGGACTAAAGCATTCCAACTGGATGGAGCCTGTGAGGATTTCCATTTGGAGGATGGTTGGGATTTACGTTTTTTGTTCACATAATGCCACTCAAGGACGAATGAGGCTGATCATCCTTGCCTTCAATGTCTGGACTGAGTAGCTTAGCGTTTTGCCCCTACGTCCCTGATGCGGCAAAAAAGACTGGTTGATAGAGGGATGGATGGAAAAAATATATATATAGGCATAAATTGGAACTAGGAGAGAGGTTTTTCGAAATAACAGGCTCATGGATGTGCATAGTAGCTTCAGGCCAAACAGCCCGGAAATAAAGGCGCCAGGCTGTGGTCAAGATTGCCAGTAAGAACGAAAACACTAAAAAGAAATATAGAAAGCAAGAGAAGCAACATATGGGGGCAGCTGTGTGACTTGTCCCAAGGTTTGTTTCTTATATATATATACTACTTTTTTTGCAAGGTAGAAGGAACTAAAGGCTGGTAGCCCACAAGATTCTTCTCTCCATGGGAAAAAAAAAAAAAAGCCAAAATCAAGATCAGTGAATTTTTAAATGCCTGAACACACCGTCTTTAAAAGACTACTGAAGGTCATAGGCAGAATGAAATACAGACAGAGGAAGACAGCCTCAGAGCTGACCTGTTGCATAAATGAAGGACTGGGAGTAAAGTTAACTCTAGCACTGGGAAGCTGGACATAAAGGAGGGAAAGAGCTTGTCGCCAAATGGGTACGTGGTATATCTGTTTGTTTTGTAGCTCATGCAAATAAATAACCGTACAACAAACAATCTGAAATACCTTTTTGAATCGAACATGCTAGGTACAGTGACGTTCATAAGTTGGGATACACACGATCTTGTGTTGTCAACTGTAGCGTCCACTGCTGGTTGGACGTCACTCTATTTCACATTCTGCCCAGTGCATTCATGTCCAGTGCAACAAGTTCTACGTGTAACAGATCCACATTACAGAGGCAAAGGACTCAACAGAAGACATTACGTGTAGATCTGCATCCTCATTTAGGAACACGGGTTTTACTGCTCTCAAGGCAAAATGAGATACGTGCCTCAACTGAGATTCTTGCTTTGATGTCTGGTGGTATTGCGACAGTCATTGGGTTGGCTCTTCTGTTTATTTTTTTTTCTTTCCCATATTTGGCAGTAGGGTAACTATAAATTCTTTAATAAAAATCTGAAGGTGTTTCGAGAGTAAATGCCCAGGTATTGTACTGTACATCCATAGTATTTCCCAAGAGTATCGGGCCAGAAATAAACGCGGGGGGGATCAGAAAAAACAAGCACTAACAAGAACAAAATCAAGAAGAAACCGAGAGAGAGAGAGAGAGAGAGAGAGAGAGAGAGAATATGTTGCAGCAATCTATGAAATATTAAATTACTGTGAAAATGAATGAAAGATGAGAATGCAGGGAAAGAGAGAGAGAGAGAGAGAGAGAGAGAGAGAGAGAGAGAGAGAGAAGCATTTACTCATCACGAATTACATTTCCCCTTGTGATATATGTAATTAAGCCCTCGGGTTGAAGGATTAACCCACTTCAGGGACAACGGCTTTATCAATATTAAATTCTTTTTGCTTCAAGGTGACTTTGTTCTTCCTAGGTATTATCTCGTGGTGTTGAGGTTAGGTACAATCTCTAATGGAAATATTCTCCCTTATACTATTCTCCCTGTAATTTGTGCTGGTACAGTGCTGGGGAGAGAGACACACGTGGGGACACCGCTATGGCTGGGTAGTAAAGCTGCCTGGTTGTACAAATGTCCGTCAGTGTCCTCCCTGCCACATGGAAGGACAATAGTGGACTGTGGGTAAGAGCAACTTCGACCTACAATTCACCGGGTTCGTGCTTAGGTGAGCCTGTGGGTACTGTTACTACTACTACTACTGCTACTACTACTACCACTACTACTACGAGTACAACCAGATGAATTTACGCAACTGCAGGAGAGATGCCTCGCTGAGAAGTGAATAAGTCCTTCAATACGATCATGTCAGTTCTATTATATCACTGCTAACGCCAGACGATTAAAATCAGCTCGGTGGAGACGTTTTGATATGGAGGTGCATAATATAGCCTTCATTAACCCCTTCAGTAAGAAAGATCTTTGCTGGGATGACTTAATCGTATGGATGTAGCAGAAGTAGAGAAAAACATCCCCGTACTGAAAAAAAAATAATAACTAAAATTTATGGTGATTTCTATATCAGTCCTTCTACAAACAAGCTACAGTTCAGTTTATGGGACACTTCTCGTAACCATCCATTCGCCCATCATCCACTTTTTTTTTTTCTTTTTTTTTTTCTTTTTCCCCATCATGATCACAGGGGCACGGGGCTAGGCTCCTCAGTCCTGATATTGACAGCCAGGGTAACCAGCCTCTCCCCAATAAACTTTAGCCATCCATCGGATTTAAACCCTTACGTGCCTCATCCTGGTGTTAGGTGGAGGGGATTATCATCCACTCACTTGATGTAGTGCTGCCTACTTTTTCCTCCACCTTTATCATTCTATTTTTGCGTCTGCCCTCCTCCCCTCCTACTTCTCCCCTTCCTGCCTGTCACTTTTTGCTGCTCTTCTTTCTGCTCCACATGTCTCTACACTGACTGACTTGACTAATTGTTTCCTGTAACCCAAGACACCAGTTACAACGCTGGGTGGTAACCATATAATCATATCTCAGGATGAAATGGAACCTACTATGGTGTCCCTGTTAACTGGATGGGGACGCAAATGCAGCGTCCATCCAGGAAACAAACCTCCGCACTTTTCCCTAGTCCTCGCTGTGACGAGGCGCTGTCATCTGCAAAGGAACATCGGCTCAATGCACCGGTCTGACCAGGGAAGGGCGTTGCTTGCCTGCGGTTGATGGCTCTACTCGGTCAGACAGATTGTACTTGATGAACAACAACAACAACTACTACTACTACTACTACTACTACTACAACTACTACTACTACTACTATTACTACAACAACAACAACAACTACTACTACTACTGCTTTACTACTACTACTACTACTACTACTACTACTACTACTACTACTACTGCTGCTACTACTACTACTACTACTGCTACTACTACTACTACTGCTTTACTACTACTACTACTACTACTGCTTTACTACTACTACTACTACTACTGCTGCTGCTGCTGCTGCTGCTACTACTACTACTACTATTCAGTATTCTGGATACCCTCAAAAGTATTAAATTATCTGATGTGTTACAGGAAGCTATTTAACTTTTCACTCAGTGCTGTGTCACCTAAAGCAACACTACATCGAATGAGTGGATGGTCCTCTTCACCACCTACTACTTCATATAACTATAGGAGTTACTGGAGCTTCTTTCTAAACCCTTCACTAGTAGACGTCTTTTTTTAACGTAATTTTTAAGCTAAATGTAATTGTACGGTGCTAGAGAGAATAACTTAAAATACTGTGCGTGGCTCTTCTTCTTTCTCTATACATCTTTTCCCACTCCTATGTGGGGTCGATGTTTCTTACTGCTCTCCTCCACCTAGCCTGGTCATACACATCATCCTCTGACAGCTCTTTTTCTCTCAGATCCTCCCTTACGTTGTCCATCCACCTCAGATACGGTCCTCCTCTCTTTCATCTACCCTGTACCTCCATCCCTATCACTCTTCTCTCCACACATATCTCCTCGTTTCTCATCACATGGCCGTGCCACTGCAGTCTTCTTTCCTGTACTTTCTTAGATATCTCCACTTTCCTCTTATTCTTTCATTCCCGATCTTATCCACTTTAGTTGTTCCACACATCCATCTAAGCATCTTCGTCTCCGCTACATCCAGCTTCTCCTGTGCTGTCATCACTGGCCAGGTTTCAGCCTCATATAATCATTGCTGGCCTTACTACCGTCTTGTATACTCTTCCCTTAACCTTTACACCGATTCTACGATCACATAGAACCTCCGACATCATTTTCCGGTCATTCCACCCTGACTGCACTCTGTGTGTTATCTCTGCGTCCAGATTTCCGTCTTCAGCCACCGTCGAACCTAGGTACTTAAATTTACCCACTCTCTTCAGCCTTGTCCCTTGCATACTAATCCCGAGGTCTTGATCTCCGTTGAACATCAGGTATTCCGTCTTCTTTCTACTGACCTTAAATCTTCTGTCTTCCATAGCCCTCCGTCACTGCTCTAATTTCAACTCTACTACGTCTCTGCTGGTGCTGCATTAACAATGTCGTCAGCAAACAGCATGCATCAGGGGGACTGATCTCTTATCCCACGAGACATCACATCCATAATCAGATATAAAGGTATGGGCTTAAAGATCCTTGATGTAAACCAACTCCAAGTGGTATTTATTCAGTTAATCCGACACTACTTCTAACCTGTGTTCTTGCTCCTTCGTACATATCTTGGACCATCCTCACGTACTTCTCCGGTACTCCCTTCTCAATCATACACCTCCAGAGTTCTTGGCGTGGGGCTCTATAGTACTGTTTGTCTAGATCTATAAAGACAATGTGCAGTCCCTTCTGCTTTTCCCGGTGTTTTTCCATCATCTAAGCGCAAACACTGCATCCGTCGTCTCCCTACCCGGCATTAATAAACTGTTCCTCTCTTACAGATGTTTCTTCCCTGATCCTTCTGCCCATTACTCTTTCTCATATCTTCATTGTGTGGGACGTTAGCTTTATCCCTCCGTAATTTCCACAGTCCTGGATGTCACCCTTCTCTTTGTAGATAGGCACGATAACACCATCTCTCCATTCCTCCGGCATTCTTTCCCGGCCGTATATTTTCTGCATCAAATCCTACAGCATATCAATCCAGCCTTCTCCCAAGCTCTTCCACACTTCTACTGGTATTTTATCCTGTCCCCAAAGACTACCTTCGGATTTTCCCCATATAAAAGGTTTTCCTGATAGCCTTTCCACCTATCCTTGATCTTATCTTGGTGGCTTAAAACCATTCCATTCCCATCCTTAACCTGTTTTATTTGAGTGAAATCCTTGGTTGCCTTCTCCCGGACCACTGCAGTCCTAAAGATCTTTCTTTCTCCTTCAGGTGTTTCCAACTCTTCATACACTTCATCCAACGCCTCTGCCTTCGCTCTCACTATTGCATTCTTTGCTTCCTTTTTAGCCCGCGTGTAGTTCTTATCTTCTTGCCGTCCAGACTTATCCCACTTCTTCCTCGCATCTTTCATGGCTTTCTCGACCTCCTGCACTTCATCGTTCCACCACCACGTCTCCTCATCTCCAGGAGGTTCCCGAATGTTCTCCCAAGCGCTTCTTCACCCACTCTCCTTATCACTTGGCTGTTGTGCTCCCACCACGCTTGCACTCCTTCGAGCGATCTTATTTCATCCAACACTCTTTAAACTCCCTTTTTGGCCCATCCTCCTTCAATCTCCACCACTCGATTTTCGGTGAAAACTGTACAGGTCTACTTTTCTTCACATTCTTTATCTCCCAGTCCATTACTACCACTCAGTGCTGTGCCGCCACACTTTCTTCATTTATGACTTAGAAGTTCTTTATCTTTTCCAGCTGGGATCTCCTTCACATGAGAAAGTCAATCTGACTTTCTCTTTCTTTTCCTCTACTCTTGTAAGTAATAAACTAACTCACTTTCTTTTCAAACCAGGTATTGACAATCGCCAAATCAAACGACAAAGCACAATCCACAATCCTCTCTCCTTCATCATTCCTCTCCCCTATTCCCCAACCTTAGTGCACTCTCTCGATCACCTCTCTACTCCTCCCCACATGCCCGTTCAGGTCTTCTCCTACAACCAACCTCTCTTCCGCCGGTGTCTCGCTGAGTTCCTGGTCCATTTCTTCCCAAAAGACTACTTTCTCCTCCTCATCACAGCCCACTTGGGAAGCATAAGCGCTTACGATGTTTACCATTGTTTCTTCCAGGCCCACTATCACTCGTCCTCCCCAGCTTACTACGTTATCTTTTAGGTCCTTAGACAGCACTATTCCCACACTGTTCCTTCCTTGCTTGTTTCACGATAGAGCAACTTGCAGCCACCGCCTAACTCCCTCTCCATGTTTCCCCTTCACCTTATCCCCTGCACGCACAACACGCTCACCCTCCTCCTCTCCATCAAATCCTTCAACTCACTTCCTCTCCCAATCGTTGTCCCTACATTCAACGTTTCAGCTCTGTGACTGAAGGGTAAAAAATGATTATTCCAATTATCATTCAGGATATTTTTCATTCCAGTGTGTGAAGCCGCTTATACCCACAACAAACCAGGCTGAGTCCCGTGAAATTAAGTGCTTAGACCTGAGAAAATATTTAGTTTATTCTGCCAATTTCCAGATGATATTATTCAGCGTCGGAGAGTTTTCTGGCATGAGGGGTTGTGACTCTGTTCGAAAATCATATACATCAATAATTTTCCTTTAGTTGGTTTATTGTAGTGTAGGAAGAAAGTATCAAAAAAATTCTCCTGCATATCAGAACTAAAACAAGAGCAAGAACAAGAACGAGAACAACAGCAACAACAAAAACAACAACAACAACAACAACAACATCAACGACAAGGAGAAGAAGAAGAAGAAGAATGATAACTTAAATTCTGAAATTGCTGAAGCAATATTCAAAGAACTCCACATTCCAGATGAAAATAGTTTTGTTATAATTGTAGACCTAATATTAAGGGACTTCTGGTATGACTCATTTTTTTTTTTACGGATTCTGACCTGTGACCTTGAGATGAAGGTCAAGGTCATTTATACTATGCAAATCATGTTCACTCATGACCTACAACATTTCCACCGAGTTTGGTCAAAATCGGCCAAATACTTTCCAATTTAGCACTTCCAGGCATGAGGCGGCCATATTGATTTTCCTCAGTATCAAAAAGTATTTGTTGGATCTCAGTATCAAAACCCAGTATATGTTGACCACTACGTACTAGAATATTTGTAAAGCAATCGATTCAGTAATCTTTGCTGCTCAGGAGATCAAAGTTGAAAAAAAATAACATACTCATAGACGGCACTAATTCGACGCTAATGCTAAGGGAAAAAATAAAAGTGCCAAAAAAGCCCGCAACCAAGATACATCACTCATGAAAATTTTCAGTTTCTTTCTCCAACGGTCTTGAAATGACAGCCTTTTAGACCTCCCCCCCCCCCCCGAAAAAAAAGAATAATAATTTCTGTAATATCAATAAGAAGTCCATACAATGTGAAGTTCTTAATAATATCAGGTAGTCTCTCTCCGAAATGGCCCAGGTACACATTACGAAAGTCATTTTTCTTGTTAAGTTTGCTTAGTTAAAATAAATGTAGCCAGAAATACCCAGAAATTTTATTCTAATATAATAATACCTCTCTCTCTCTCTCTCTCTCTCTCTCTCTCTCTGAACATTACCTCCTCTGGGATATATTAATTTCAAGCATACTTACACTTTACTCGTACGCTTTGTGCTGTACTACGTGAATGGATGGATGTATTGACATAAATAGATGGACGGCAGATTGGTGGATGGATGAGCGTACAGACGTGGGTAGATAGATAGGTAGGTAGGTAGACAGACAGACAGAAGACAGACACATATACAGGTAGATAGAAAGATGGAAAGATAAATAGATAGACAGGTAGATAAAAAGATAGGTAGGTAGGTAGGTAGACAGGTATATAGGCAGGCGGTGAGACGCATATAAATGGAGAATGATACACTAATGGATGGATGGATGGATGGGTAGACTAATAATTTATCTCCTGTCCATACTAATTTGAGATTTTCGTCCTTTTCCAGATTATTTTCCCTTATGTCAGGGGTCGAATGTTATATTATTGCGACTGTAATCCTTTCCATGGCACTTCTTCGTGACTAGCATCATATTCTACTGCTTGTTTCTTGTTACATCGCAGTGGCTGAAGACAATACTACTGCTCAACATCTCATCCATAGCACCTCTTTGTGACTAGCGCCATATCCTACTGCTTGTCTCTTTTACAGGTCAGTGGCAGAAGACAATACTACGGCTCTTCATCCTTTCCGTAGAACTTCTTCGTGACTAGCACCATACTCTACTGCTTGTCTCTTTTTACAGCACAGTGGCAGAATAAGACAATACGACGGCTCTGCATCTTTTCCATAACACTTCTTCATGACTAGCACTGTACTCTAGGGATAATCTCTTGCTACACACCAATACTCAAGATGAAGAGATGACAATTTTAGGCCAAGTTAAAGTGGAAATGTTATAGTGCGTTTATTTAATTACACACCACGCCACCCCATGTCACCCTCCCTCCTGTACTACTCTCATCTCATCCTCCACCTCCTTTCTCCAGTTTGATATGTGTCATCATCATCATCATCATCATCATCATAAATATATTTTTCTTCTTACGATTTTCGTGCCATCCAATTTCCTACTTTTTTCTCTTTTAACATTTTCATCATAATCATCATCATCATTATCGCTATCATCACCATCATCATTATCGTCATCATCACCATCATTATCGTCATCACCATCATCATTTTCTTTTTTATCACCATTATGTTATGCAGTTTCCCACATTTTTTTCTTTTTTTAATCATCATCATCATCATCATCATTTTCTTCATTATCACCATTATCGTGTTATCCTACTTTCCACTTTCTCTCTCTCTCTCTCTCTCTCTCTCTCTCTCTCTCTCTCTACTGACGCGAACTGTACAAACTGAAAAATAATTCTCATTAATGAAAAGGCTGTATCTTCTTAGTAATCAGCTTTTACTTGTGCGCAATGTTTATTACAGTTTTCAGGATGATACGTGGGGTTGGTACGGCTCAGAGGCTTGAAAACACACACACACACACACACACACACACACACACACACACACACACACATATATATATATATATATATATATATATATATATATATATATATATATATATATATATATATATATATATATATATATATATATATATATATATATATATATATATATATATATATATATATATATATATATATATATATATTGCTACAGTGTGAACAACAGAATGAAGCAGAAATGTTCTTCCTTCCATAGACAGCCAAACGAAAGCCAAAATAAGGATCCACTTACAAACAAATTGTTTTACCCTTTTTCAGTAGGTACTGGAGAGGGACGCCTTCATGTGGTAGCACTGATATAGCTTGGCGACTCCACTGACAGTTATGCAAATGTCTCTAAGCTCCCTTCTTATCCCCCAAAAGGAGCATGGTGGACTGCAAGAGAGCAATGTCTTCCTGCAATCCACTGGGTTCACGTTTCAGATGAACCGGGGTCTGCAGCTACAGTACTACTACGACGACTTCTGCTTTAGGAATACTTTTGCTGCTTCGAGACTGTCTACGTATCACATACATGTACTCTTCAGTCTTTCAGTATACTGTATTGACCTCTTTTGCTGTATCAGTCGATTTTGATGATTGTATGCGGCTTAAGAAGGACCTCTCGTAATGAAAGTAAAATAATCTTAAGCATTGTTGTGGCGTGAGGTCTTTGATGTAGTTCGTAAATGAGACCGGGCACTAAAATATTAATATCACTTAAGTAGTAATTTCCATGCCAGTATTACATTTCAGATATGTGGCAGGATCTTGTACGAGTAATAGTCACTTAAATGTCTGTGTGCATTTCTGTAATGTCAAATTTGTAATTCATTTTTTTCTCTTACAGTCGATAGAGATATCATCCTATAGATTAGTTTTTGCATATGTGCGACCAGTTTTGGGAAGTTGTGGTGGGAAACTCCTACCATTTAGGTAGTCTGCCGCGCCCTGAGTTGTACCTTAGATGTTGAAGGTGTGATGCTCTATTTCTTTTCTTTATCCAAACTTCTTAATTTTTTTAATCGTCTACCAAGTTTGGTTGCACGATTACCAAGCTTCCCAGTCACTGGAGTTCAAATAACTACGGTAATATAAGGCGTAACATACAGGATGATTCAAAATATACTTTTGTCTCTTATGAGGTGGCATTTTTATTTTATTTATTTATTTATTTATTTTTTTTTTTTTCCATTAGCGCAACATTATTCTGCAGGCCAGAAATCTTTCATGGCAATCAGTGTTGAAATAACTACAACATAAATTTAGGCCGGACTGATTTTCAGAGAATATTTTCTGCACTTCAGAGTTCAGAGCAATTAATCTCTGCTATATTGCATGATAGTTGTCTGCGTTAAGCAACATTTCCACACACACACATACACACACACACACACACACACACACACACACACACACACACACACACACACACACACACACACACACACACACACAAATAGTTGCTCAAATTTTCATAGATGGAAAATGAAGTTTACGCATGACTGATGTATGGCTTTGCGGATGATATTATTTCTAATAAAACTAAGTAGCATCAGAACTAATAACTTTAAAATTAAACACACACACACACACACACACACACACACACACACACACACACACACACACACACACACACATACACACATGCAATATCTCTGTATTCTACGCTGCATATCATAAATAAATGTGATCTGTGGCAATTTGTTTATTAATCTCCTATATATAATCAATATTCAATGAAAGCAGAGCTAAATTAGGCATAACATAGACATTTGTGATGGATTAAGCCGTATTTTGATGTGTAAATTTATGTTCGTGAAATGCGTATAACTTGCAGATGTAACTCGATCCTGGTAGGCATAATTATAGCAAAATTTTACTCTTGCCACGTTGGAATTATTGTGCACATGGTTCGTTCGTTTAAAGATTTCCTGCATCTATAGTGCAGGCCGGGCCATACATTAGCCCGGTCAGTGGGGTATGGGCTGATTAAAAAACAGTAGGTGGGGAGGACAGGACCCGGGGATTGCCCAGCACACACGTCCTGTCTCCTGAATGGCTTTGTGGTGTGTGTGATTGTACACAGCTTCCAGTGGTCTTCTGTACTGACCTGACTGAAGACTCGTGAAGCTATACTGAACGACAACCAAATTAACAGTTCAACAAATAAATGAGTTAAGTTGTTATTGCCCATCACATCATCATCATCATCATCATCATAATGTTTATCATCTCAGTCATCATCATTGTCACCATCCTACTTCCATCTATTATACTTAGTCAGGCACGCTCCAAACACAGGCGAATGAGAATGCAACAGCATCAGAAGAAACAAGAAGCGGTGCCTTGAGGCACAGCAAACCCGTCCCCGGCAGTCATTTTTGTGCAGACGTATAAACACAACGGGGTTTCTAGTCAAAGATATCACATATCAAATCTGGAGTAAATCGGGTGACTATTAACGATTTTATGCCCATTTGAAATTTTAGGCTCGACACACCTGACATTGAACCCCCTACGCTGACTAGGGGGTGACCCCCCTGGTATAATGATGCATGTTATAGGATGCAGAATTGAAAGATGAACCTTTAGGTTTTGTTTTCATGTCGATATGACGAATTTGAATGGAGTTATTGCGTGAAAAAAAAAAAAAACGATTTTTAACAAACATTTCTGGGGCCTACAGCCAGGGCCTTGGCCCAATTTAGCCCCCCAATTTAATCAGGTGAATAGATGGCCATAGCCCATCATCCCTGTAATTTTAATAATGATCACACCAATAGATATCGCGTAAAGTTGTTAACAGAGACGGACAAACAGACAGACAGACAAACAAACAAACAGACAAACCGAGTGAAAACAGCACCCGTCCCCGTTCACCTCCGGGGCCGGGACGGGTAATTATTGGAGTTCACAGTGACACTGTAAACACATCCATTTACTTGCCAACCTCAGGCAGGTGCTTCTAGTTTTTTAATGAAGTTTGTCATAGCACACACACACACACACACACACACACACACACACACACACCAAATCATAACACACACAATCACACACACACACACACACACACACACACACACACACACACACACACACACACACACACACACACACACACACACACACACACACACACACACACACACACACACACACACACACACACACACACACACAAGCCTCAACAACTGCCACACAAGTCCAGCATAAACCCTCCCAAAAATAGGACATGTGTTTTTACTGGAGCACAAGACGACAGCTGGAGAGACAGGAGATGTGTGTGTGTGTGTGTGTGTGTGTGTGTGTGTGTGTGTGTGTGTGTGTGTGTGTGTGTGTGTGTGTGAGAGAGAGAGAGAGAGAGAGAGAGAGAGAGAGAGACAGACAGACAGACAGACAGACAGACAGACAGAGATTCGTTACTGAGGCTCGTGTGTGTGTGTGTGTGTGTGTGTGTGTGTGTGTGTGTGTGTGTGTGTGTGTGTGTGTGTCTTGTTTTGCTTATCTGACATTTTAATTGCCTTATAGTTTGCTTCTCTTCAATGCTTTTACTTTTACATTATTTTCCTTGGCTGAGAGAGTTCTGGAGGATAATAATGATGATGACAGTATTATTTTTTCGTTAGTGTTTTGATAATTTTTCCAACCTGCTTTTAACTTTTATTACATTGTTCTTACGTATTTTTTGTAGTAATTTCCTTTCTTGTTTCTAGTTTGTATCGATACTTCGGTGTTTGCTCTGTATATATTTTTTCTTTTTTTTTTTTTTGTTACCCACAGTTTGGTTGTCGATTTTTTTTTTTTTTTTTTTTTAATTATAGTTATTTCGACGCTAGGAAGTCTCTGAGGTTTTCCGTCATTCCCTCACAACACACACCATATTTGTCTCATAGCCTCTTTTAAGTTAAATACGCTTGCCGAACTTAACAGTTGATGTCCACACACACACACACACACACACACACACACACACACACACACACACACACACACACAGCTAAAACTCGGAGTGCCAGCTATTTGACCCTGAAGGGTTGTATGTTTAAGGCTTTGTTTTGTAAGTGTTTTGAGACTTGCTATAGACATACATTTATAATCCCAATGGTATAGTAAAAAAAAAAAAGGCGAAAAAAAGATGTATCCCAGTCAGCCAAAGGGAGTCTGAAAAAACATATAAAAAAAGTCCATAACATAACACATAAGGCTAACGTAAGACGGCAGGAGGCAAAGCACATTCACACACACCTTGCTAAATATGCAGATTCAGGCCCCAAGCGGCATCCTTTATCCTGGAATTTAATAGTGCCCGTAACCCCACAAAATACCACTTAACGCACACCAAAACTTTCACGTTAATTTCGCTAGGTACAATACAGTTTATTTATCTTTTTAATTGTGCAGGCAGGCTAGGTGGTGGTTATGGGGGGTAGGGGGTATGTGGTGTGCTGTGGTGTGGTAGTACTGTGGTGTGGTGTGGAGTGGTGTGCTATGGTAGTGTGGTGTGGTGTGATGTGGTGTGGTGTGGTGTGTTGTGGTGTGGTATTAGTGTTGTGCTGTGGTGGTCATGGTAATATTGTGGCGGTGGTGGTGTGTGGTATGGTTGTCGTGGTGCAGTAATGGAGGTATGGTGGTGTCATGTTGTGGTGGTGTGATGTGCTTTTGTTGGTGGTGTGGTGGTGAGTTGGTGGTACGATGGGGTGATGGTGGTGTGTTGGTGGTGTGGTGTTGTGTTGGTGGTGTGATGGCGTGTTGGCTGTGTGGTGTTTTAACGGTGTGGTAGTGGCGACAGTATGGTTGTGCAGTGTAATGGTGTGTGCTGAAATGGTGGTATTGTAATGTGTTGTGACGGTGTGATGTTTTGCTGATGCTAATGGTGTGCCCCTGTGATGTGGTGGTATGGTGTTCTGATATGGTGTAAAGTGATGTGGTGGTGTGGTGTAGTGGTGGTTACAGTAGCAGTATACTCGTCCGATGTGGTGGTATGTATTGCTATGGTGGTGCACTGTATTGTGCTGTGTGCTGGTATGGTAAGAGAATGATGCAATGTGTTGTGTTGTTGTGGTGTGGTAGTGACGGTCGTAGTAGTGTATTCGTGTGGTGTGGTGAAGTGGTGTGTTGCTGCAGTAACGTGTTGGTGTGGTAGTGTGGTTATGGTGTGGTAGTGGTGGTGGTGGTGGAGCCTGAAGCCTGGCCAGTAATTGGGCAGGGTGGAGGTAACAGGATCCCTAACTAACCATTTGCCTGTGCTGGAGGGAGGGAGTGAAAGAAATTTGGAATAGTTACCCTTCCTGCCTTCTCCTGGCCGTGGTTAATTTTTAGGCAAGTTTGGTGAAGCGTATTTTCAAGGGAAGAATACGTAGGTAGAGGGATGAGTGGATGGGTGAATTGGTTGAAGGACTGACGAAAGAACTGAAAGATACACTATGTTTGATATATATACAGTATGTATCAACGCTTTCGTCAGTCATATATATATATATATATATATATATATATATATGTATATATATATATATATATATATATATATATATATATATATATATATATATATATATATATATATATATATATATATATATATATATATATATATATATATATATATATATATATATATATATATATATTTATTTATTTATTTATTTATTTATTTCTGGGCGTGTCTCGAGCAACATATGAACCCACTAAGCAGCTTGTCGCGTCTGTGCGAGAGAACTCATTCAGACATTCAATAGTCGTCACTTGTCCCTGCAGGTGAAGCCAGATACACTCTTGATCAATTCATTACAAATGCCAAGTTAAAATGGGGAGGTATTTTTTCACGCTGAAGCTGACATGTTCACTTTGACTTCAACACCGTAATATACTCTGTGAACGATGTTGTAGTGAAAACTGTCATTAAATATTACCGAACTGAATCAGTGAGCTGATGCGATGCAATGAAATACATCAGAAAATACTTTTGGGCGTGTTTGCCCTGCAACATTGACGAAACCGCTAGATAGCTTGTGGACTCTGTGAGAGAGGTAAAGTGCTGTGTGTTCATACCGAAAAGCATTTGAGAAGAATGACTCTATCCGTTTATCACTTAATTACCATGATGTATTTTGCATTCGATTACTGCTACCACTTGACGATGTTAAAAGGTTAGGGGAGACCATTTAGTTTTTTCTAACTAGAATGGCGTGTTTATAATATTAATAAATTCCTTCATCATTGCAGCTCACAAAAGTCGCAATATCAACCAGAGGTATCAAAGAATATGTCTGAAATATCAACGAATTCGAGGAGTCAAGAACTGTTGTGAATTTATAAAAATATAATCTAGCGCAGTGAGGTTTTGCATTCATCCACTACATTGACACCTAAAGGTGGTAGGTGTTGGAGACCAACATCCATTCACTTGATGAAGTGCTGCCTACTTTTTCCTTTACCTCTATCATTCCATCTCTGCGTCTCCACTCTCATTCCATCTCTGCGTCTCCACTCTCTTCCTACTTCTCCCTTTCCTTCCTGTTACTTTTTATGACTGTTTTCCACTTTAAATGGTTCAGCACCGAATGACAAGGCTAATGGTTTCCTGTAACCCTGGCAACGCTTAGGTGGTAACTATCTATCTATTGCCAGACGCCTCAATCCCGTTTGGGGTGGCCACAAACAAATCGCCTCCACGTCGCCCTGTCCCCCGCCATTTCACTGCCCTGCTCCCAACTCACACCCCCCTCTCTCATATACCTCTCCACCCCATCCCTCCATCTCATCCTCGGCCTCCCCCTCCCTCTTCCCCCCTCCACCTCACTCACATACACTCTCTTCGTCAGTCTTTCACCCTCCATCCTCTCCACATGGCCAAACCACCTCAGTGTGTTCCTCATAACGCTTCCTATCACATCCACATCCATACCACAACGCTCCTTTATATCCTCATTCGTCAGCCTGTCTCTCCACGTGACTCCACAGGCTTCTCTTAAATAACTCATTTCCACTGCTCTCACTCTTGACTTGTGTCCTTCCAACAATGTCCAAGCTTCACTTCGGTACGTTAGAGTTGGTATCACAATACTGTCATGTAGTAACTTTTTCACTTCCATGCTCACTTCCCTGTTTCTTATCACTGCTTTCAAGGAACCAGCAACCTTTCTTCCCTGCTGTACCCTTTCAAGCACTTCACCCTCCAAACCTCCATCCTTACTCATCACACTACCCAAATACTTAAACGTACTCACATTTTCCAATTCCTCACCATCTAACCTCGCTGTACATTCACTAACTTCACCTCTCTCAAGACCATCACTTTACTCTTCCCTACATTCACCTTTAGGTTCCGTTTCTTACACACTCTCTCAAACTCATCCACCAAGCCTTGCAGCTCCCCTTCGTCTTCACTCAACAACACAGTATCATCTGCAAACAACAGTACAGGGAGTTTCCAAACACTATCCTCTCTCACCAGGGCCACTCCAACATCCACTATCCTACCTTGTACCTCTTTTATTACCCCCTCCATGTACAGATTGAACAACCATGGAGACATGACACATCCTTGTTTCAAACCAACTTTCAAAGAGAAAAATTCACTTAGTTCACCATCCACACGCACAGCAGCCTTCGCACCATCGTACATACTCTTCACAGCATTCAACAACTTCCCATCTACTCCATATATTCTTAACACTTTCCACAATCCTTGTCTATCCACCCTGTCATATGCTTTCTCCAAATCCATGAAAGCCGCATACAACTTCTTTCCCTTCTCTAGAAACTTTTCCACTAAAGATCTAAGAATGAATATCTGATCTACACAACCTCTTCCCTTCCTAAAGCCTCCCTGTTCTTCTCCAACTAATTTCTCTGTTCTTTCTCTAACTCTGTCTACACTTTTCCTATTATACTAAGAAGACAAATGCCCCTATGATTACCACACACTTCTTTTTC
Organism: Coenobita brevimanus; assembly: GCF_032717465.1. NCBI lineage: Eukaryota > Metazoa > Arthropoda > Malacostraca > Decapoda > Coenobitidae > Coenobita > Coenobita brevimanus. The sequence continues at coordinate 23,537,213 of NC_136955.1, read as the reverse complement.
CCCTTTTCCTTTGTACAAGGGAATAATTATACCTGACTTCCAATCCTCCGGGACTCTACCTTCCTCCCAGGCCAATCTGCACATCTTCCACATCCATTCTACTACTATCTCTCCCCCATACTTCAGCATTTCACCACACACTCCATCAATTCCTGGGGCTTTCCCCGATTTAACTTTCTTCATTGCTTCCACAACTTCTATCCTACTGATTTCTTCCTGTCTTCTCACCTCCCTCCTTCTCCCAGCCATTCCCCAGCCACTTATACTTGCATTACTTCCATCCTCTACGTTCAACAATTCCTTAAAGTGTTCTCTCCATCTGCTCACTTTTTCTCCCTTCTCCACTAGTAATCTACCATTTTTATCTTTCACTCCCCAGCTAACTTCACTTCCACCCTGTCTTACTCTTTTCACTTCTCTCCAGAACATTTTCTTACAGTCCCTCCACTTTACACTCAAGTTCCTTCCAAATTCCTCATCCACTCTCTTCTTACTCTCTCTTACTAATCTTTTCACCTCTCTCTTCCTTTCCACATATAACTCTCTCTTCCGCCTCTCAACTTCTTCCACGCCCCTATTTCTCACCCATTCATTGTATGCTTTCTTCTTTTGTGCCACAGCCTGTTTCACCTCTTCAGTCCACCACGCTGTTCCTTGTACCCCCCTCCGCCTTCTCTTCCTTCCACACACCACATCACATGCTGCACATATTTCTTCTGTAAATATCTTACACACACCTTCCACGTCTCCCATCTGCTCCAATTCATATTTGCCCAATCGTTCCTCCACTTCTCTCTTATACGCAAATTACAGGGTGAAGTGCAGCTTGCTGTGGTGCCCCTGTTAATTGGGTAGAAAGAGGCAATTGCAGAGTCCATTCAAGAACCAAACCTCCACACTTTTCCCCGTGTCTCACTGTCGTTAGACGCTGTCAACAGAAAGGAAACACTGGCTCAACGCAAGGTACGGTCTTGCAGGGGCGACTGCTTTCCTGTGATTGATGGGTCTGCTCGGTCAGACACACCTGGGTTGATCAACAAGAACAACAACAACAACGTGGACACCTGATATCTGGAATATATGTTCACGGAATTAGTGATGTGGTTGATTCCTTAATTGTACTGTAAAAACACAGTGAAATATAATTTTCGCTCCTATTTAATTCTTTTGCCAAGCGTGCTATTATTTTTAAAACACCATATAATTTTTCGTTAAGTGAATTATTTTCATTATCATCCCCAGTCAAGTATTATTCATTAGTAATATAATGACTGCTCAAACTATTGTGGGAGTATCACTACTGGAGCTCTAGGAGAGATGAATCTTGAAAAAACATAACCATGAAAATACAGTAATAACAAGAAGCGGTGCCAAAGCACAGCAAACTCGTCCCCGGCAGTCATTTTAATGCTGACGCAGAAACACGGCAGGATATCTAGTCAAAGATGTCTCATTAACTATGGAGTAAATCTAGTGAAAATTGACGATTTTTTGCCCATCTGAAATTTTAGGCCCGACCCACCTGACATTGACCCCCCTGCCGCTAACTTGGGAGTAATCCCCCTCATGTAATGAGACATGCTATAGGATGCAGATTTGAAAGATGAACATTTAGGTTTGGGTTTCATGTCGATATAACGAATTTGAAAGAAGTTATGCGAAAAAACGATTTTTACCTGTACCTTTTTTTTTTTTTCTTTTTTTTCATTTTTGGGGCCTACAGCCTAGCCCTTGGCCCAATTTGACCCAAAATTAATCAGGTGATCAGAAGGTCATAGTCCACCATCCCTGTAATTTTAGTTAAACTCATACCTGTAGTTTTTGCGTAAAGTTAACAGACAGACAAACACACAAACAAAGAAACTGAGTGAAAACAATGCCCGTCCCGAGCCCCTCCGGGGCGGGAACGGGTAATAATTGGTATGTAATGAAAATATCCGTTGAGTACTGAAAAGGAATTATATTACCATGAAGGCTGCGTAAGTTCTTTTGCAATGTGAGACCATAATAGCTAGTTTTATGTGTTCCAGTTTGTGTACCATATTGCTTGCTGGTAATCAGTAAGTATTGTGCAGTCATTTTTAACTCCTCCATTCTAATGATGGGCTTTGTGTTTTGTCGTTTGTATCCCAGACGATTTTATTCCGTTTACGAGAGTTTTCGAACTGCTGAGGTGAGATGTAACTTTCACCAACTCCTTCGCTACAAGACGCCTCCCCTGAACTTTATAGAATTATCTGGTGCTGATAAGAATAAATCAGAAAAATCCATCTATCGTCTTATTTTATTCCGCAATGTCAAGAGCTTAAGGACCCGCAGTTAGGCTACTCAAGCTCAACATTTAAGGAGACGGTGACCAGCCCCACTCGCCCCTGAATGGCATTATGTATGCAATAAACCCTAATCAAAACTCGAATGTCAACGCTTGCAGGTCCCATCCAGCTGGAGTGCTTTAACCCACTACACAAACAAACGTCGTTAAATTACATAGTTACCACCCAGCGTAGTAAATGCTTTCTTGGGTCACGGTAAGTGCTCTAAGTAAAATTCATCTACATCAAGGAGTTGGGGACTGTGTAAGTAAAGAAGAGTTCAGTGCATCTCGGAGCAATCTTTCGCAATGTACATCGCAATATAGCCTATGCTTCATCCAGCCAGCCATATCCTCAGTAAAGTTCTTTCATCTTAATTTGGGTCAGATATTCGTCCTTTTGCAATGTATTCCTTGTAGCTCAGCGGTGGAATAAGAAAATGCTCCAGCTCTAAATCCTTTACAAAACACTTCTTCGTGACTAGCATCATACTCCAGAGCTAATATTTTGTCACAACTCAACACTGAAGTTGGGAGTGGGGAGGGGAATGGCCATTTTAGGTCAAGTAAGAGTAATGGACTATAGTTCTTTTGCTTCACGATCAGAACATCATCTATTATCAGTCATTTAATCTGTGTAATGGAGACCGCTAATATCTAGGACCCGTTAAATGAAACGGCACTTAAAATTAATGATACACGCGATACACAGTATGTATCAAAGCTCAATTCCCTTAAGTAGGTGTGTGAAAGAATTTGGCGGTGAGAAGGTTGAGGGAGAAGAGGACATGCGGGGTGTGATGGCGATGTGTCCTAGGAGCTGTTGGATATGAAGTGGGGATTGAAAGCGAAGTCACTGGAAGGAAGGGAGAGAGAGAAAGAGGTCAAGGAGGAACGAGGGAGAGTAATAGGAAAGGGAAAGGGTAGAGGGAAAGAGGAAGATGGGGTAGACGTGGAGGGAACGAAGGGACAGGGTGAGTGAGGAGAGAACAGCAGGGGATGGGGAGGGGAGAAGAGAGAGAGAGAGAGAGAGAGAGAGAGAGAGAGGGTGGAGAATCGAATGAATACAGCTGTAGCAAATGTATGTGAAGGACAAAGGAAATATCTAATTAAACAACAAAAAGGCAGTCGGGGTGGAACTAATGACGAATGAACCCTCTAATACATGATTCAACTCTATTATTTTGTTCCATCTACAGCCAGACTACTTTATAGAGACGAGGAGGTTTTACCGGAGCCTGTGTGTTAATTCAGGCACTGTAAAAACTCCCTTGGTCGGGAAAACACTATATCCTTCAGCTGAAACCACACGGCTTCACTTACCTAGGTGAGTATGGGAGGTTGAGTGCTGAGACTAAATGATCAAACTCTCCAAAATGGTTTGATGGCAATTGTGCCAGAGCAACAGCCCAAAAGTCATTAGCATATAACTCTTACTTAAAATCAAAAACACCTGAATCACTCTCCCAATTTAAAATTGCTAGAAATCATGCAAAAGCTGTATTAACTCTATCTAAATCAAACTTTCTTCAAAAGCAAGCATCAAAACTACTTAACAACCCTAATGACAATAGAATATTCTGGTCAACTCTTAATTCTTTCAATAATAACTTTAACAAGTTATCTTCCATTCCCCCACTAAAATCTTCAGATGGCAATATTACAAATGACCCATGTGGGAAAGCAGATATCTTTGCTAGTACCTTTGCAAGAAACTCTACCATAGATGATACCAGCCAGAATGTCTCAGTACTGGAAATTGATTCTCCCGAAATTGCCCCACTTAAAATACAGACAAGATTTGTAAAATCCATCCTAGACAATTTACCTACCAACAAAGCTCCAGGCCCAGATGGAATTCCGCCAAATTGTTTTAAAAAAGTGTTCCCCTGAACTTGCCTCTGTCCTAGCTAAATTATTCAGACTATGCATACGTACTTCTTTATTCCCAAATTCATGGAAAGAAGCCAATATCCACCCAGTTCCGAAGAAAGGAAGTTCGTCTGACCCCTCCAATTACAGACCAATAGCTATCACATCTTCTCTTGGTAAGGTATTTGAAACTTTAATTAATAAGCATATTGTTAAACATCTTGAATCCAACAACTTAATTAATGATAGACAATACGGTTTTCGCCACGAAAGATCCACCATTGACATACTCAATCTCTTAACTCATACCATCCATCAATCAATTGATCTTTTTGGAGAAACTCATGCAGTAGCTCTTGATATCTCTAAAGCTTTCGACAGAGTATGGCACCGTTCCCTGTTGTCCAAACTCCCTTGCTATGGACTAACGTCTTTTGTTCCTTTGATTTCTTCTTATCTTAGTGACAGGAAAATAAGAGTAAAAGTAGATGATGTATATTCGAATTTCCACTCAATTAACGCCGGCGTGCCACAGGGATCCAGTTCTGGCGCCAACCCTATTTCTGGTTCATATTAATGATCTCTTATCTGTCACTCACAATCCCATTCACTCATATGCAGATGACTCAACACTACATAGTTCATTCACACTCAGACATCCATTTACAAAGTCTAATATCTCTACCTCTCAACTCAGTACAGCCATCTCCATATAATCATCAGATCTCTATCTACAATCAGTGAATGGGGACAAAACAACCTTGTCTCTTTTAATGCTAGTAAAACTAAATATATACAGTTTACTAATAGACAGATATTGCCAGATTCGTACATTACCTTCAGTGCTACTAATATTCCCATCTCCAAAAGTATTGAAATTCTTGGTGTCTCACTTAACAGTGCCCTCAGCTGGACCTCTCATGTCAGATCACTTGCTAAAACCGCCTCAAAGAAACTTGGATTATTGTACAGAGTCCGTAACTTCTTCGCCGATGAGCAGTTAGCTATAATTTATAAGAGTCATGTATGCTCTCAGCTTGAATATTGCTCACCCTTGTGGAATGGTTGTGGAGAGGTTGCATTAAGACAACTAGACAAAATTCAGAATAAAGCTGTTAGAATCCATTACATATAAACTACCTCCCCTGCAAGTAAGAAGGAATGTTGCCTCCCTTGCATTATTTTACAGATATTTTTTTGGCAAAAGCTCAGACGAAGTTGCATCCATGGTGCCACCTCTCCATGCCTTCCCTCGTGCTACACGGGCATCTGGCATCTGGCGCTCATGACTGGAATGTCACTTCAACCATGTTGCAGAACTTCTGCCTATCAGAATTCTTTCTTTCCCCCGAACTGCATCTCTCTGGAACTCGCTTCCCCAGAGTTATTTTCCTCCAAATTTACAACTGTTCAAGTCTAACTGTTACAGATATTTTATGAACAGAGGACACCAGTAATCTGGTGTATGGATTATTTTTTTTCTCCATTTGTTTTTCCTTCCTCCGTTCTGTTATTAAAAAAATAAAAAAAAAATAAAAAAAAATAAAAAAATAAAAAAAACATTAACACATTTATAGTTCAGTAACTCCAAATATATTTATCTAAAGGTGAGTCATGGCAGAACGAATGTTAATAGAATGAGGGTGGGATGAAGCTATAGGTGGATGTGTTTAAGGGTGTGGGTACCGGAATCAGCATATCGAGTTCCGGCAGGATCTGGAAGTGAACTTGTGGAATAGAAAAATATTCTTGACACTCAAACATGCAAGTACTATGCAATAATTTTAGGCCTATTTTTTGTTAAAATTTCCAACCCTTAGCCATTCTGTTTTTGTACTTGTAATTTTATCACACTTTAATGGAATGCATTTATTTGTCTGCTATAAGATGAGATGATATTGCATCCAACTTATGGTTTCGCAGATGTGAACTATAGAATTATCAACAAATATGTAGGTAAAGAAACTATAAACCAACCTGTCATAAACACTGTAGTATCTAGTAAAACCTAAACACTTAATCTCAGTGACATAGCAAATGACACTGAAAATACGCCAATAATCCAATACTTGAGAGGGACCAGGACCCCATGAAATACTGGAAGGAGTTTAGAATAGTTTATCTTATAATTTCCAAAGCTGAAAGAAAGTATTTGTTCTGTCCTGCTTCTTCAGTCTTCTCTGAAAAGCCGTTTCCTGAATCTGGCAATGTATACGAGGAGAAACGTACACAATTGCTACCTCAGAATGGAGAACAACTTCTTTTCCTCCACCACAATCTTTCACCCATCCCCCTCGCAGATGCTGGCAAGTAAAGACAAAACCAGTGAATAAATCAATATAATCAGTTTTATCATGTTGAAAGAGAAGTAAAAAATGTTTTAGTGATGATCAGTTATATGCCATACAGACCATATTATAATTTTTATGGTAACTTTTTTATTTAGATAACTAAGGTATATCATTAAACAATAAAAACTTTTATGCATTTTGATGAAGGTGACGGGTAGGGAAAAAATATTTTACAAAAATGGCTAAGAAAAAAAAAAAAATGCTGTAGAATAGGAAAAAATTGGTCCAGTAACTTATAAATTAAAAGTTCCGGTTCCTGCCGGTTATTTTTTTAAAGTTCCGGCAGGAACCGGAACTTTTAAAAATTGAAGTTTCGGACAGAAGCAGCCAACCGAAACCAAATTCCGGAGCATCTCTAGTTATAGGTGGATGTGTATAAGGTGTGGTGTGGAGTTATAAGCGGATGTGTATAAGGGTGTGGGTAGGGTGAAGTTACAGGTGGATGTGTAAAAGGGTTTGGGTAGCGCGCGGTTATAGGAGGTTGTGCATAAGGATGTGGGTAGGGTGGAGTTATAGGTGGATGTGTATAAGCGTGTAGATAGGGTGAAATTATGGACAAGGTAACTCTATCATGTTCGGGACAATCATCTTATTTAACTTCAGGTAAAGCCACAAAATATAAGGCAGTTGAGAGAAGGCCATACGAGAATCAGAAGATTAATAAATACTGGTACCACTATCTCTCCCATACTCGGGAACTAAATCTGTTAATTTAAGCCAGACGATTTCCCTGAGGTGGGAGAGAGTCACAGGAACTTGAAGCTGATAAAAACTGGATCGAGGAGTTACAAACGAATGAACCGTATCACTACAAAGGCGTATTTTTTAAATTATATTTCTACTACTACCCGATTATTTTATTCAGCTCAGGAGAGGCCTTTCGAACTAGAGAGTGTAAATAAACCTTTCTAACCTGATTGCTAATGGACATCTCCTTTAACCTATTGAATCTAACCAGAGATTATATATTTAATTTTAACTAGTACCAGACAATTATATTCAACCTGGAGGTTCTTTTTCTAACTGGAGGGGTTAGATATAGCCTCCATATCCTTCACTACAAGATGTCTCACAGTAGCTGAATAAAATCGTCTGTTGATAGTAAGAATGAGAGAAATTATACATCACCAGAGTCGATGGGATAAGCTGGAAAACCGTCTGGACGTTACCTGAAAAAGTAAGAGGAAAAATAATTTACTTTGAAGAAGAGAATTATTTTAGCTCCAGTTGAGTATTTTCGATTTTATTATTTCTGCCACCGAAGACCTCTAAATAATTTGAATTTAGTTATTTATTTATTACCTCAGCCAAGGAGGTTATGTTTTACCCCGCCTGTGTGTGTTTGTCTGTCTGTCTGTCTGTTAGCAGAATTACTCAAAAACTTAGGAACGGCTTTTGATGAAATTTTGTGGAAGGGTGGGCCATGGGCCAAGGAAGAAATGATTAAATTTGGGGCTGGATCCGGATCCGGATCCGGAGTATTCCTCACAATATCTCCAAAAGTTCTCAATGGTTTTCATTGAACTTTTGTGGAAAGATGGGCCATGGACTAATAAATAAATTTTGGGACGGATCCGGATTCTATATCCACTGATGCGGATGTGGGATTAATCAAAAAGTTATGAACGAATCACTGATGAAATTTTGGCCATGGGCCAAGGAAGCTATTAGTAAATTTTGGGATGTATCCAGATCGAATGGAGGACATTTCGGCCACGGACGTTTGGGCCAGGACCACCACCCTAGGACGTTTTGAAGTGTGAAGTGTTGTGAACCTTACCTAACCTTACCTATACCCTACCTTCCGTGACCAAAACGTCCTAGGGTGGTGGCCCATGGCTCAAACGTCCGTGGTCCAGATGTCCGTGGCCGAAGCATCCGAGCAGGATCCAGATCGGGATCCGGAGTATCCCACACAATACCTCCAAAACTTCTCAGTGAATTTAAATGATATTTTGTGGAAAGGTGGGCCATGCACCAAGAAAGAATTGATTAAATTTTGGTGCGGATCCGGATTCGGATCCGTATCCTTTTTAATGTCAATGGCTTTGGCGGAGGTATGCGCTTTCTGAGTGCTTTATAATTTATTTATTTATTTCCTCACTTGAGAAATTAGGTATAGTCTTCATCAACCCCTTCGCTGTAAGATATCTCCATAAAGCTGAATAAAATCGTGTAAAGATGGCCTGGTATAAAGGAAAAGAAGGCATCACTGAGGAGGTTGAAAGGGAGTGTGAGGAGTTATGGGTCGACGAATGGCAATATATGATATAGTGGTTGAATTAGAGCCGTGCAATGGGTGACTACAAGTGTGTGTGTGTGTGTGTGTGTGTGTGTGTGTGTGTGTGTGTGTGTGTGTGTGTGTGTGTGTGTGTGAGAGAGAGAGAGAGAGAGAGAGAGAGAGAGACGTCCATTCACTTGTCCGCCATCAGACGTATACAAGACAATAACTCTGGATGTTCAGACCTTTTCACCATCTAAATTATAATTTGTATATATTTTTCCACATATACGTACAGGAAAAAGACACATGATTAAGTGTGTAGTTTTTCATGCAGGGACACAAGAAAGAGAGAGAGAGAGAGAGAGAGAGAGAGAGAGAGAGAGAGAGAGAGAGAGAAGTTTGTGCAAATGAATGTATTTTCTCATAAATTTAATGTAAGAATGACGAATGAAACTTTATATGCACAATTTGTTGACCCCCTAATGTTTGTCATAAATTTAATTTCTATTGTATCTGAAGCCAAACGATTAAATTCACCTAAATTGTGGCATGCATGTGTATTTTGAGAAAGCTTAGTTGGAATTATAAAAATGATGAATAAAAGTGTGTTACACTGCACCCTTTCCATTTAAACTTGGCCCAGATTTTCGTCCATTTACAGCTTATTTCACGTAGCTCCAGGGGTGGGGCACCGCTCTCCTGGTAAGGGCCATTAGGATATTTTTAACATCATTTATCAATATATATAAATTTATCAATATATATATATATATATATATATATATATATATATATATATATATATATATGGAGCCTCTGTGGTACAGTGGTAGAATGTGCGTCTCGCACGCTGGTGGACGCGGGTTCGCCTCCCGCCAGAGTTGTATAAACTTTGGGAAGCGTTCACCGAGCCACTGACCTCTTTGGCGGACATAAGGGATGCTGTGGTTGAACCAGTGTCGCATACTAGTATGCTTGCACCCAACTGGCTTAATGCGGGCCGATTACATTTGGTTCACAGACTACACACACACATCCAAAGCCACTCCAACATTACAATTACACTCACAAACACTTCTCACCCTACATACAGTCTCTACCAGACAGCCTAAGCCGCTGGGTAGAGATACATCCTGCTTCGGTAGGGATAGGCCGGTCCTGCTTTGGACCTCAACGGGTGATATATATATATATATATATATATATTTTTTTTTCTATCTATCTATCTATAGATAGATAGATAGATAGATAGATAGATAGATATAGATATAGATATATATGGATAGATAGATAGATAGATAGATAGATAGATATATTCGTTCATGAGTTTATGAAATTTCATTAATGAATTGCCTCGCGGGCCGGATCAAATGGTCTTGAGGGCCATATACGGCCCGGAGGCCGGACGTTCCTCACCCCTGACGTGGCTCAGTGTCAGGGTAAGATAATACAATAACTATAAATCCTTCCCATTGCACTTCATCTTGACTAGCACCATATTCTAGTGTTACTCTCCCATCACAATTCAGCATTCAAGATGGTATTGCTATGGCACAGTTTTCACGATGGAGAGATGGCAATTTTAGGCCAAGTTAGAGTAAAAGGGGTTTGGTACAAAGAAGGTCTATTGTATCATCCATCACTGCTATATCAGGGGCGTAGGAGGGACCCGTGGCTAAGTTATTTAGCAATAACTAATAAATACTAACCAACCCTCCTAAATGAAGCTCCATGCCCCACAGCCATTTAGAGCTTCACTTGGGGGTTCTCAGCTCTCTTGATTCACGGCCCATTTCATAGCATATTCGCGGTCCATTAAAGCTCACATTATAATTTACCATTGTTTTCTGTGCGTCCTAAAGATGATGATAAAGAAGAAGAAGAAGAAGGAGGAGGAGGAGGAGAAGAAGAAGAAGAAGAAGAAGAAGAAGAAGAAGAAGAAGAAGGAGGAGGAGGAGAAGAAGAAGAGAAAAAGAAGAAGAAATCCTGAATTCAATCCATCATTACGAGAATATAAATCCTCTCAACTCGACCTTTGTAAATTCCTGATACATCTCATGTTTACATTTAATACTTACGTCTCTAGAAAAATATGCAATTAAATCTTTACGAAATAATATTTTCTTCTCTTAAGCAAGACACACATATGAACTGAGCTAATTAAAATTCAGATTGTTTGTCATTTACATGCGTTCAAAAGAAGTAACATGTTTTTATTGTATACGTTCTGTTTCATACGGATGCTACAGACCAAGGCGAGATTACAGTAAATTATAGTCACAGGAGACGTAAAATGATAGCTGGAACTAAAATAAACAAATGTATGTAGTCCCCCCAGGTGGGCAAACTATTTAATAAATATCCCCATTTGCTCCAAAGATGCTTCATACGGACTTTTGCCAGAAAGATGCTTAGCGTACCACACTTCGCCTATCAGCTCATAGTCAAGGTTGTCACTGCATCCCTGGCAATGAGAGGTTATCCACTATTCTGATGATATGTTGTGCTCGTTTGCTCTTGAAATCTCCAAAAGAAATAATTGAACTTGGTGTGGATTTTTAGCAGTAAAGGTGTTAATTAATGTCATACCTAACCCCTTCAGTTCGAAAAACCTCAAAGCTAATATGATAGCCTGGTGGTAGGAAGAGGGAGCTTAAAAGAATGACTCACCAGATTCAAGTGGTTAGTATGGCAAGAGCAGATTTTAAGAAAGACGAGTATATAATAGGAGTAAAGTACATCGTTAACCAAAGCGCTGTTTGTTTATAAAGGTAAGCTAATATAAAATGTATAAAAATGTAATCTTAGAGAAAACACTGTGTTGGATCGGCCCATATTTTATTGATAAGTGTGACATCCATTTCCGCACGATGACAGAGCCTGGGCAGGACTTTTAAGAGACATATGGTATTATGAAGTGATAATTCAGTGTAGATTCATAAGCCTTCTGTTCGCCCACGTCACAGGTCTCACCCTTCGTGGAAAATCTGAATGCACTCAACAGCATCATTTAAAATTCACTCCACTAATCCCGGACTCCAGTGCATATTATCTAGTAATAATTATCGAACTTAACTACAAGCGTTTACAAATGCATTTTTATAGCGGTGGAAAGTTTAGAGAGCATAACAAAAATTCTCATATACATTTTAAAGTCACCAAGGAAATCACATGAAAGCCGGGTTTAGCAATACACCTGTGAATGTGTATAAACCGTAATGCATTAACGCAGTGTGCAAAGGATGAGTGGGGGCACGTAGGCATGACAACCAAGATTAGCCTTTCCCGGAACTCCTTACAATGGCTGAACTAAGCAGGTTAACCCCTTTCCCCAAAGAACCTGTTATACTTTTTAACCTTTATTACCCAGACGATTTTTATTAACTTAGGATATACGTTCCACCTGGAGGGGTTGACTACAGCCTTCACCGACCTTCTCACCACCAGGGATAATATGCTGAATAAAATCGTCGGGTGTTGACAATCATGAAGTACTTGGCTACCATTCAGGCTTTGTAATTAACTTTCAGATTAGCAAAATGTCTGGAATTAGCTGAAACAAGACTTACCCTGATTGTGAGAGGCTTAATGATACCAGAATTAACACTTTGGCTTCTATATTCTACTTCTAGCTCAATAAAATTACCTTGTGTTAGCTGGAATAAGAACCCAAGAGTTGCCCCGACCATTACAGGGTTAATGGTACCAGTTTTAACACTCAGTCTCCTATGGCTCACCCCGAAGCTCCCTAACACCTTTTCTAAGCAATTTATTTTGCCTCTTACACCTTACTTTCCATCTCTGTATTACATAAATCATTCAAATATCGTCATACTTTGCATAGAGAACGAGCAAAAAGATATACCCACCCATATCCAAAAATAAATCGCTAAGGAAAAGGTGCTAGAGAACCTCATTAATATACGAGAATAAGGATCTATGTCTAACTGCTAGCAGAATAAAATTGTTTGGCGTAAGCTGGAATAAAATAACAGAGCTGTCCCGAGCGTGAGAGGATTAAGGTGTGACTTAAAAATAAATGGCATATATAAAGGGAATACCGAGAACCAGGTGTGTGGGTAGTGACTAAAATGGCATATATAACGGGAATTTCGAGAACCAGATGAATGCGGAGGGACTTAAAAATAAATGGCATGTATAAAGGGAATGCAGAGAACCAGGTGTATGGATAGTGACCTTTAATTACGGCATACATCAAGGGAATACAGAGAACCAGGTGTATGGATAGTGACTTTTAAATGACAAATATAAAGGGAATATCGAGAACTAGGTGTATTGATGATGCACAGGTGAGAGAGGCTGGGATGAAGCGGTAGTGTGCCGTGTTAATGGCCCATATTCTGTCTCCGTCGCAGCTCTTCCTTAGCGAGTTATTTGGTTTATTATAACTTACTGTCCTATTCTGTATTATATAAATCCTTCAAACACCGCCATACTCTGCATAAAATACACAAAAGGATATTAACTAACCATATCCAAAAATAAATCGCTAAGGAAGAGGTGATAGGGAGTCTTCTTACTCAACGGGGATATGGGACTTTGCTGACCTATATATAATTTTGTGGAGGGAACAGGAATTCTAAAAAAAAAAAAGAAATAGGGTATAATGTTGAAAGGCACGTTGTTTTTAATCTCAAAATTGTGTACACCATGCAAGAATAAAGCAAAAAATTTGTCATCGTCTTAAAGGGGTTGCTGAAGTCTCTTTGTAGCTCCTTTCCTTGGGGGGGGGGGTAAGAGGGTTACTCGACAGCAGAAATAAAACACTTGGCTCTTGCAAAAGAAGAAAAATATGAAAGTAAAAAATTAAGTTGCAGTCGTGGTAGAGGTAATATTGGAGAATTTTTAACTCAGTCACTATGGGAGGGTAGAGTAGGGGAGGGTAGAGTGGGGAAGGGTAGAATGGGGGAGGGTAGAGAATGGGGGAAGATAGAGAGTGGAGATGGATAGAGAGTGGGGGAGGGTAGAAAGTGGGGGAGGGTAGAGAGGGGGAAGGGTAGAGAGTGGGGGAGGGTAGAGTGGGGGAGGGTACAGAATGTGGGAGAGTTGTCTCCTGAGTTAAATAATGTGAAAAAGCTGAATAAACAAGATGCGTCATTGCCGTGTTCAAAGTTGATGGGCAGTAATTGTGATGAGTAAGTGAAAAAGTGGCTTCACATGGAAGGTTTGCCCTGATAATTGATCTGCTGTCTAAAAGGACGTGCGTTTCAGCCCCTGCAGAAGGTAAGGACAGATCGTTAATGGAATTTTGCTTAAACAGAATTTCCTGGTCACCCACGAGGCCCACCGACTTGCCATAAAACCATCACTGCTAACACCATTCAGAAACTTGGGGACTGTTTACAAAATGAGTAATGTGTTTAAAAACGTACGGAGGATAGGTCTCTCTCTTTTAATCTGGATTGTGATAGCCAACAGGCGGATCCCTTGACTTGGCTGTTCTCTTTCGGTTTTCGCACATCTCTTTCTCACGGTGGAAAGGAAATGGGTAAAGAGTTTGATAATAATGGAGAGCTTTAAATTCGAGCAATGGGTTAGATAATGAAGAGAAATCTATTATAAGCTAGACTACATCTCCCGTCCCCCCTCTCCTCACCCCTCTTTCTCTGATGTCAGAAAATGTGAAATGGCTTACAAAATGAGGTATAACCTAAAAAGAAAGTTAGAAAAATAAATGCAGATGATAATCATAGCAATACCATAGCTTCGTAACCACCTCTTTCCTTCCCCTTTCCTCCCAACAGATAGACAAATAGAAATGATTCAGAAAAAAACGGTGATTAAGAAAATGAAGACAGGGATAATGATGAGAGAAATATAACCTCGTAATCCTTTTCGTCTCTTCCCCTTCTCACCCTTATCCCCTTCATCCTTCCTCCCAGTGGACAGAAAGCGAGCTATGATATAGGAAAAGAGGAATTGTTTAAATAATAAAGAGGATAAGATACAAGGGACCTCCTATCGCAGTTCTCACCTTCCCTCCTCTCCCTGTTCCTCCACCTCTCTTTCTCACTTCCTTCCTCTCCCTGTTCCTTCACCTCTCTTTCCCACTTCCTTCCTCTCCCTGTTCCTTCACCTCTCTTTCCCACTTTCTTCCTCTCCCTGTTCCTCCACCTCTCTTTCCCACTTCCCTCCTCTCCCTGTTCCTCCACCTCTCTTTCTCACTTCCTTCCCCTCCCTGTTCCTCCACCTCTCTTTCTCACTTCCTTCCTCTCCCTGTTCCTCCACCTCTCTTTCCCACTTCCTTCCTCTCCCTGTTCCTCCACCTCTCTTTCTCACTTCCTTCCTCTCCCTGTTCCTCCACCTCTCTTTCTCACTTCCTTCCTCTCCCTGTTCCTCCACCTCTCTTTCCCACTTCCCTCTTCTCCCTGCCCCTCCACCTACCCTTCTCACTTCACTATGTGGATGGAGACTGTGGAATTACACAGAAAATGACGGCTGGATAGATAATGTGGGAAAGAATTGAAAATGATGATGATGATGATGATGATTATGATAGTGATAGTAGCCTAGCCTCACCATCCCCTCCTTGCCTTTTCTATTCCTCTCATGGACAGAAAGCGAGGGATGGTTTAGAATGCAATGGATGGCTTCGATAATGATGGTTATGGCGATGACGGTAAATTAGCTACCACTACCTCTACCTACCTTCCTCATGTTTCCAATGGGGAGGAAATGAGGGGCGACTTGGAAAAAAAAGGATGGTTTTGAAAATGGTGGTGAGGGATGATATTTACAGCAACTTTGGTTCAGTGTCCCCTACTTGCTTTCCCAATGCTCCCAGGAAAATGGAAAACGAATGATGGTCGGAAAATTAGAAACTGTTTAGAAAATAAGGGTTAGCTTAGAAACTGAGCGATGGTGGGGAAAATAAGGGATAAATTTAGAATATACGGGATAGCTTTTAGAATGAGGAATGGTTTGGAAAATAAGGGATGGTACAGGAAAGAAAAAAATAAGGAACTATTAAGTAGATAATATATGGCTTAGAATATAGCATATGGTTTAGAAAATAACATATAGGTTTATAAAATAACATGGTTTAGAAAATAGCATGGTTTAGAAAATAACATATGGTTTAGAAAATAACATATGGTTTAGAAAATAACATATGGTTTAGAAAATAACATATGGTTTAGAAAATAACATAGGCCTATGGTTTAGAAAATAACATGGTATAGAAAATAACATATGGTTTAGAAAAAAAAAACATATGGTTCAGAAAATACCATATGGTTTGGAATATAACATGGGTTAAAAAATATCACGTGCTTTAGAAAATAACATGGCTTAGAAAATAACATATGGTTTGGAAAATGACGTATGGTGTAGAAAATAACATATGGTTTGGAAAATGACATATGGTGTAGAAAATAACATATGGTTTGGAAAATGACATATGGTGTAGAAAATAACATATGGTTTGGAAAATAACATATGGTGTAGAAAATAACATATGGTGTAGAAAATAACATATGGTGTAGAAAAAAACATGGTTTAGAAAATAACATATGGTTTGGAAAATAAAGGCTGGTCTATAGAATGATGGAAAATAAAGACTAGATTGGATGATGCAGAAAGTTCAGAAAATGAGAAACTGTCTAAAAATGTGGAAAAATTTCGAACATACAGGTCGATTTTAAAAAGTGAGAGAGGACTTAGAAAATAATGAATGGATTAGAAAATAAAGGATGAGTTTAAAAAAATAAGGGATGGATTAGAAAATAAAGAATGGTTTAGAAAATAAGGGATGGTTTAGTTAATGATAGAGGGTAGGGTCTATTTTGATCAGGAAGTGCGGGCCGCGATAGTTCCCGGTCCTGTTCAGAGAGAGTGTAATGTCCCCCATTGATCTCAGGGTGCCAGATTTTCCCCTCTATCCCGCAAATGGGTGTGACAGCGGGGAGTCTGTGGGGATGGGGGATGAGGGGCAGGAATGGGGAGAGGGGAAGAGGGATGGGAGGGGAGTTGGGAAAGGGTCAGGGAGGAAGCTTGGGTTGGGGGAGGGAATATCGTGGCATTTGGTGTTTTGGATTGGGTTGGGTTGTAAAGGGGATGTTTGTGTGTGTGTGTGTGTGTGTGTGTGTGTGAGGGAGAACGGTACCAATCAGATAAAAAGAGACAAACACACTGTAATGATATATTGGTCTATTCAGAAGATAAAATGATTAATCTGATTATGCTCTTGGGGTCATTTTTACATCAATCGAAACTATCATCATCATCATCAGTTATTATCATCATTAGCGGCAAGAACTTCACGGTAACTGACTCTCTTTATTATTAATCAAATGATGTAACTTCAGTACAGAAATAGGAAGATGAAAAAATAGGGAAGTATGAGGACAATCACTAAAGTGCCTGGGGGAAATTAGCCAATTGTCAGACCTCACCTCAATAATTATGTAAGTCTTCGAAACCACTATGCTATTTTTACCCTAATCTAATCTTCAAGTGTCATCCCTCCGTCTTTAGTGCCGAGTTGTGGGAAGAGATTAACAATAAAATATGATATTAGTCACGAGGGATTGCTATGGAAAGGATGTAAAGCCTAAGTTTTATCTTTTTCCTCTATCGACCTAAGTAAGATAAGCTGAAAAAGGGCGCAAATTTGAGCCAGGCTAAGGTAAAATGAGTATAGTAATCAATTAGATTATATCCAGAGGTTATTCTCAGCGAACAGAAACAATTTTATCTGGGTTTGTGGTCTCGTTATGTAAGAAGGCTTTCTTGAACTTCCTCTTCTTAAGCGATACATTGTGTGTGTGTGTGTGTGTGTGTGTGTGTGTGTGTGTGTGTGTGTGTGTGTGTGTGTGTGTGTGTGTGTGTGTGTGTGTGCTTTCACGAAATACCTAAAAAAGAGTTTTTATTTACTTAATTCTAACTTGTTGACAGGGTTGACGGTCAGCCAGTGAGTAATCCTATTGCTTTTAGATTAATAGCACAAACATCCAGGTCACAAGACTAAGTCAGAAGCTGGCCTAGCAGTATCAACTTCCTTAGTTTTTAATGCACTTGGAACCAATCTTGGGAGGTGGGTTGAGTGCAGAAAAATAATTTGATCACTTTTGGGAACATTTAATCAGAGGCCAAGGCCACAGAGTAAGGTTAGAGTTCGACCTGTGTGTGTGTTCGTCAACAAAATAACGAATAGCTCTGATCTAATTTTAAACAAATTTGGTGGAAGGGTTGAGGGTCAGCCAAGAAAGAAACTTGCTGTGCTTTAAAACATTAATTCAAAAGTCAAAGTTACAACGCAAGGTCATCTTAAACAGCTTTTATTCAGGTTATACTACGCCTTGTGGAAGGGTTGTCTGTAATTCATGAATTTAAAAAAATGAGAATCAACCAAAGGGTCAATGGCAAAGGGGGAGATCAAACCTAAGCTTACAAAGAACGGTAAGCTCAAACATTTTTATATGATCTTAACTCAAGTTAGTGGAAGCATTAAGGGTCAGGCAAGAACGAAGGGACTCATTTCTGAGAACAGTCAGTTAAAGGTTAAGCTCACAAGGCAAAGTCAGACTCGATTCGCATTTATCTGTGTGAAGAAAAACATTTTGAAATCTTTGGATCATACTTGATGGATGAGTTGAGGATAATCCAAAAGGTTTACCTATTATACATATACATATATATATAGATATATATATATATATATATATATATATATATATATATATATATATATATATATATATATATATATATTGTTACATAGCCTATGATTTCATCATCCTTTGTGTAATTTTAACGCACAGTATGCTGCATGTTTGATCACGAGCGTGTTCTGCCTCAGTCCCCCCCTTCTACCGTTATAGTAGAGTAAGTCGACATCTCTGTTATACTTTGCGGGATTGTCATCTCTTTGTCCCCATGGCTTCATTTGCGCGTCCTCATTACAAGTTGTATCAAGCTCTCCTGGCCCCTATATAATGAGCTCAGTCTCTGCATCATTGCCACTTAGATCTGCTCCTCATTTTGTTCACATCTCTGTCCTCCCCTGTACAGATATTATTATTATTGTGAATGCTCAAGAAATCTCCAACCATCTAGCAGCTGTGTGTAATTTGAGTATTACTGTTATTGCATTTTTTCTTGTACTGTATAGCATAAGTTTAATTTGTAGGCTTAGTGAAGTTTTTGTAATTCATGTATGGATCTTTATGTCAGTCATTTTTGATAATAGTTTGTATCTGTAATAATTTATCTGGCATTCACTGAGTATTATCTGGTATCTCATTTTATCAGGGCTGACTTAGATAAATTTACTCTTGCTAACTTCGTGTTAATAGAGGCTATTGCAGTTAACCATATATTTAACCTGTTTATTTGCCATTACATTATCTTTATGAGTCCTGAATGTTTTGTTGTTAATTTAAGCATTAAACTTTAACTTGTAATTTTACCTAACTCTTTTGTTTTGAACCTGGAACTTTACGGGACAGTAGTGATTTTTAGCATTCTCACTGAAAGTGTACGTTATCTTTCTCTGTTCCGTAACATAAATTTGGCGACCTCATATCAGGATATTCAGGATATTATCATAAGGATATTGTTTGATATTTTGTGACTGTGATATATTCATGATGGCTACTATTTCTACACTTGATGAAGCCAAGGACTTTTTGTCAAATGTGCAAACAGTGTGTGATATAGAAAACAGAACAAAGAATGAACTTAAGCTTGTTGCTCAACAATTGGGAATTGCAGTTCACTCTCATCATTCTAAGGATCAAATTGTTGGCATGATTAATAAAAGCTTGTTTAATGTAACTCCTCCAAATGAGCAAACGCAGATTGAATTAGCTAAGTTACAGCTAGCTCTGCAGGAGGCTCGTGCTAAAGAAGCTGAATTTCAGGCAAATGCTAAGCAGGCGGAATCTCAGGCTCGTATTGAAGAGGCACAGATACAGGCTCAGGCACAAGTTGAACTTGCCAGGATTCAGGCAGACCATGAGTATCGCATGAAACAAGGTGGAACTGGATCATCTAGCTCTGATGATTTTGATGTGGCTAAAAATGTTAAACTTGTCCCTCCTTTTAATGAATCTGATTTAACAAAGTATTTTCAGTTGTTTGAGAGGGTAGCTACAGGTTTTAATTGGCCTAAGGAGTATTGGCCAGTACTCCTTCAAACTGTTCTCACCGGTAAAGCTCAAGTAACTTATGCATCTTTGCCTCAGGATCAGTGTGATAATTATGATGTAGTTAAGAGCTTGATTCTCAAGGCCTATGAGCTTGTTCCTGAAGCCTATAGAGTAAAATTTAGGACAACTTACAAGCAAGATAAGCAATCCCATGTTGAGTATGCAAAAATCAAAGAAGATCTGTTAGAGCAGTGGTTAAATTCTAAGAATGTGGATTCTGATTTCGGTAAATTTAAGCAGATGATTTTGCTGGAGGATTTCAACAGGTGTATTTATAAAGATGTAAGCCTATATCTTGATGAGAAAAGAATAGATAATTTGTCTGATGCTGCAGTTTTAGCTGATGAGTATGTTCTCACTCACAAGAGATATTCTAGAGAAAAAGGGAAAGCTGAGAGTAAGTACGTTGCCTCTACTCAGAGTACAGGTAACAGGAAAGAGAGTAAGGATGATGTTTCTCAGGAAGTAAATACCAGCTTCACCTCTAGATTTCAGAAAAGTAAATGTACTTATTGTAGTAAGCTTGGTCATACTACGGAGAGATGTTTCAGGAGACAGCGTGATGTGAACAAAAAGGAGTCTTTAAATATTCAGTCAATTGGTCTAGTGTCCACTCTTGAGAGTTCCCAGAATTCTTTAACTGAGTTAACTGAACCTGCTTTGAGGGGTAACTTAAATTCTCATGATGGAGCTCCTCTTTTGAGCAGTAACGTGGGTGACACTCTCAAGAGTTCATGTGCTAATTTCCTGTCTGATGGTTTTGTCAGTCCTCTGGACAGTAATGACAGGAAATCAGTTAAAATATATCGTGATACAGGTGCTTGCCAATCCCTTATGCTGACCAGTGTTCTAGGCTCTAATGTTAATTCCTCTGATGAAACTGTAATCTTACAAGGTGTAGGGAATAATTACTTCTCTGTTCCTCTGTGCAGAGTGAATTTAGAGTCTGGTTTTGTTAATGGTTCTGTTATGGTTGGGTTGGTTGAGACACTCCCAATGTCAGGTGTAACTTTCTTACTTGGAAATGATATTGGTGGAAGTCAAGTGTGTCCAGCTCCTCAGTTGTCTAGTGAGCCAGTGGCTGTGTCCCTGGATTGTGATGTCCCTGATGTGTTCCCTGCATGTGCTGTCACTAGGGCTAAGTCTAAAGTTACTGGTGATTTAGAGGATAATGATGATGATGATGTTATCCTAGCTGACACTTTTCTTGCTAATTTGGACCACTCACCAGATGAGGCAGTACCCCGTAGTGTTGATAATTTGTCTCGTCAAGAGTTGGTTGAGTTGCAGGTTGCTGACCCCTGAGTTGGAAAGGGCTAGCTAACTCTGCTTACAGTGAAGAAGAGTCAGCCGGTGCTTCTACTTGTTATTATGAAAAGTCAGGAGTACTTATGAGGAAGTGGAGACCCCCAACAGCATCAGCCGACTGTGAATGGGAGGTTGTACATCAAGTTGTCATCCCTCGTGTTTGTAGGCAGGATATCATTCGAGTGGCTCATGATTCCAGTTTGGCAGGACACCTTGGAGTGAGGAAGACTGTGGCACGCATTTTGGAACACTTCTACTGGCCAGGTATCTTCAGGGATGTTTCCAGGTATTGTAAGTCTTGTCACACCTGTCAAGTTGTGGGAAAGTGTAATCAGACCGAAAAGGTTGCACCTCTAGTTCCCATTCCTCCTTTTTGAGGCGCCTTTCACCCGTGTGTTGGTGGATATTGTGGGCCCTCTTCCTAAGACTTCTTCAGGATTTTCTTATGTGTTGACCATGATTGATATGGCTACTCGTTATCCTGAAGCCATTCCACTTAGAAACATCTCAGCAAAGAACGTGGTTAAGGAAATGCTAGGGTTCTTCACAAAGTTTGGTCTGCCCAAGGAGGTACAGTCAGACCGAGGAAGTAATTTCATGTCAAATGTTTTCAAGCAGTCTCTGAAAGAGTTGGGCATCACCCAGATCACGTCTTCAGCTTACCATCCCCAGACCCAAGGAGCGTTGGAGAGATATCATCAAACACTCAAATCGATGCTCAAGAAATACTGTTTGGAACATCAGAAAGACTGGGATAAAGGTCTTCCATTCGTTGTGTTTGCCGCAAGAGAATCTCCAAATGAATCACTGGGCTTCTCACCTTTTGAACTACTGTTTGGCCATGAAGTAAGAGGACCCCTTAAGTTACTCAAGGAATGCTGGCTGTCGGAGGAAGATGACGTCAACCTGCTGGAGTTTGTGATGAAGTTCAAAGAACGGCTGTCCACTGCTTTACAGCTGGCGAGAGAGAATTTAGGAGCTGCTCAGGAGAAGATGAAGACTTGGTATGATAAGAAGTCCAGGTTACGCCACTTTCAGCCAGGAGATCAGGTTTTGATTCTGCTACCAGTTCATGGGCAACCTCTTCAAGCCAAGTTTAGTGGTCCTTATTTCGTGGAGAAGAAACTCAGTGATGTCAACTATGTCATCGCCACACCAGATCGTAGAAAGAGCAAGCAACTATGTCACATCAACATGCTAAAGTTATATCACAGGCGGGACGAAAATAATCCAGTCTGCACTGTAGCTGTTCCACCCGAGTCTGCAAGTGAAGCTCTCCCATGCAGTATGAGCCTGAGTGATAGTTTGGGGAAGAATCCTGATATCATGAATGATCTCCAGACTAAGCTTTCTCATCTACCTCCTAAGGAAAGGCAGGAGTTTTCGGCATTACTGCAGGAGTACCCGCAAGTGTTCCGTGCCACTCCAGGAAGAACCACTGTGTTGATGCATGATGTCGATGTTGGAGACGCAAAGCCAATTAAATTGCCTCCTTACCGTGTGAACCCAGTGAAAGTTCCTCTCATCCAGAAGGAGCTTGGCTACCTGTTGGACCACAAGATGATTGAGCCCTGTCAGAGCGAGTGGAGTTCTCCTGTCACTCTAGTCCCTAAGCCAGGTGGGTCACAGAGGCTTTGCATCGACTACAGACGTGTTAATCAGATAACCAAAACAGACACTTACCCTCTCCCTCGTGTGGAAGATTGCATAGACAAGATCGGAAAGGCTAGGTACATAAGTAAGTTTGATTTGTTAAAGGGATACTGGCAAGTACCTATGACTGAACGTGCTAGGGAGATCTCATGTTTTGTGAAATTAGGAGGGACTTTTGCATGTTCTGTAATGCCATGTACAGATTGTTTTAGAGTAATAAGAAATTTCCTTTGTAAATTTCTTTTTCTTTGTGGGGAGGTGTTACATAGCCTATGATTTCATCATCCTTTGTGTAATTTTAACGCACAGTATGCTGCATGTTTGATCACGAGCGTGTTCTGCCTCAGTCCCCCCCTTCTACCGTTATAGTAGAGTAAGTCGACATCTCTGTTATACTTTGCGGGATTGTCATCTCTTTGTCCCCATGGCTTCATTTGCGCGTCCTCATTACAAGTTGTATCAAGCTCTCCTGGCCCCTATATAATGAGCTCAGTCTCTGCATCATTGCCACTTAGATCTGCTCCTCATTTTGTTCACATCTCTGTCCTCCCCTGTACAGATATTATTATTATTGTGAGTGCTCAAGAAATCTCCAACCATCTAGCAGCTGTGTGTAATTTGAGTATTACTGTTATTGCATTTTTTCTTGTACTGTATAGCATAAGTTTAATTTGTAGGCTTAGTGAAGTTTTTGTAATTCATGTATGGATCTTTATGTCAGTCATTTTTGATAATAGTTTGTATCTGTAATAATTTATCTGGCATTCACTGAGTATTATCTGGTATCTCATTTTATCAGGGCTGACTTAGATAAATTTACTCTTGCTAACTTCGTGTTAATAGAGGCTATTGCAGTTAACCATATATTTAACCTGTTTATTTGCCATTACATTATCTTTATGAGTCCTGAATGTTTTGTTGTTAATTTAAGCATTAAACTTTAACTTGTAATTTTACCTAACTCTTTTGTTTTGAACCTGGAACTTTACGGGACAGTAGTGATTTTTAGCATTCTCACTGAAAGTGTACGTTATCTTTCTCTGTTCCGTAACAATATATATATATATATATATATATATATATATATATATATATATATATATATATATATATATATATATATATATATATATATATATATATATATAAGTAAGAGGTCAAAGGCCAATATGATAAGACAATATTACTTTAAACAGTTTTTATCCTAACTGCAGTAAACTTTGTGGGAAGGTTCGGGTTAAAATAAGGAAAAGGAAATTCAGTTTTGAGAACACTCGGTGACAGGCCGAGGTAGGTCATTGGAAGAGATCAAATGCCAAGATCACTTGGCAAAGTCAACGCAGTTTTGATCTGATTTGAGCCAAAGTTGGTGAAAGTATCAAGGGTTAGATAAGAATGAAGCTATTTGATTATGATGGTAATCTGTGAAAGGTCAAGGTCACAAGGTAAAGTTGAATAATCAGCCATTAGTCCAGCTGGTGAGCACATGTGTTACTCCTCCAAGTGCTCTTTAGTTGTCATTATTTAATTACGGCCCATTAACCCTCGCAGAATTGTCAAAATTGTATTTTTTTTTTTTTCAGCTAATGTCAGACGATTTTTTAAAAGGTGAAAGTGAGTCACAACAGCCTTAGGGTGTAATTACCGACATTACCATCAAAGCTTGTAAAAATATGAAAATATGAGCGAGCCATGTGCAGGCAGAAAAAACAATGGTAAGCAAGTGTGTTAAAACTCCTCTTAACGGCCGAGAAAACGACATTCAGAAAGAGAATGTCAACAAAAGTAGGCTGATGACGGGGGAGGCATGAGATTTATTCCATGCTGTGTCAGGGAATAGTTAAGAGACTTGATTTCGTCACAATAGTAACTCGCATACGACAATATAAATCTTAATTATTACTCTTACTGCTGCCAGATGGATGCTAGACACTCCAAAGGAATCGACTAGAAACACCGATATCACTGGGTTAGTGAGTTACTGAGTGATTGACTTCGACATACTTCAGTGAGCTTGGCCCCTGGCACCACACACTCACATTCTCGGATCCTATGGCTCAACTCCCATGCAAACTGGAAATTCGTCAAGCGTAATCGGCTTGCGCAAGCCTGGGTGTTGCTAGGCGTTGCCGGCTTTTTTATTAAGCCGCGTTTTCTGGGGGTTCGGTAGCAAACAGCTTGGTGATTTGTTTTACTGAGCTTAGGAGCAAGCTATCATCGTGTTATGATTGATAATAGTTTTACTAATACTTCTACGACGATAAAAATCTCGGTTATTTTGTTGTCACTACTGCCAGACGATGTATTCCACACAGGAGTGACCTACTGCACCATCCAACGAGTTAAATGTCCCACAGAATCCACTAATATGTCTTAAAAACAACTCCAGTAATAACAACACACTAGTCCTAATGAAGTCAGCCTGGCATGTTTTCAGTATGGACGTTTTGTGTAAGTGTTCAAACGGCGATATGTGAAGGTGTGTTGGGCCATCTGTTGCATGCAAGGGGAGTGCTTAGACCTCAGGGAGCGGACTATCTTAAGAACTGAAATCTCTATAAACTCCGTTAGAATGAGATCGGAAGGATCGTTTTAAGGATGGAAATTTGAGTGGCATTGAGGCTTCGTGATACTTCCTTCTTAGTCACTTATTTTGCATTCTACACCACAACATTCCATTGCATGACGTTCTTATCGTTTAAATTAGGAGAAATGTGCAAGATGGTACTGAAATGTGGTGTGGAAAATTAATCACGAAAGAAAAAAACGTTACGAAATCCCTCAAAGGCATTTAGAATACGACACAAGATAATAATCAGTTCCATATTACCTCTTGCCAAGCGCAGGAACCCCAGGCTAGGCTAAAATGGGCAAGAACATTACGGGTTAGTGACGGGCCAGCACCCTTAGTGGCAATTATCACACTATATTATCCCTTCCAGTGCTGCGAGCTTCCCTGGGATGAACTAGTCGTGTGTGGCTGAAATAAAACATTAATCTCATAATATTGAACAAGGTGTTAGATGGCAAAGATTTAAAATGCTTTGTAGTGGTAGGTTTTGATGAGGTTAATAGGTTTCTCGTTGTCAAGAAAAAAAAAAATGGAAGTTTGCATTTTTAAGAGGAGTGAAGCCCTACTGCCAGAGAAGAGCATTTTTGTTTTATTATTTGTACCATCATGCGATGATAATAAGATTGGGAGAGAGTTTTTTACAGTGGAGAGGTTTAATGAAGCCTTACCTTACCCTTTCAGCATGAGAGAGCCATTCGAAGATAAATAATATCATGCACTGGCAGAGTAATTAAATAAAAAGTCCTCGGATTGAAGGAATTAAAATCCGCCATTGAGGATTAGACTGATGCGGGAATGACACATGACTTTCACCTGTCCTGGCGTGTTAGACAACTAGACCACCAGAAGTCTGCGCTCTGGGTGGTCCTTCTAAGTGGTCACGATGCAACCTGATCATTCCACCTGACTGCCAGTCTCTCGTCTACTTTACAATCTCTTCAATGATATTTTTACAATCTATGTCTAATTAAGCCTGTCATGGTCGGGGCAACTCTAGTATCATGATCCAGTAAACGTCAGAAGATTGCATGCAACTGAGGTAAGTTTATGGAAGTCGAGGTGTTTTTACGGTAAACTTAACTTTTTCTTGGTCATGTCGAGACAGTTTTTTATACCTCAGACCTTAGGAGGTTTCCCAGTGGCAAATAAATACGAGTGACATTAACCTGAATAGCAATAACAGTAGATCCAACCCTAGGCTTATCTGGATGTGAACCCGGTGGTCTCCATGTTGAGGTTGTTTAGCTCTTGCAGTTCATCGTTCTCTTCTCGTGGGACAGGGAAGAAACAGAGGAACGTTTGCCTAACTAGACAGTGGAGCTGTTCATTTATTGGTGCCACCATACGCCGACACGTGAAAGCAACCCCGCTAACATCAATACACCATTCCTGCATGAGACAGCCCTAGCATATATTCAACAAGGACTGTGGATGTTAGCGTTGAAGTGGTGATATGTTGAGGTGAAGCACAGTTAGAAACCACAGTTGCTGCCACACCCGGGAGAACAAGAGGTGATGAACACATGCCCCTCTGGTTGGAAGGCGACTGTGATAGTTCCGGCGACCCACAAACTGATGAACGAGGCATTTGATAGGTTGCCTCTGCCAGGGTTTCAGATTACTAGCATAAATACTTCTGGATATGAATGGCAGAGATTAGCCATATTTATATCCATATTTATGTAGGAATGTTAGGGATCATAAGCATTCAATTTGAAGGAAATGCAATAGCTATTTACCAATGTGTTTGGAAAAAGAGGTGACAGGGAGACTATAAGCTTGTTAGAATACTGTCTTTTGCACGCAGTTTCTCTCACTCAGTTTCACTCATTCTCACTCATTTATGAATTCCCACTCATTCACTCACTCAGTCATTTGCTCGCTAGTCTCACTCACTCACTGACTCACTAACTCACTGTCGCTCATTTCACTCACTCATTCACTCACTCTTATTTCACCCAGACGGTTTCACTCACTCTTTTACCCCCACTCTTCCACCTAGTCATCTCACTCTTTCACCCAGTCCAGTGGTCTCTCTCTCTCTCTCTCTCTCTCTCTCTCTCTCTCTCTTTCTTTCTCAGTCTCACAGTCACTTTCAGTCTCTTGCACTTGTCTGAGGCGCGGCAGTCATCCTACGTGGCCAACACCTTTACATATCACCACTTCAGCGCTCATACCCACCGTCCATACTGAATACTTGCTGAGGCCATCCCATTCAGAATTGGTGTGGTGGTATTAGCGGTGGTGTTGTTATGACCTGTTGGTGGATCTCGTGGGACATCAGTAAAGTTGGATTCCTCTATATTCCACTCAGTAAATAATCCACTCACATCCACTATAGCTGTCCTGTTTCATTTGGGATCGAACTCGATGTCATTCCAACAACAGACGATTGGCTCTGTAACCACTGGACTAACACATATACTTACTGTGAGGAAGGGGAAGGAGGAGTGAAGAGGGAGGAAGGGAAGGAGAGGCATTAGGGGGAGGGAAGGAGAGGAAGGGAGGATTGGAAGCGAGAAGGAAGGGATTGAGGGAATACAGGGAGTGATGGGGAGGGGAGGGAAAGATTGTCAGGGAGGAAAGAGAGTGAGGGGAATGGAACTGGGTGATGAGGAGGAGAGAGAGGAAGGGGAAGGGAAGGAAGGGAGGGAGGGAAAGGAGGGAAGGAAGGGAGGGAGGGAAAGGAGGGAAGGGAGGGAGGGAGGGAGGGAGGGAGAGAGGGAAAGGAGGGAATGAGGGGGAGGGAAGGAAGTGAAGGGGAGGGGGAATGAATGAAAGGGGGAAGGAAAGGGAGTGATGGGGAGGGAGGAAAGGGAGAGGGAGAGGGAGTCAAGGGGATTGGGAAGGGAGTGATGGGGAAGGGAGAAGGAAGGGAGGGAAGGGAGTCAGGGGGAGGGAGGGAGGAGGTGGAGGGAGGGGGAGGTGAGGGAGGGAAGGAAGTTATAGGGACGGGAGTGATGGAGAGGGGAGGGAAGGGAAAGTGGGAGGGGAGGGGAGGGACAGAGGGAGAGGAAGGGGGAGGGAGAGATATAGGAGGAGGGGAGGGGATGGAGGGAGGGAGGGAAGGGGAAGATCGGAGGTCATAAGGCAAAACTCCCGACCACAGATCTTCTCTCCCTCCCTCCATCTCTCTTTCTCCCTTCCTTCTTCCCTCCTTCCTTCCTCCTTCTCCATCTCCTTCCCTTCGTTTCTCCTTCCTTTCGTTTTTCCTTCCCTCCTCTCTCCGCTTTCTTTCTCCTTCTTCATTTCGGTTCTCTTCTCTCCTCTCTTTCTTGTTACTTTTTTCCTTTCTTTTCTTTTATATATGTAAGACGCAAGAGCCAGGGGGGCACGAAGGAGAAAGATAAAAGAGGGGAAAAAGAAAATGAAGGATAGAAGAGACGAATAGAGGGAAGAAAGGAGGGAAGAAAGAAGAGAAAGAGGGAAGGAAAGTAGAGAGGAGAGAGGGAGAGAGGGAGGGAAGAAATGAGGGAGAGAGAGGAGGTACAGAGTGGGAGGGAGACAGAAGTTAGGGTTGAAGGAAGAAATGTTGAAGGTTATACTTGTAGGAAAAAGTGTGTGTGTGTGTGTGAGAGAGAGAGAGAGAGAGAGAGAGAGAGAGAGAGAGAGAGAGAGAGAGAGAGAGAAACAGACAGACAGACAGACAGAAACAGAGACAGACAGACAGATAGACAGACAGACAGAGACAGAGACAGAGACAGACAGGGACAGAGACAGAGACAGACGGACAGAGACAGAAAAAGTATATCATGAAGTTTGAGAAATAACATTTGAGAGAATGAAAAATGAGTGTGAGAAAGTGAGAAAGAAAGAGTGTGTGAGGAAGAGTGAGAATATGAGAGACAAAGGGAGGGGGTAAGTGAGTGTGGGAGAGAGATAGGGTGTGATCCCTAACATTCCTACATAAATATGGATATAGATATGGTTAACCTCTGATATTCATATCCAGAAGTATTTATGCTGGCAATCCAAAACCCTGCCAGAGGCAACCTATCAAATGGCTCGTCCAACAGTTTGTGGGGCGCCGGAACCATCACAGTCACCTCCCGACCACAGGGGCATGTGTTCATCACCTCTTGTTTGCCCGGGCGTTACTATACGTCGGAGGACTGCCGGACCTCAGGGAATAGCCTGTTAAGCCTACGGTCAGAGTCGGACACATAAATGAAAGAAAGAAGGAAAGAAAGAAAAAGTCATCTCCTTGGCTTAAGGCTAAAAGAATAAACAAAAAATATTTAAAGAAAGTTCAGATGTGCAATGCAATAGCTTCAGGCTGAAAAAAATATACAAAGTACATAAAAGAAAAGGAAGGTGTAGAACGCAAAGCACATCTCCAGGAAAACGTGCTAGACAGACTCCTAAGCTGGCGAGAATATAAGACCATTACCCCCTCACCCCAAGCTGGAACCTCAGTGAAATTAATGAGAGAGGGAGATAAAATAAGCGATCCCCTTAGACGCGAGGGCAAAGAGCGTGCCATCCCTCCTGATGAATTGTGAGCCCAGACGTTGACCTCCCCGCCCATTATATTCTCGTTGGTGGGAGAACCGTTTAATTGGCGGCTGGGTCTGTGAGGTTATCTTTAATTTATGGAAGGGCACGTGTAAGAGGAATATATTTTAAAAGTGACAGATGCTCATGAATGTTCTTTTAGATGAGTATTTTGTCTGAAGGTTACTGTGATTTATGATTGGCACATGATTTTAGCTTCAAGGGGCATGTACTGACTGTTAATTAATACTGGAGGCTAGGAGAGTAATATATTGTTAATACACATTTATATCAAGGAACTTTCATTAGTTTACCTAATTTAGAGATGCTTCATATTAAATTTCACTTCACTTTATTAATCAAGATTTCACTTAATTTATCTAGAGGAGCGATGAAATTTATTTTTTATATGGAAATGTCAGGTTGAAATGAGGCGTTTTCATGCAGATAATGGAAAATTTTTAATTGGTAATGTTTCTGTAATGTGTGGGAGGACGCATGCAGGAGCAATTTATTTTGACTTATTTTTGCTTGTAGTAAATTTTCCTAAATGGATTCGGCGTTTTCAGTGCAGCACATTCTCTGTCTCTACAAGGACTAATATTTCATGTCTCTATCAGGAACTTTTTAGCTCTGGTGTACTTCTATCTATCGCCAGACGCCTCAATCCCATAAGGGGTGGCCACAGACAAATCGCCTTCATGTCGCCCGGTCTAATGCCACTTCACTGTCTTGCTCCCAGTTCACAACCCCTTTTCATATACCTCTGCTGTACTTAATGGGGAAAATTTATGTTTAAATTTTGGGGTTCTGTGAGGATAACAATAACTTAAGGAATCGAAGACGGTTTTAGTTAGAGGGTAAATATCTGCTGAATTATTCTGGAAGTGATAAATATTCATAATAATAATAAAGAGCCATGGAACATTAAAGCGTTTAATAAAATGTGATTATGTGACAGCATCTGTCAGTCACGGAGAAGTGCAACATATTATCAGGAAGGATCATATTTCATGTTAATATATTTAGGACTTAGAAGAACAGTGTATGTATTATTTTCAGAAAAAGTAATAGTTCAATTTGAAAATACCAAGGATGTTAAAAAAGTAAGGTGCGTATTTTCTCTGGAAGGTTAATTCTTTACTACTGATATACTAAGGAAGTTAGCAAAATATTGTGTTGCTTATTTAGTGTCTATATATTGGTATAGATAATGTATGAATCGTCTCGCGGTTTTCGCAATAAAGGATATACATGGCTGAGTTGTTGTGGAAATTACACATACTCCTTGCACATCAGACTCTTAAATGAGGTTGGTGCCCTAAATGCTATATATTTAGTGAAGAAAATGCTAACAGTGGGGAGGGTGGATCTGTGAGGCAATCTGTAATTTACGGAGAGGCACGTGTAAGATTATCTTCTTTTTTTTTATTTTTTAACGTTAAGGTCACGGCAAAAAAAAATCCAAAAAGTCTATATTTTTCTATAGTGATCTCACTACACATTGGCCAAGATTTCCGTCCTTTTGTAGATTATTTCACGTAGTTCAGTGACTGAAATAATCAGTGTTATGGTTCTATATCCATTCTATAGCGCCTTTTCATGACTAGCGTCAAATTTAATTGTTAATCAGGTGTTACATCTTAGCATTCAAGGTGAATAGATGACAGTCCTAGCCCAAATGAGTGTGAAACCAATATAGTTCATTATGACATTTCGCGACAGACGTAAAGAGAATTGTTATCTTGGCTCTTAGTTTGTGGTAGGGTGTGTTTTCCTGATCTGTCGGATTAGTTGCTGGGGAAGGCAAATAGGCAGAGATATTCGTTGGGTCTAGCCTGGGGAGTTACTGGCAGATGGAAGCAAAATCCTTGCTGGTCTCCCCAGCTGCCTCTTAACTGGAGAGATGACAGACCCAGGAAAGTGAGCCTGTGTGATTGTTCAAAGCAACTCGATTTCTTACTGGCAGCTGTTTCCTTTAAAAATTTCAGTTGATTAAGATGATACTGATTTTTATGGATAGTTTGATGTTTATTATTTTATCCCTCATGCAGTTAGAAAAGGCATTATTATTAGAATGGACGGCTTGGTTACTGTGTTTTGTTAATCTTTTAACTCTGCCTGCCATATAGGGTAAATATACTGGGTGTTTTGTGATTTTTTTTCCCTTGAAAGTAGAAATGAGCAGCTGTGAGTGGTGACTGGTAGCTTTCTCATTTCGTGGAAACATCTTCTGGGGTAAGAACTACTTATACAACCCACTTATAGGTGAAGATCTAATGGCCAAAATGTTAAACTGAGGCCGTACTTTGGGTGGTACTTCAAATGGAACTTGGTTAGAGGGATGTTGTCTGCATCGGAGACCACAGGACTGAAGAGTTATTACTGCATTCTAACGGGGACATTACCTGAGGTGGTGAGTAATGGCTGCACAGGTCGGTCAGTATTAAATCCCATGTGTTTTTTTTAAAATATACTGTAGAGAAATCCACAACCCGTGAGAGACGACGCTCATTCTGGAGATTGGTGGTGTCGCATTTCATTAAAGTCTCCACGTACTGAAATTTAGAGCTTGGGTAACGCACTCTTAAACTATCCGCGTTGTGCGTGAGATATTGTAGAAGTTGGTCCTTGTTGAGGGAAAGAGAAGGATGGTAAAGTGCACGGTAAATATATGAAGCAATATGAAGTGAGTTGTGCGTTGAAGCGACGCCAACCCACAACGTCTCCTCTCCTTCTCGGGTGCCAACATCTGAGAGAATAGGACTGAATTTGATATGTCATAATATCACTACTCCATCTCAATGTTTCCCAGTGCAATATTTGTATAATAAATCATTGCCTTGGATCTGCCTTAGTTCAGGGTTCATTTGCCAGGACTCCACAATAGCTGCATCAGGCTGGGTGGTAATCATTACTGAGGTTTGTTTAATGCCACTCAGGAAAGAGTGATTGGTTCCCTTCCCTTATACGTCGAAACTGAAATGCCTAGCTATCGATGGAGCAACACAGAAATGGATGATGGATGGAATCTGTGTTTACACGTACGTAATATACTGTAGGTTAACAGAAGATATATATATTTTTTGGTGTATTTAGGCTTTATTAATCATCGTTATTTCCATTATCTCACCTTCTTCCTCTTCCTCCTACACTACCTCTTCCTCCTCCTCCTCCTCCTCCTCCTCCTTTTCCTTTCTCTTCCTTTTCCAGTTTTTCTCTCCTCTTCCATCTTCTCCTCCTCCTCCTCCTCCTCCTTTTCCTCTTCCTCTTCTTTTTCCAGTTTTTCTCTCCTCTTCCTTCTCCTCCTCCTCCTCCTCTCGCCCTCCACCCATTCCTACCCGATTACCCTTTTCATTAGCCTCATTTCCGTTTCAGTCCTCTCTTTAATTCCCTTCTGCTCAATTAACTTTCCTACTTGTGGCCTCTCTCTCTCTCTCTCTCTCTCTCTCTCTCTCTCTCTCTCTCCGTCTCATCCATCCGTCCACCTATTTTTATAGGACGAGTCTCTGCCAAGTTAATGTAGTAGGACTCGTAGGACGATAAACACACAGTCAGGAACTGAGGTTATGAAACACCTCCAATGACGACAGGTTACTTTACTAGAAGACGTTCGTCGTAATCTCTGGGAGTCTAGTTGCTTTCCGCTTCTCACTAATTTAATTGGGAGAGAGGTAAAGGGGGAATCACGCGTACCCGATGCCATCACGTTGCGCTGAGTGAACACATTCCTGATTTGTACACATAAAACACTCTTCTCAGCTTTCTCTTCTTTAAGCTGCACTTTTGCAGCCGGAAGCTGCATTCAGGCCAGTAGCCAGATCATCATAATACAGTGGCAGCAGAAGCATTGCACCACACCACAGCTACAGTAACATACATATTACATTTATTTTTCTCTCTGTCTGTCTACTACGTCTGTATATGGCAGCTGACGTAGGGGCAAGGTAATTATATAAAGAACTAAAGGTGCACCCAGTGGAGCGCATCTCCCCGACAAGGGCAACGTAATTTCCAAACCACTCTTCATAATGGGTTAGGTTTTCTCATCACTGATTAGGGTTTCCCAAAAAGTGTTTTCTGGATCCAGAATCTGTAATACGATCCGAATCAGTCCCAAAAGTTAATCGATTGTTCCCTGGGACATGGGCTATCTAACAACCAAATTTGATCCAAATCTCTCTTTTAGCTTTTGAGTAATCCTGCTAACAGACAATTAAACAAGCAAACAGAGGTGAAAACATACTCTCCTTGTCGGGGAGAATTTAAATCACAAGCTGTGATGGTCCTGTTTACAAATACTGTAGCTACTTAATTCTCAATACTTCTCATGCCTGTTCTCCATCTCGCTCGTGAACTATATCACCTCCTCTCTCCCACTTTGATATACAGTCGGCGGAGGGAAGATACATAGAAAGAATGAAACAAAAGCATTAGAGGGCTGAATGCTAATCGCCCACCCAATTATGTTGTTGGTTAAGGTACAGGTTACCTCCTCGTACAAACCAATTTTGAAGAAGAGATATTTTTGGCAACACACACACACACACACACACACACACACACACACACACACACACACACACACACACACACACACACACACACACACACACACACACACACACACACACACACACACACACACCTCCTCTCCCTGCTAAAGGTTGACTAGTAAATTTCGCAAAACTCTATGGAATTCAGTCACCGCGTTTCACAAACTCCCAGATCACATTATGAAAATATATGGTGGCTGCCATTAGGTCGTCTTTGATTAAATCCTCACCAAACGTAGTTAGCATCTGCACATTTACATACTTGCTATTTCCCGAAAGTTGGGTGAAAATCTGTCTACACCTTTTCGATATATTTTGGCAACAGATACATACACTGTCACTGGCGTAGTTACCCCAGTAGCGAATGGGTGAAATAGAAATAGGATGATAAATGAAAGGAGAGAGAATCGAGCCTCAATAACAGTAAATCACTTTTCTTATCAGTTTTGCTGCCTGCAAGGGTAAAACCAGCGATCACTTTTGCCTTCTTAACTGATAACACCTCACATATTTTTCTCACAAATTACGCAAAAAGTTCCTCTTGTCCTTGAACGGTGGGTGTGACATAATGTAGGAGGAGCAAAGTAGGGATGTTTGCCAATTAGAAGCCTAAACGGCACTTTCGTCACGTTCTTGATGGCACACAATTGGTTCTGTCTGAAGCGTATGAGGCCCTCATTGGTAGCAGGTGGCTCTATTGTTTCTGTATGGACAGAGATTATTTTTAAGACAGCCTAGTGGTTAATTAGCTGAGAAAGGCCGAATAAGTAACCTTTATCAGCTCCAGGAAAGTGTGAAGAGACAGATTTTTATCTCATTTTGTACACACACCCCTGTACACATTTTGTCATTTGTACACATTTACTGTCACGTTACACTTTTGTCACATTGTGTTGCACTTTTCCCCAACACTCCTCAATACGTGACTTTGATTACAAAACACACTGTTTGTGTACAATTTCTCATTTTTGGTTCACTCCTCCATTTACTCTAGTGTGTGATTTATATCTGGATTTAACCTTCGAAGTCTCCATGTTTCCTCGAGCTTTGTGAGTACTTAGCTTCCACTGAGTGTATTCTGGTTAGGTAAGAAATAACTTGTTTTATATTTGTATCCTTAGGCCTATATGAATCCTCCCTTGTGTAAAACGAACCCTGGTTTCTTCTTTGGTTGTGTATGTTATAGTGTATAGTAAAGTTAAGTTAGTTTTCTTAAACTTTATGTTATCCCTTTTGGTGCTTAATTAAGGGTTAAGAGTGCACCGTATTATACACCCCATAACAACACACACAAACACACACAGATACACATCAACAAAAACTACCTCGCTTCGCCATGCTAAAAAACGGGCGATACATATAAAAACAAAAAACATAACATATTCAGAACATTAGTTATAGAATAAATGAAGGGAAATACCTCAGGATGCTCTTTATTAGTTCAACTGTTAGTGTTGTTCAGGGCAGCGTTACCATTAAAATCTTACAAACACTATAGGCGTAAACTTTTTTCCATTGGCTGACTGCACTTCTCCTTCCAGCCGTTCACTACAATACACCATGCATTCAGAGCTAAGTCGCTCATATCTGCCAATAATTCTTGTCTCTAGTACATATAATAATTCTCATCTTGGCGCATAATGAAAGACTCTTACTGTACCATCCATCACGCACTTATCACACTACCATTATGGGTTCTTTAAGTTCGTCGAATACAAAGGCCTCTCTCTCTCTCTCTCTCTCTCTCTCTCTCTCTCTCTCTCTCTTTCACCAGACATGTATTTTTAGATTAGAGAGGTTTTTCGTCCTGTAGAAGGTAGATATTACCTTTATAAATATCTACACTATCATGAGTCAACTGTGATTAGAATGGGATCGTCTGAAACTTGCAAAAATGAAATATGTTAGCGTTTTGGAGACATTAATAGTGTCTGGGTGTATTTGTGTATCTTTGGGTCTATATTTCGTTCTTTTCTCACCATAAAAGATTCATTTAGTACTACCAGTCTCTTAGGACTCACTCTCTGCTGAATAAAATCGTCAGCCGTTAACCAGATAGGGAACTAAAGTTGTCCAGACCGTGAGAGGTTTATTCGCTGACAGAAAACTCCAAACATCAGTAAAATCGTCTGTTAGCGGCAAACTTAATGAGAGACAGACAGACAGACAGACCGAGAATCACTGCATTGGAGGGGTTACATAAAATCTGATCTACAGGGTGTCCATAAAATGTTCCCCTGATTACGACACTTCATAAAATCTGAACTGCGAAATATGTGAAGGAAAAAAAAAGTTATATCATTAATCAAGGAACTCAAATAATTCATCACTGTATTTTCTTTAAACTGAGGATTACCTGTGCGTATGTTCTTCAGTGAAAAATTCCCATTCTCGTTGGCCCTGGCGAGACTGGCCTATTCCATGGCCTTCTTGTTCCCCGGATATCAGGCCTATGGAATTCTTTTTATAGGGCTACGGAAAAGATAGAGTATATGCAGAGAATGTTAAAAAGATCACTAAATCAAGACACCGCACTGAAAAGGCACTGGCTTCCATCTCGCTAAACATGCTTCATAACATTCGTAATCAAATCCACCACCACCTTGATATCCTACATGGTACTACAGGAGCTGTGTGTGAAACATACATATCATAAATTTGTTCTATCTATCCTTCTATTGTCAGACGCCTTAATCCCGTAAGGGATGACACAAACAAATCGCCTCCATGTTGCCTGGTCATATATTTCCGTTCTGTATGCGTACTCGTCTCATCACCAGGAACCTTCAGCCAGGAACGACGTTCATCCAGTCGCTTCAAGTCTAACCATAGATTTCTCTCGAAAATATGTTCAATGTGTTTCCCAGGCAAAATTACATATGTATGATATATTTAGACTGTAGCACCAGTCGAGCAGGGCAGTACTCCCGAGGTGGATGGAAAGCTGATGACAGGGAGTGCTGGAGCTCCCGTTTCATCAGCCCTCAGGACTAGCTCCTGACCATCCCCCTTTGCTGAACTTTTTCAGTGTCTGTTACACAGAGAGTGGGCCAGCATGCTCTCCAGTACAAATTTCTCTAACTATCTTCACCAAACTACATGCACATTACACACTACACTTCCTATTCAAAAATCAACAAAAATGGCGTCTATTAATCAAGCCTCGGAGTCCCCAGGGGGGAGGGACCATAAATGCCCCCGCCATCTGCCCCTCTCCCGGTGACGACTCGAGGTGCCTGGAACCACTGTCTGACTCTCTTCTTCTTCATTTCTGCAACATTCGCCGCCTTTCATCTAACTTTCGCTCTGTTGAGCACCACCTCTCCTCCTCTAAACCTCACCTTCTTTTCCTGACGGAGACTCAGCTGTCTGAGGCAACCGACAGCAAACCCTTTTCTGTATCCTCCTACTTTCTCTATACTCATTTCAAAGCCAAAGGTGGCTGTTGTGTATACATACGCAACGACTTATCTTGCTCTCGTGTTCCTGAACTTGATTCTTCTGAATTCTCCACACTCTGGCTTCGGCTTTCCTGTCATTCTCTGACTAAATATATCTGTGCTGTTTACTTATCCCCTAATTCTACTGACTATCAAAAATTCTTCGACTATCTTACTTCTACGATGGAACACATTCTGTTCATTTCTCCTTTCTCTGAAATCTCCATTCTTGGAGATTTCAATGTTCACCACCATCTTTGGCTCTCCTCTCCTTTCACGGATCCACCTGGTGAACAAGCCTACATCTTTTCTATCCTTAATGACCTAAAGCAGCTTGTACAGCACCCTACCTGTATCCCTGACCGCCTTGGAGAGAGCTCCAACATACTTGACCTCTTCCTCACAACTAATCCTTCTGCTTACTCTGTTAATCTTTTCTCTCCGTTGGGCTCCTCCGATCACAACCTTATTACCTTAACCTGTCCTATCACTCCGGTACGGCCTGTGGACCCTCCAGGGAAACGTCGTCTGTGGCATTTTGGAGCCGCGAACTGGGAGGCCCTCATGCAGTACTTCTTTGATTTTCCCTGGAATGATTATTGCTTCCATGGCCGGGAGCCATCTGAGTGTGCCTTGCGCATTACGGAGGTTATTCTCTCGGGCATGGAAGCATGCATTCCTTTCTCATATCCTTTGACTAACGCAAGAAAGCCTTGGTTTAATCACGCTTGTTCTAATGCTGTCCGCAACAAGGAGAAGGCCTACAAAAGGTACCGGAGCCAACCCACCCCTGAATCACATCATCTTTACTTTTCTGCCCGGAATCGTGCTAAGTCTGTTCTTCGCTCTACTAAAAATAATTTCATCCATACTAAATGCTCTCAACTCTCCAACTCGAATTCTTCCCGCTCCTTCTGACACCTTGCCAAAAATCTTTCTAACAACTTTACCTCATCATCCTTCCCTCCTCTTTTCTACTCTGATGGTTCTGTAGCTATTTCTTCTACTGATAAAGCAGATCTCTTTGCACAGACTTTCTCCTCCAATTCCACCTTAGACGATTCCGGTGCTGTTCCTCCATCACTTCTCCCCTCTGACTTCCTCATGGCTGACATTAAAATTTCTTCAGTTGATGTATTTTCTGCCATCACTGGCCTCAGTACTAACAAGGCATATGGGCCTGATGGGGTCCCTCCTGTTGTTCTCAAGAACTGTGCTTGTGTGCTTACACCCTGCCTAGGCAAACTCTTTCGCCTTTGTCTGTCACCTTGTACCTTTCCTTCTTGCTGGAAGTTTGCTCTCATTCAGCCAGTCCCAAAGAAGGGTGACCACTCCCAACCCTCCAACTATCGCCCAATTGCTTTAACGTCCTGTATTTCAAAAGTTTTCGAGTCAATTCTTAATAGAAAAATTTTAAGGCATCTTTCCTATCACAACCTTCTTTCCGATCGTCAGTATGGGTTCCGTCAGGGACGCTCCACTGGCGATCTTCTCACCTACCTTTCAGACTCCTGGTGATCCTCCTTTCGGGACTTTGGCGAAAGCTTTGCCATTGCACTTGACATCTCAAAGGCTTTCGATCGAGTCTGGCATAAATCTTTAATTTCCAAACTGCCCTCCTACGGTTTCTATCCTTCTATCTGTGCCTTCATCGCTAGCTTCCTTTCTGGTCGTTCTATAGCCGCTGTTGTAGACGGCCATCGTTCTTCTCCTAGATCTTTCAACAGTGGTGTTCCTTAGGGCTCTGTCCTATTACCAACTCTCTTCCTTTTATTCATCAATGATCTTCTAAGCTGTACATCTAACCCTATCCACTCATACGCTGATGACTCCACCCTTCACCTTTCCATTCGGTTCCCGCAACGCCCATCTCAACAGTTACTTCAAGAAACAAGGGATGAGGCTATGGCACACCTAATGTCTGATTTGGCTCGTATCGCTGACTGGGGTAAAAATAATATGATTGTCTTTAATGCATCTAAGACTCAGTTCTTACACCTATCAAACCGACAAAATCTTCCACAGGTATACCCATTAATGTTTAATAATATTCAGCTTAATCCTGCAACATCCTTGAACATGCTTGGGGTTTCATTTACTCAGGACTTATCTTGGAAAGATCATATTACATCTCTCGTAAAATCTGCTTCCAAGAGATTGGGTGTGCTAAGCCGACTCCGCTCTTTCTTTACCCCTGCACAATTGTTGACTCTATACAGAGGTTTTATCCGCCCCTGTGTGGAGTACAACTCTCATGTGTGGGGAGGCTCCCCACATACAGCTCTTCTCAATAGGGTGGAGTCAAAGGCTTTTCGTCTCATTAACTCTCCTCCTCTTACTGACTCCCTTCAACCTCTGTCTCTTCGCCGCATTGTTGCAGCTTTATCTCTTTTCTATCGCTACTTTAATGGTCACTGCTCCTCTGAACTGTCGCTTGCATTCCTCCACCTCTACGACGGGCGCGTAGCACCCGTCTGGCAGCAAACTCTCATCCCTTTTCTGTCCAACTCTCTAATGCATGAATTAACCGTTACTCCCAGTCTTTCATTTATGCAACAGGTCAGCTCTGGAACTGTCTCCCTCTATCTGTATTTCCTGCTGCCTATGATCTCCAGTCTTTCAAACGCAGTGTGTCCAGGCATCTCAAAATGATCGGATCTTGAATTTAGCTCTCTATTGTATTTTGTTTTTCTCTTGGAGGGAACTGTTACTGCGGGCCATGACCTTTGGTTCCTTCTTCCTCGCATAAAAAAAAAAAAAAAAAAAAAAACTAACCTAACCTATCTCACCAGGGCTGATTGCCTGAGGTAGCTGGCCGTAGTATTGAGACGAATACCATACACATCGGAAATATGCCGCCCGGTTCCCCGTCATTATACTACCCTACTGCCAGCTCACACCGCCCTCTCTCTCAGGGCCGGTCTTTCCTATACGCTCACTACGCTCAGTGTGTAGGGCCTCTGATCACTGGTGGAGCCTCCCGTCCTCAGGATGTGTATTATAAAAATAAATAATTAAAAAAAAAAATAAAAGTACGTCGAGAATGGTGCTTATATTAATTGGTTCCACGTGCATGAACGTTGTATAAACAATAATAACTGAATAATTGCAGGCAAAAATTACATTAGTCTTTTAGAGTAACAAAAAATAGTGGTAATTAGAAATTTGTATAGTGGGATTTAACATTAAATTCTGGTGACAATGCTGAGTGCTGCACTGCAGATCAGCAGAGCGCCTGTCACGCTGACTTGCTGTCAGTCAGGAAACTGACATCTAAGCGTAAACATCTCTCAGGTTTGATAAACGAACAAAGAAAAGGCTACATGAGGAAGCTCATGCTAACCGTAAAGGTTAGTATTATATTATTTATTATTGTCACTCATCATGCGATTGTAGGCTACTGTTTTTCTAAAATCGAAAGTGGCTAAACTGAACAAACTTTACTGTTAACGTTCATGACCGATGTTTTATGGCCGTACTATAAAAACTAAGAGCCAGTATTGACGAAAGTATCTGACGTTCCCGTTTTTCGTCTATCTATCTATCTATTGCCAGAAGCCTCAATCCCATTTGGGGTGGCCACAAACAAATCGCCTCCAAGTCGCCCTGTCCCCCGCCATTTCACTGCCCTGCTCCCAACTCACACCCCCCTCTCTCATATACCTCTCTACCCCATCCCTCCATCTCATCCTCGGCCTTCCCCTCCCTCTTCCCCCCTCCACCTCACTCACATACACTCTTTTCGTCAGTCTTTCACCCTCCATCCTCTCCACATGGCCAAACCACCTCAGTGTGTTCCTCATAAAGCTTCCTATCACATCCACATCAACACCACAACGCTCCTTTATATCCTCATTCGTCAGCCTGTCTCTCCATATGACTCCACAGGCTCCTCTTAAATAACTCATTTCCACTGCTCTCACTCTTGACTTGTGTCCTTCCAACAACGTCCAAGCTTCACTTCCGTACGTTAGAGTTGGTATCACAATACTGTCATGTAGTAACTTTTTCACTTCCATGCTTACTTCCCTGTTTCTTATCACTGCTTTCAAAGAACCAGCAACCTTTCTTCCCTGCTGTACCCTTTCAAGCACTTCACCCTCCAAACCTCCATCCTTACTCATCACATTACCCAAGTACTTAAACATACTCACATTTTCCAATGCCTCACCATCCAACCTCGCTGTACATTCACTGACTTCACCTCTCTCAAAGACCATCACTTTACTCTTCCCTACATTCACCTTTAGATTCCGTTTCTTACACACTCTCTCAGACTCATCCACCAAGCCTTGCAGTTCCCCTTCGTCTTCACTCAACAACACAGTATCATCTGCAAACAACAGTACAGGGAGTTTCCAAACACTATCCTCTCTCACCAGGGCCACTCCAACATCCACTACCCTACCTTGTACCTCTTTTATTACCCCATCCATGTACAGATTGAACAACCATGGAGACATGACCCGTTTTTCGTATCATAAATAAATTTGCTGTTCACGCTAGGCGTTCGTCATCTGGTTATGGCGTAAAATAGTACTGGAATGTGATAGAAGGATAAACGCCACAAGAGACCTCCCCCCCTCCTTTAGTATAACTATCTATCTATCTATTGCCAGACGCCTCAATCCCGTTTGGGGTGGCCACAAACAAATCGCCTCCAAGTCGCCCTGTCCCCCGCCATTTCACTGCCCTGCTCCCAACTCAAACCCCCCTCTCTCATATACCCCTCCACCCCATCCCTCCATCTCATCCTCGGCCTCCCCCTCCCTCTTCCCCCCTCCACCTCACTCACATACACTCTCTTCATCAGTCTTTCACCCTCCATCCTCTCCACATGGCCAAACCACCTCAGTGTGTTCCTCATAACGCTTCCTATCACATCCACATCCACACCACAATGCTTCTTTATATCCTCATTCGTCAGTCTGTCTCTCCATGTGACTCCACAGGCTCCTCTTAAATAACTCATTTCCACTGCTCACACTCTTGACTTGTGTCCTTCCAACAACGTCCAAGCTTCACTTCCATACGTTAGAGTTGGTATCACAATACTGTCATGTAGTAACTTTTTCACTTCCATGCTCACTTCCCAGTTTCTTATCACTGCTTTCAAAGAACCAGCAACCTTTCTTCCCTGCTGTACCCTTTCAAGCACTTCACCCTCCAAACCTCCATCCTTACTCATCACACTACCCAAGTACTTAAACGTACTCACATTTTCCAATTCCTCACCATCCAACCTCGCTGTACATTCACTGACTTCACATCTCTCAAAGACCATCACTTTACTCTTCCCTACATTCACCTTTAGATTCCGTTTCTTACACACTCTCCCAAACTCATCCACCAAGCCTTGCAGCTCCCCTTCGTCTTCACTCAACAACACAGTATCATCTGCAAACAACAGTACAGGGAGTTTCCAAACACTATCCTCTCTCACCAGGGTCACTCCAACATCCACCACCCTACTTTGTACCTCTTTTATTACCCCATCCATGTACAGATTGAACAACCATGGAGACATTACACATCCCTGTTTCAACCCAACTTTCAAAGAGAAAAATTCACTCAGTTCACCATCCACACGCACTGCAGCCTTCGCACCATCGTACATACTCTTCACAGCATT
Source organism: Coenobita brevimanus (assembly GCF_032717465.1). Classification (NCBI taxonomy): domain Eukaryota; kingdom Metazoa; phylum Arthropoda; class Malacostraca; order Decapoda; family Coenobitidae; genus Coenobita; species Coenobita brevimanus. Next base: position 23,493,629 of record NC_136955.1, on the reverse strand, counting down.
CAACAACTTCCCATCTACTCCATATACTCTTAACACTTTCCACAATCCTTGTCTATCCACCCTGTCATGTGCTCTCTCCAAATCCATGAAAGCCACATACAACTTCTTTCCCATCTCTAGAAACTTTTCCACTAAAGATCTAAGAATGAATATCTGATCTACACAACCTCTTCCCTTCCTAAAGCCTCCCTGTTCTTCTCCAACTAATTTCTCTGTTCTTTCTCTAACTCTGTCAATAAGTATCCTACCATACACTTTTCCTATTATACTAAGAAGACAAATGCCCCTATGATTACCACACACTTCTTTTTCCCCTTTTCCTTTGTACAAGGGAATAATTATACCTGACTTCCAATCCTCCGGGACTCTACCTTCCTCCCAGGCCAATCTGCACATCTTCCACATCCATTCTACTACTATCTCTCCCCCATGCTTCAGCATTTCACCACACACTCCATCAATTCCTGGGGCTTTCCCCGATTTAACTTTCTTCATTGCTTCCACAACTTCTATCCTACTGATTTCTTCCTGTCTTCTCACCTCCCTCCTTCTCCCAGCCATTCCCCAGCCACTTATACTCGCATTACTTCCATCCTCTATGTTCAACAATTCCTTAAAGTGTTCTCTCCATCTGCTCACTTTTTCTCCTTTCTCCACTAGTAATCTACCATTTTTATCTTTCACTCCGCTGCTATCTTCACTTCCACCCTGTTTTACTCTTTTCACCTCTTTCCAGAACATTTTCTTACAGTCCCTCCACTTTACACTCAGATTCCTTCCAAATTCCTCATCCACTCTCTTCTTACTCTCTCTTACTAATCTTTTCACCTCTCTCTTTCTTTCTACATATAACTCTCTCTTCCGCCTCTCAACTTCTTCCACGCCCCTATTTCTAATCCATTCATTATATGCTTTCTTCTTTTGTGCCACACCCTGTCTCACCTCTTCAGTCCACCATGCTGTTCCTTGCACCCCCCTCCGTCTTCTCTTCCTTCCACACACCACATCATATGCTGCACATATTTCTTCTGTAAATATCCTACACACACCTTCCACGTCTCCCATCTGCTCCAATTCATATTTGCTCAATCGTTCCTCCACTTCTCTCTTATACTCTGCCTTTTTCTCATCCTCTTGTAACCTTTCCACTCTCCTTGCAACTACTCCTTCCTCTCGTCTTTCTCTTCTTCTATTCCTCCATCTTACTTGAATCCTAATTCTGGCCACCAACAAGTAGTGGTCAGAAAGTCCACTCCCCCAGCCTCTATAAGCTTTTGCATCCATTACACATTTTCGCATCCTTTCATCAACACACATAATCAATCATTGCCTTCCTTTCATTCAGTTCACCACCCACCCTTCTCATCACTCGCCATGTATACCTGTGGATCATTTTATGCCTGAAGAGGGTATTGGCTATCACCAACCCCCTCCACTAACGCACTCCCATTCTCATCTATCTCAGCAGGCACACCCCACTCACCAACTATGCCATCCACCTTCACATTCCCAACTTTACCATTCATATCACCGATCAAAAACACTGTCTCATTCCTTCCAAACTTTTCCATGCACACTTCTACATTTGTCCAGAACTCTTCTCTCACTCTTCTAGCACGATCTTGCGTTGGCGCATACACACACACAATCGCCCACATTTGTATTCCAACATTTCAACTTTATCCACACAATCCTTGACCCAACTGATCCATACTGTCTTATGCTCTTCTTCCATCTTTTACTCACAACTATACATACTCCTTCCTTTGCCCTCTCATTCTCACCTACTCCTGCACATATACTCCAGCCATACTCCCATTCTCTCACACTTTCTCCTCTCCGTTTTGTTTCAGTTATTCCACATACATCCACTTTCGCACCCTCAAGCACCTGGACAATCTCTCTCTCTTTCACCTCATCATTCGCTCCCCTTACATTCCACGTTCCGATAACCATGTCCTTTGTCCGGTCCTTGGTCGTCATCGTTTGGTCAGTCCTTGTCCGAGGCTTATTGTTTGTTTTTTTAGTTAGTTGTTTTCCGGGGAGGGGCACTAACAAACATGGTAAAGGTTTTTCCATTTATAAACACTGAATAATTCAGGAAGAAAATTTTCCTTAGCAGGCTAAAATACATTAGAAATACAAGGCTGTTCATAAAATTTTACAAGACTAAACGTTTCCATAACGAATACGAGTAAACAAAAACTTCCATGGTGGCGTCGTGGCGCGTAATATTGGAGTTAGGACATTAAATTATGCATACTAAATTGTAATTATAGTTTCACACAAAGTATCATTATTATTATTATTATTTTTTTTCAGAGAATACAAGATTATGCAGTGCTAGTTTTTTACTTTACATTGCTCAGGATAGGGGTATAACTTTGGTGAATATTACGGTAGGGGGAGAAATGTAAATAAGAGTTGGGGGGGGGGCCTCCAAAGGGGATCCAGCGTAGGGCTTCAGAAAAGCTAGGACCGGTACTGTGTCTCTCTTATACCTCTCCACCCCATCCTTCCATCTCATCCTTGGCTTCCCCCTCCTCACTCCCTCCACCTCACTCACCACACTCTCCTCGTTAGTTTCTGACCTCAACGTATTTTTCCTAACGCTTTCTGTCACATCCACATCCACATCACAGGGCTTCTTCACGTCCTCATTTGTCAGTCTGTCTCTCCATGTAACTCCATATGTTCCGCTCAAATAACTCATTTCCACTGTTCTCACTCTTGACTTATGTCCTTCCAACAAGGTCCAAGCTTCACTTCCATACGCTAGAGTTGTTCAAGATGGTTGATTAACTGCAATAAATCGTTTAAAGATAGCTTCTGTAATAAATGTTTTTTAACATCTTAATCAGGTGAATAATTACTCTAGCCCAGACCCGGAGTGAAAGCCAAACTATCAACCACTTAGTTCATAGTTCTTACGTACAGCTGGTGTTGGAGGGATGCCTTCATGTGGTGGCACTGATGTATCTAGGCTGCTCTATTGTCTCATTATACAAACGTCCCTCAATTCTCCCTGTATCTCAAAAAGAGGATGGTGGACTACAGGAGCAGGCAATTTTAGATATCAGTCCTTTGGGTTCCCGTATTAGATGTGCTGGGGCTGCAGCTACTACTACTACCATTACTACTGCCATTACTACTACTACTACTACTATTACTACTACTACTACTACTACTACTACTCCTTGCACCTCCATCCGTTTTTTAATTATATTGTGAAAATCAAAATCAACCTTCATAGTACAGTTCACCATTTGGAGTTGTACTGTGAAGGTTAACACTAACCTTCATAATAAATCCGTTGGCCCATATAACACGCCAATGAGTATAGTTACCAACTACCTGCAACTGCTTTTATTACTTTATGTTTCATTAACACCGCAGTGTTAATAAAGACATTAATCTATTGGAGTCGCTAGTCTATGCAACTCTTGACCACAGTAACTTCGCAATCCATACCCTCCAGAGAGACAGGCCTGAGGGCTGATGATCTTGTGCTCCTGAGGCATAGGAGTGCACACCTCACGAGGGAGAATGACAGTCGACATCTCATCCAGGCCTTAACAGAACTCTGAGGTTGACGCTTCTTCTCAGAAAGAACCTCTGCCAGTTTCGAGTAGAATCTCACCGCCTCTGGATCCGTCCCACCTGATGTGAACACAAGGGGAGTGAATCGACCGTTTTTTTTTTTCATTCCCCTTGCGCGCAGCCTCGAGAGGCAGCTCACGATGACATGCTGCCATAGGATCAAACATCCCAATGTCGACGAAAGCCCTCTGCCCACGTGTCCAGAACCTCGAGCACTGCCATCCAGTCTTGCATCATTTGATGGGTCTGCTGTTCTGTGGTCGAAATGCTCACCACCTAGAGGGAGCAGGGCTGGCTCTATGGTGACATCATGGTATATTTCCTGTAGCATTTTCGCTGTGAGGTCGTATACTACTACTACTATTACTACTACTACTACTACTACTACTACTACTGCTGCTGCTGCTGCTGCTGCTGCTACTACTACTATTATAGTTGCGGCGCGCGACTTTGAGGTTGTAATTATCGTGCCCTGGCAACCCACCCCTCAACAGTGCTTCCGATTTCGTGTATAATATGATACGCTCATTTATAATATGTTCGTGAATAAAAATATTCGTGTATAATATATTCGTGTATAATAATATGATTCGTGTATAATATGATACGAAATCGGACGTGCTGTTGAGAGGTAGGTTGTCAGGGTATGATAAAAGCAACCTCAGAGTCGTGCGCCGCGACTATAATACTATGTACGTACAGTCGCCGACATAAAAATCCATTCATTTCATTACTATATATGACGTGACAAGAACAGTAACTTTTGGAGCCTTGTGATGAGAATTTCGGAACCAAAATACTTCTCAGAGTATCGAGTAAGAATTTCACAATTCCTGAACTAATCTGTGGAGCGACATTATGTTTCGTATATGTGTGTATATGTGAGTGAGGTGGAGGCAGAATAAGAGAAGAAGACCTAGGACGAGATGGAGGAATGGGGGTGCAGAGGTGGCGGTGAGCAAGGTGATATAAGGTCGATTTTTGTTGATTGAGGGATGGGGTGGAGTTATATGCTTGAGGGGTGTGTAAGTTGGAGGGAGGACCGTCTGACAGCAAGGGACAGGGTGATATGGAGGCGATTTGTTTGTGGTCAACTCTTTCTGGCTTAAGGCGTCTGACTATATATTCACATGGACACAACAGAACTGTACTTTATGTCGTTTCGGTTTCACCTCTCATTCTTCTCCCCCTAAAACTATTTTTTTTTTTTATAATTACCAGTTTCTGCCACGTATGATTATTCTTGTCTTTCAGTGTATTATTCAGCATGATTTTGGCAAAACTTTGGTATCTCAGAATGCTTACACTTCCCCATTAAAGTCCTGTGTTTACGTTTCCTTCTTACTGCCGTCAAACATTCAGCCTGGGAGAGACTTGGAGTGGGTTATATATCGCCTTCATTAACTCCTTCAGCCCCATGACGTGTTTTGTACTTCAGCTCATGCTTTTTACCAGACAGTTTTATTCGGGTTTGGGTGACTTTCGAACTAGAGGGATTAGATTTAGTATTCATTAACCTCTTTCACTGTTAGACATCATTCCTAACGTAAAGAGAATCGTCCTGAGGAAAAAAAAAACGCTAAAATATTATGCCACCGCGTCTACCAGGGGATGAAGAAACTCTCCTAACCTGATGAGAAATTTTGGTAACAGCAAGAAGAGTATGAAATGAATTACTCCACGTTTATTATATTTATTTTACTATAATTTGGCATGAAATTGACATCTCTCGAATATAAATACTGAAATGTAACACTAACATGGTCCTAATCAAGAAGAAGTGCCGTGAAAAGGATGCAGAACCATAGCATTCTCTTATGCTGCCACTGAACTACGTGAGCTGCAAAGACAAAATCTGGCCCAAGTTAAAGGTTTATAGTAGTTGTAGCCCTTGGTTTATCTGAAACGTGTATACCCGGTGGACTGCAGGCCAAAGTTGTCCCTTTCCTGAAATCTTCCAGCATCCTTTGGGGGACAGCTGGTGAACTGAAGGACGTTTGTATAGCCGGGTAGTGGATCCGTCCGGCCATATCAGTGTCACAGCGTGATGGTGTCCTTTTCCAGCACCTCGTCCTCAGTTTAGAAGTACTTATAGTAGTCGCAGCCCCACATGAACACGGTGGACTGCAAGTAAGGATTGTTCTTCTCCTGCAGTCCTCTTAAGTGATCGAGAGAGGGCTAAAGGACGTTTGTATAACTGGGAAGCTACACCGCAGATCAGATCGGTGCCACCACGTGAAGGCGTCCTGCGTCCCTCTCCAGCACCACGTCTTAAATAATTTCTCGATTCTCCTCGCATAATTATTCTCGTCCTCCAGCGCATTATTCCATTTGGCTTTGACAACATTGTTACGTCGCCTCAGGATGCTTAAACTCCGCCTAACTTTCACTTTTCCAACAAAACTTTATCTACCTCTCCTGCATTTTTCCAGTCAGAGACTCAAAAAGTCTCTTAACCTTTCCAGATAGATGATGCTTTTTTTTTTTTTTTTTGCATTAACTGCCAGGGTATTTTCTTCAGCTTAAGTATTAAAGGGCTAATGAAGGCTGTATAGAACCCCTACGGTAGAAAAAAAAAAAAAAGTATCTCCAAAACTAAATGAAATCGTCTGGTTATAACATGAATAACATAAATCCGTCATTGGTTTGAAGGCGACATGTTCAGCATATACGACTGGATTCATATTAGGGAGAATTTTTCGAACAGAGGGAGGTTAACACAGGCCTCAATATCAGTTTTCCTATTAGGGTGCTCTTTTATGATGACTAAAATCGACTGATATCAGCAATGATAATGACGCATATTGGGTGAAGTGGTTAATCCTTTTACTGCCAGAATTTATTTACAGACTTACCTGGTGTCTTGAACTTTCTGTTGCTTGCTTGTGTGTGTGTGTGTGTGTGTGTGTGTGTGTGTGTGTGTGTGTGTGTGTATGTGTGCAAAACTTGAACAACGAAACTGTTTGCTGCTTGACCCTCAGGGAAAAGGCTAATTTGAAAAATCGATGGTCTGGCTAAAAGTAGTTCAGTTTACCTACAATCTCATGAAAGAGAAAGGATAATCGAAAGTCACTTAACAAGATCTGGATTGCAGGAGAGTTGCTGGATGCTGCTTCACCAGACTAGAAAGGGTCAGAAAAAAGGTATCAAAAGGCCCCAGTAGGGACCATGAAATGTCCTTGAAGGACTCCCAATAGAATCCTAAACGAAGATGCCACAGGGTGTCATCAGGTGACGCTAAGGCGGCTGCAAAGGACTACTTTGAAAACACGAGGGTCACAAAAGAGAGACCGAGTCCTGTGGCACGGCAACATAGGCCGGGATGTGGTGCTGGGCACTGGGCTACCTACTGTACAGTAGGGCGAGTCGGTACTAAAGTAACTTAGTAACAAAGAGATTTCTATGCTCCGGGGGAAATAAGCCAAGGGGGAAAATGTCTAGAGGGGAAAACGTCCTGAGGTAAAATTGTCCAGGGGTAAAATGCCCTATAGTCCATATACTTGCCGAAATAATCATTACCGCTATTGCTTCACGAATTTGGGTGTAAGTATAAACATGTAGCAGCTCACTCTGTTGAGGAAGGTACTTTGTAACAACATCTATACTACTTTCCTGTTATTTTGAAATCTATCTCTCTGTATATTGCCAGACTCCTTAATCCTGTAAGGGGTGGCCACAAACGAATCGCCTGTTCTCTGCTACTTCACTTCTTTCCCTTAAGCTCACACACCTCCCTCTCTCATATATCTCTCCACTCCATCCCTCCCCTTCCTCTCTTGGCCTCCCCTTCCTCCCAGGCCAATCTGCACATCTTCCATATCCATTCTACTACTATCTCTCCCCCTTGCTTCATCATTTCACCACACACCCTATAAATTCCTGGGGCTTTCCGCATTTTGTTTTTTTTCATTACATTCACTACTTCCAAACTACCGATCTCTTTTTCTCTTCTCACCACTCTCATTCTCCCAGGCATTTCCTTAAAGTGTTCTCTCCATATGGTCACATTTTCTCTCTTCTCCACTATCAATCTACCATTTATATCTTTCACTCTCGCACTAACTTTATCACCCTGTCTAACTCTCTTTACTTCCTCCCAGAACATTTTCTTACATTCCTTCCACTTTATACTCAAATTCCTTCCAAATTCACCCTCTCTTCTTACTCTCTTACTAAACTTTTCACGTCTCTCTTCCTCCCTACATATAACTCTCTCTTCCGTCACTCAACTTCCTCCATGTCTCTGCTTCCCATCCACTCACTATATGCTTTCTTCGTTTGCTTCACAGCTTACTTAACCTCTTCATTCCACTATGCTGTTCCTTGCACCCCCTTTCATCTTCTCTTCACCCCGCACATCACCTCACATGCTGCACAGATTTCTTCTGTTATCATCTTGTACTCACCTTGTTGGAACTTCATAGCCACCGTTTATGTCAGGAGCTGGTTGTGAGTTGTTGGTTGTAAGAAGTATTGTTTGTTTTCTATCATGATAGTTTAGACTCAACTGTACACTCATAGACTCGTAGACTCGTAGGTTTGTAGACTCGTAGACTTGTAGGCTTGTAGACGGGTAGGGTCGTTCTTCTTACTGTATACTCGCTTGTGGTTACTTGATCATAGAATTGTAGTTTCTTGATAATGTAGAATCAGCTGTAGAACTGGAGTTGATCTTGGCTACAGTTTTGCCTGCATTTGTAGAAATTCACTGCAGAATCGTAAACGAGGTTCATACGTTCGCTGCCTCCATTTATTGCTGGAACTTCGTAGCCACCATTTATATATATATGTAACTCTTTAGTTTTGCAACACGTAAGTCTTTAGTTTGGTTAAGGATATTTTGGTAATCAAAGAGCAGGAGGAGTTAAAGATGAATACAAGGAGTTGATCTTGATTTATTATCTTCAAAGAAAGTTTAAGTTGAAAAGCGTATGTATTACACAGGGACTTAATTTACTAGCTAAGTCTAGTCGGACCCCTCTTCTTATTTGATCTCTCCACTACCTGCCGGTTCAATGGCTTGCACCGTTCTGAGCTCTGATTCCCACATTCTCGTTTAGCAGGGGTCGTGTCACGTGGGCTATACTGTTGTGGAAGCTTCTAGAACCCTGTATGTCTGTGTGTATGTACAGCTTCCGGTGCACGACAGCATTCCTTCACTTTAGGAGTTGCAAGCTAATTTCCTTTTGCTTGATTCTCTCTGATACACTACCTATCTCACACCCTGGCTTGGTGCTTCTATCTATCTATCTGTCTATCTATCTATGAGTTGTACTATTATAATATGGAGTCCTGAAAACCTATCTGTTCCAAAACTTATTAACCCAATCGTTCCTCCACTTCTCTCTTATATTCTGCCTTTTTTCTCCATTCTCTTGCAAACTTTCTACCCTCCTTGTAAGGGCTACTTCCTCCTGTCCTTCCCTCCTTCTATTCTTCCATTGCTCTTGAACATGGGGAGAGGACTTGCTGACCAGCAAGTCCTCTCCCCATGTTTAGGTTCCACACTACTGTACCCTAGTCTTCTGGATAATAACAGGACCCGCCAGTTGGACTTGATATATTTGTCAAACTTGCAATAACTGAAACAGACTCTACATCCATATGACCTAGCTTTTAACATACAGCGTTGGCATCATAATTATCTTCACTAATATAAGCCCACTAGTCAGTCATATCCATCATAATCATTTGGTATATTTACTCACATACACACATGTGCATGCCACAGCTACATCAATCCTTATACACTTAAATGCCATCACACACGCGATGACGCAACTTGTGGTGAAGGCTTAGGAGGGTTTATGACTTCACGAGCGTAGTATGTGACTACTGACATTGCTGTTACCTACAACAGTGACACACTCCCAGCCGCTTCAGCTCACGAACTCTGTGTGTTGACTCTCCAACCTCCATCTCCAGACTAACTTCTCCCCCAACACTTTCTGTGGTGTAAACACTCTTCCTCATGATAAATGACAAACACGTTCAGAGTCTGACCCCCATATCTCGCATCAAAAAACTCCTCTCATCACATGTATAATCATTGCCACCCTGCTCCTTAATCAGTAGTAAAACGTGTTTATTCATTGCCACCTGCACCTTAATCAGCACTTAATTTAGATCTCAATTAATTATCAATGATCTGTGCAAAATATCTCAATCCATGACCAACAAAGCGTGCGGCGACAACACCCCCTCCCTCTGTATGCCCTTGCATCCATTACATACCTTCTCATTTTGTCATCCACACGCACATAATCAATAATTGCCTTCCATTTATTCAGTTCACCAACCATCCCTCTAATCACTCGCCACGTATACCTGCAGATCATTTTGTGCCTAAAGAGGGTATTGGCTATTACCAGCCCCCACCAGTCACAAATGGCCACTAAAGCACTGCCATGCTCATCCACTTCTATAGGCACATCCCACTCACCAGCTACTCCATCCACTTTCACATTCTCTATTTTTCCATTCATATCTCCAATCAAAAACATTCTGTCGTTCCTCTCAGACTTTTCCATTAACGCTTCCACATTTGCCAAGAACTCTTCTTTCACTCTGCTTGTACGATCTTTGTTGGCGCATACACACACACACAATCGCCCACGTTCGTATTTGCACTTTCATATACCCGCACAATCCTTGAACCAACTGATCCATCTATCTATCTATATACCTAGGCTGCTTCCCCCAAGGAAAGGGGAAATCATGCTTTATAAATATATTTTATAGAATGACTGAAAATGTTAGGACGACACAGTGCTAAAAAATGAAACATAGGAACTAGATCGATAAAGTACAAGGACATGTAACTCCATCCTTACATACACAAATGCACTTCACTCAGCGCCATTATAATGTAACGGTTATCCCGGCAAAATACTGCCCAAATTATGTGGCGATTATCCCTCCACCATGCAATACATTAAATTATGTAATTACAATAATGTAAGGATAGTGTACATGTGCTTACATCGCTATCGCTATCTCTCTCTCTCTCTCTCTCTCTCTCTCTCTCTCTCTCTCTCTCTTTGCGCCACCCCTACATCCTGACACATTAATTTAACGTATCATATTGCTTCCAACTTTACTTTTTAAACAAGAAGGGTCGCATTTACCAATCATTAGCCCTATCATTACTAGGGTGCTCAAAAGTTTAATTAAATCTTTTCGTAACAGCAAGAATAAATTATAATAATAGAGGATATGCAAACCACGTGAATTTGTATAGGTGGAATATTTCTAGCTATGGACACACTTCAGTAATTTATTTATGCCAACACCAGTCGAATTAGCAGGAAAAGTTGAGGTACTCAGTGTGTTAAGGCAATGAAATTGTTATCTAATATTCGCAAAAATTTAATGTTTTGAGTGAGAGAGAGAGAGAGAGAGAGAGAGAGAGAGAGAGAGAGAGACTATAAATAATTTCTAATGCAAAAGACAATACCGAGGCAGAAGGTCCAGAACTGTGTGATCCGATTTGGGGGGCTCAGAAAAATAAGAAAAATTAGGAGGAGGACGGAGAAGGGCTTTGTCCACAGAAACCCAAGAAAGATTCCCTAAAAAAGCACATGGAAGGATGACAGAACACAGACGAAAGGAAACTACAGAGGAAGGTCACAGAAATGGCCTGTGTATACGTGGATGTGCCGGAAGAGGATGAAAGAGCAAGGAGGTTAAGGAAAATAACTCCAGTGCAAGAAAAATTACTCATAGACTGCAACACCCTCGCTGTACAATTTGTCTAAATGTCCGTCCACACAATAACTGGACACCTGTAAATCAAGGATAAGGAAATGAAAACATAAATTAATAATTTAGAGCAGATAATTTGAAACACCTTCTCCGCCTGTTAAATACTGTTTATGGCGTGATTCTTCTCCATGATTCGAAACTGAAAACAACTTTCTCAGACATGACAGGCGCTCACTGAGTCGTGTGGAAGGACTATGTAGAACATTTGACTCTCCCAAGTTCCTTTCACCTTCTACTGATTGACCTTAAAAGTTAAATATTTCATCCTTACATAATCCTTAACTCATTCACTATGTTTGGTTGAAATTGAAAAGTATTTAAGTTTACTTTACACTACGTCCTTCACCACTGACGCATTTTTGTTCTGGAAATCAAGTAAAATAAATCCACCCTCGGTTTACCTTAAAATGTTCCTGGAAGTTTCATCCTGATCGCATCAAAATTGTCTCAGTTAGAAGTCTGATTTTTTTTTTTTTTTTTTGTGATCTTTTCCTTTGACTGACTGTTCTCAAAATTTAACTTCTTTGCCTTTTCCTTTTCCACAGTTCTTCGTTCAAGTTTGGTCAGAATTAGAGCAAAACATTAATTTTTTAGAGTATTCAATCATTGAATTAATCACGTATTCCTTTGATGGTCCTCAGTCATTATGCTGAATTTGGTGCAGTTCCATTCAATAGTATTTTTTTTTTAATAATCTTATTCACCGACAGAGACAAAGAGAGTAAATAGGCTAACCAGATCAAACAATCTCCTTATGTTTTCGCCCGTTGGTTAAAAAAATATATATGACTATAAATCAGTGAAAATACGGTAATTTAATACAGAAAAAGATTGAGAGACAAAAAAAAAAAAAGGCCAAAAATAAAGGGAAGGAAGTTGTTCACTTATATTAAAGAACACACACACACACACACACACACACACACACACACACACACACACACACACGAAAAGCACATCACTAAAGCAATGCGAATGATGGCAAACAGCAGAGACCAACGAAAAACACGCCAATACAACAGGTCAAGATGAGAGAGAGAGAGAGAGAGAGAGAGTTACATAGGTTCACAGACCACACAGACTATATGGCCCTTCCTTGATGACCGCACTGTACCATGAATTTAATAAAATGTTTTCGTATCAAATTTCATAACTGGAGAAAAATACACTGGTGTGAGAAAAGAAGTGGAAAGCAGAAGACTCCCGCACCATTTACACCGTCCAGAAGTAAATTTCGTTTTCTTTATTCGTTTTCCTTTTTGAAGGCTCCAACATGCTTGTATGCGTCGGCTTTGGTCACCTAATGGCGACTCTCCATGTTGCTCATCTCTGGCAGCTTCCCTATTTAGTCTCTTAACCCTGAAGTAACACTCGATAACCTCGTCCCAGATTTTTTTCGGCCTACCTCTCACTACCCTACCCCCAACATCAACACTTTTCAGTTTCTGCACACAGTTATCATCCCCCATCCTCTCCACATGCCCAGACCATCTCAATCTACTTGTCCTCATCACAACACCAATACACTCCAGACTCATCATACCTCTCAATTCTTCCATCGTATACCTAGCCCTTCCAGACCTAGCACTCAAGGACGCACTGCACATCCACCTAATCATTGCCATTTCCGTACGTTTGAGCCTGCGAATATCCTTTTCCTTTACTGTTCAGGTCTTACTACCATACAACATTGTACTCCAAATACATGCCGAATACAAAGATCCCTTAGCACGGAGGGAGAGCCCTCTCAATGTCAGGAGAGGCAACAACTTCCTAAACTCCTTCCAACCAATCTTCACTCTAGCCCCACTTCCAGCATATAACATGTCACCCAAATAACAAAACTCATCCATACACTCAAGAGACGCATCAGCAAGTTCAATCCTTTTACGCTTGGCAATATCCACATGCTCTCCCCACACACACCGCATACATGAAATCAACATTATATAGAAGTCTACCTCTAATACCACTACATCTCTTATGCACCCACTTATCACGAACACTGCTCAAGACGGAATTACTTCCCAAACCGGCCTTGTGACAAATCGCACATGGCCACTCTCCCTCTTCTTTGACAGTACCGCCCCCAGCCCTAGATACCATCACTTTTGTTTTATCTGCATTTACTCTTAAGCCCTTGTGCCCCATACCATTTCTCCACTTCCTAAATCTTTCCTTCGCCTCCCTTTCATTCTCTGCAACCAACACCAAATCACCAGCTTACAACATCTCCCACCGGAGTCCATTTCTGAAGTCATGTGAGAGGGCTTCAAGTACCGTGATAAACAACAAGGGGCTCAAAACTGACCTCTGATGCACACCAACATTCACGGAAAACTCGTCACTCAAATCTCCATTCATCGTTACCTGGATGTGAGCACTCACATACATCGCCATAACGACCCTAACCAGCCACTCCTCCAAGCCAAGCTTTCTCATTGCCCACCTCACCACCTCTCTAGGGACTCAGTCAAAGGACTTTTCCAAATCAACTAAAACAAAATACAGTTCCTATTCTTTCCTATATATTTTTTCGTGAAGCTGTTGAACAATAAATATGGCATCAGTGGTCCCTTTGCCTAGCATAACCCAAAAGGCATCTCATCAATATTCACTCTTTCTCTAATCATACTTTCTAGAACTCTCTCCATTACCTCCACTATCTGGTTTTAAAAGCTTTTTGCCTCTACAATTTCCTCTTTCCAGGGCATCACTCTTCTCCTTGTACACATATACAATTACACTCTTCAGCCAATCATCTGGGACAACACACTCATATATAATCGTATTTATCAGGTCAGTGACTAACTTCACACCTATATCTTCTGAAGCTTTCAATATTTCAGCAGTCAACTCAGAAACATCTGCTGCCTTCCCCATCTGCATCCTGCCTATTGCCCCGCTCGCAGTAGCAGCGCCGATCAAAGGCCAAGAGCCAAACACTGGATCAGCTTGCTCCAAACTTTCTCTGTCCCAGTCAAACTCCTCTTTCAACAACCGGGTGTAATGCTCTCTCCATGCATCTTTAATATCCTTACTGTTCACCACAACCCTTCGTTCATCATTCTTTACACACTGCTCCCCTGTGATATACCTATTTTCCCTCTTCGTCTGATTTGCCACCATGAAGAGCATATTCTTTCCTTCCACACTATTTAGGTTATCAAGTAAAAGTAGCTGTGACTCAAACGTCGCCCTGCAAACGTCTTTTCTAACCCTACGCTTGACAGCCAAGTATTCCTCTTTGTTACCACCCTTCTTCCAATCCTGGAAAAGCCTTTTCTCCTAAGCTGCAGCTTCTACACCCTCATCCCACCAGCAAGTCACTTTATGTCTTGGTGGGGCTCTTGTCCATCCACATACTGAATCAGTAACTCCCAAGAGGTTGGCCTTGTGGACTCTGTACCGTTCATTAATACTTCCGTCCACGTCTACTTGTTCAGCCACCACTCTATTCACCTCGCTATAGAAAGGCATCCCTTACTAATTGGTTTTTCAACTTCCATATTTTCCTTGTAGGTGGAAAGGTCCTCTTTTGCATCACCCGCTCCTAAATCACCATGTCACATATCAATAACCTTTGTTGTTGCACACACTCCTCGCTCCCTATAACTTTAACATCATTCACTAACCTCTCATCAGCCCTCCTGACCAGGGAACAGTCTATCTGACTGGTACTTCCCCCGGACTCGTACATAATCAACCTACTCTCTCTTTTCCTAAAATGTGTGTTGCACACAACCATTTTCATTTCCTCCCCAGACTCAAGTATCCATTCCCCTTCCTCATTTCTTGTACCATATGCACATCCCCCATGTATTCCTTCATATCCTTGAGCTGCATCACCTACATGACCATTTAAATTCCCCCCTAATACTACAATCTCATCATCCCCCATATCACTTACTACACGTATTAAGTCATCCCAAAATCTATCCTTCTCTACTGCGTCCAAGCCTGCCCGTGGAGCATATACCGATACAGCTCCAAACACCAACCCACCGAACAAGATTTTCATGACTTTTATCTATCACTTACTCCCATAACATTCATGACATATTCCATTTCTTCCCAACCAACACACCCACACCTCCATATCCATCTATCCTATCCTGCCAAAACAACTTATAGCAACAATCTCTCCCAGTAATCTTTCTGGCTGATCCACCTTTTACCGGACTTCTTCTACACATTCCACATCCACCCACCTCCTAGTCATTACCTCAACCACTTCCCTCGCTCTGCCCCTCAAACTTGCCACATTCCACGAAGCCACTCTGATCCCTCTGGGTGATTTAATGTCCTCAGGCTTGCTTTGAATTACATTCTTTAACTTGGTCATAATCAGTAAAATAAGAAGGGGAGAGACATGCCATAGGCCCCACCCACTGCACAGTCCCAGGCCCAGGCAAGAGATCTGGGACCCCTAGGCCACCAGCCTTGACCAGCGGCTGTGGCAATGGCCTCGGGTCACCCTGCCAGGACAGCTGCAGGGACACCCTACAAGCGTGCCTTAGCACTGTAACTGCCCCGCCATTATACACCCATTGATAGGGCAGCCTCCTGGGGTGCTACTCCCAGGTTCGGGCCCCTCTCTGGGCGGAAGCGGCAGCCTAGGACAACCATGTATGAGTGAGCTTCTGGAAGGAAAATTAAGAGGGAAAACACAAATTGCTACGTAAAAAGCCATCCGTCTTCAGATTGGAAAAAAAAAAAGGAATGATACTATAATACTTAGGCTATGCCCATCTTGTTTTTCCATTTCATGCACATGCTAATGGGTAAGTATATATTTTTTCGGTATTACTTAATGCAACCAGCACAATGGCTAGGCTTGCATGACGCCAACATAATACGGTGTTCATGTACCAGATAGCACCTGAGAACAATTAATGCAGGCTTGTATGGCTAAGTTTATTTTGGCACCATTACTAGTAATTACTGTTATAATTATATATTTTTATATTATTTAATCTAACTTGCTCACCTGAGAATCTTGTCTAGCAACATTATAATATGGTGTTTAAATATGAGAGAGAATGTAATAGTAAGTGATGCGTGTCTAGTCTGGCATGTATTTGTTGGTGTCGTCAGCGATTGTTATTATATATTTTCTACAATGCTTAATTCAAACAGAAGAATTCTGAGGGTTACATGAAACTGGCTACATTCCAATTGTGTTTTAGCGTGTTCATGTAGCAGACAGTGTCCGTTCATAACTGATGCATGTGAGCTTAAGGGAAGCCTACGGGAGGTGGCGCTGTGACCCCTGGGTGGTGCAGCTGCGGCACCCACTAGGGAGCCAAACCTTCCAGTATTTCCCTGCACCTCGCCGTGGGTAGGATCCTGATCCAACCCTAGTAAGGCGTTATCTGCTTTAAGGGGGCGCCGGATTCCTACATGGTGTATGCACTGCACTGTACTTGTAGGACGGCCCCGCAGAAGCAGTTGCCATCCTGTGGTCAACCGACTTTCTCGGCCAGACAGACAGGAGTTATGTAACAACAATAACTGATGCACGTCTGTTGCATTTATCTGTTGGTGCATTCAAACATGTATATGGAAGTATAGTTCTACCTGGTGCGGAAGATTAAAAAAAAAAAAATCGTGGCAACCAATACTGTACTTTGAAAAAGACAAACAATGTCATTTACGTGAGTCAGCACTTTCATCATGGGGTGTGATGCACTGTACTGCACCGATGCTAATTTTGTTATGACCCTGTGTAGGAAAGTCATATAAAATTGTACTGAATATCCCTGGTGTGGCCCCACAAGGCCTTTGTGTAGCAGAATGATGATGTATCGTCCCTTAATCTCTTCAGTCCGAGGACTTTTTCATTTTATTTTTGATTTCATCAGACGATTTTCCTCGCCACAGAAGCGGCTGTTTGATTCTGAGAGTTTATATGTATACCTCATTAACCTCTTCGTTACTGAGACACTGATTTTAGTTAACCCGCGGCGTCCCGTCGATGTTCTTTAACGTCCACACGTTTTGTCACTGCCAATCCCGTCGACGTACATAAACGCAAAAAAATTGCAAGGTCCCTAATTTGCACTTTTTTCAATTTTCGCGAGTCATCTTTGGTACGTATACACGTGACACCTTCCTCAACAAGATTGCAGGCAGGGACAATGCCTTACCCAGCATGGCCTCCTCCCCCCCCCTGCATGCCATTGTCTCAGCAATTCACCTGTTATCAGTGACCTGGCCAGTATAGCCATGTCATGCCATGGTACGAAATTCAGGGCCAGAGTGATTCCCCAATCAATGACAATATGGAGGACAAACTTTACATAGCATTAGAGGAAGAAACAGTTAGAAATGATGATCAGGTAATGTGGCAAAAAAAAGTCAGGTATTAGTGAGTGAAACAATGCTTATAATGCCTATATTACGCTTGAAAACCAATATACTCTTGTACTACATATAAATTCGTACCAAGTAAATAAATAAATACCGTTTATGAGTGGTGTGAAATAGTTATCCTCCCATTGAACTCGTTTTCTTTGGTGCCAGCCTGATAGAAAACCCAGTAAAGTAAGGAGGTACTCCTACCTGTAATGAGTATTTTAAACCTCAGGTGAGTGATTTCTCTATGAATTTTCGATGTTTCTCACCAAAAGCGAAGGTTTGAGCCAAAAAAAATTTTTTCCTAAAATGGTTGGGATTGAGGGGAGCCAGTGGTGGAAAAGTGGTCGGGATGGGGCGGGTTAAAGAAAGTCGTCTGAATGAAGCATGAATAAAGCAGAAAAAATATCAATGGGATTAAGGAAAACAAAATGAAATCTAACTATCTATATATCTAGGCTGCTTTCCCCTCAAATAGGGGGGTAGCCGAGAGAGGACGACACACTCCCAATTCACTCATTCACACACACACACACACACACACACACACACACACACACACACACACACACACACACACACACACACACAATTTCTTCATATCTTAGCCCCAAGGGGAAATGAGACAGATCCTCACTGCGCCACACCGCACAAGGATCAACTGCGCAGTGCAATCAGTGATAGCCGCAACAGAGCCCGACAGCAGAGCTGGTTTACCCCTGCCACATCATAATGGACCCATCCTGAACCCGCACCTGACCTGATCAGCTGATCAAACTAAATGCAGGAGGATATCCCCTCTGGGTCGTGTCACCATTTATACTTTTACAATTATTTCTCTCCACTCATCCCTATCACATGCAGCCACTCTTCCTTGCACTACAGTCATCCCTCTCGCATCTAACTCTCGCTTCACACTGTCCATCCATCCTATTCGCGGTCATCCTCTCAGCCTTACACCCCTCACATCCGATCCAGTTATCTTTTTCAATAATCGCGGGAAGGAAGCTCTCATTGCAAGAAATAAAATGCCAGGACAAAAATGTCTGCGCTGAAGATGCTGCAAACACCTACGAGTGGCTGCTTCTTATGAATTAAAGTGAAATAAAGTTACCAAAAGCGGATATTGATTTTTAAAATTCATAAACCAAAGTTTCACATCATCCCTTCAATTCCCTACTGGTCAACAAATGGGCTGGCGGAGGGTTAGTGCCCCTGCCCGTCAAGGACAGTCACCCCATACGGGATGATGGCGTCTGTCTATAGATATATAAACAGAGGTTGCTCAAATATTTTTATTTTTTTTCTGATATTTCTAGATGATTCTATCTAGTTTTGTAGAATGTCACAGCACCGAAAGTTAATGAAGGGCAGATAATTTACAACCTCTAAGATTATAACAGTCTAACCCAAGGTGAGGAGAATGCTCCAGGAATATAATAATAATAATGATAATAATAATAATAATAATCTATCTATATACCTAGGCTGCTTCCCCCAAGGAAAGGGAGGTAGCCGAGACAGGACGACACACTCCCCATTTACTCATCCATTTAAACACATTCATTCGCATCTTAGCCCCAAAGGGGAGAACGGACAGATCCTCACCGCACCACACCACACAAGGGTCAACTGCGCAATGCAATCAGTGACATCAGCAGCAGGGCCCGACAGCAGAACTGGTTTACCCCTGCCACATCATAACAGACCCATCCCCTTACCCGCACCTGACCTGACTAGCTGATCAGACCAAATGCGGGAGAATATCCCCTCAGGGGTGCGTCATCACTTATACATTCACAATTTCTCTCCATTTATTTCTGTCACGCACAGCCACTCTTCCTTGCTCAACAGACATCCCTCTCGCATCCAGCGCTCTCTTCACACTGTCCATCCATCCTATTCGTGGTCTTCCTCTCAGCCTTACAGCTCTAACATCAGATCTAGTTATCTTTTTCACCAATTGCTCATTATCCATTCTCTCCTTATGCCCAAACCATCGCAACACCCTCTGCTCAACTCTACCAGCCGTCTCCCGAACAACTCCAGTTCTCCTTATCACTTCATCATTTTGCACTCGATCCATACGCGTCACTCCACACATACTCCTCAGACACCTCATCTCCATTACATTCAAGCTTTTCCTCTCTTGTTACACCCATATTCCATGTTTCAGCCCTATATAATGCAGTCGCTACCACAACACCCTCATACAGCCTTCTCTTTTACATCCATTCTAAGCGAACGACATCTAAACACTTTTTTCATTCCTCCCAGCACCTTTCCTACTTCATTTATTCTAAACTTCACTTCTGCATCTATTCTTCCATCCACAGCAACATGTGACCCGAGATATTTAAAACACTCTACCTCCTCAAGCAACTCGCCATTCAAAACTATATTCATCCCCCTACCATCTACCAACCTCGTACACTTCATCACTTTACTGTTATTCTCATTTACTTTCAATTTCCTCCTTTCACACACCCTTCCAAACTCCTCTACCAACTGTCTCAATCTCTCCTCTGAATCAGCCACCAGTGCAGTATCATCTGCAAACAGCAGCTGCTTCAGATTCCACTCTCCACCATCAACATTTACCAGACTCAGACCACCTAAAACTCTTGCATTCACCTCCCTTACAACACCATCCATGTAAATATTAAACAACCAAGGCGACCTCACACATCCCTGTCGCAAACCCACTCTCACGGGAAACCAATCACTCACAGCATTTCCCACTCTTACACATGCTCTACTATTTACATAAAAACTTTTCACCCCTTTTAGTAACCTACCATCAAGTCCATACAAACTTATAACAGTCCACAAAGCCTCCCTATCAATTCTATCATATGCTTTCTCTAAATCCATAAATGCCCAAAACACATCCTTGCCTTTCGCTAAATACTTTTCACACACTTGTCTCACAGCAAACACCTGATCAACGCATCCCCTCCCTCTCCTAAAGCCACACTGCTCCTCACCAATCACTCCCTCTGTACCCTCTCTAACTCTCATAATTAACACTCTACCATACACCTTACCTACAACACTCAACAGACTTATTCCCCTAAAGCTAGTACATTCATACTTATCACCCTTGCCTTTATACAACGGGACCTCACAAGCACTTGCCCAGTCAACTGGCACCATACCTTTCACAAAGCACACATTCAACAATCTTACTAACCAGTCGACAATAGTCACTCCACCACCCTTCAGGCATTCCACAGCACACCCATCCATGCCTGCAGCTTTCCCTGTTTTCATCTCCTTTACTGCCTTCTCCACTTCCTCCTTCGTGATCAAAGAATCATTCAACTCTCCCAACACATTATTTATAATAATAATAATAATAATAATAATAATAATAATAATAATAACAATAACAATGATAATAATAATAATAATAATAATAATAATAATAATAATAATAATAATAATAATAATAATAATAATTGTTATTATTATTAAAAACGACAACATCAGATTCAAGATGTTAAGAGTAAAGACATCATCATTCCCTTATATAAAACAGCTTTGTGACGACTCATCTGGAACAGGCTGTGGAGTGTGGTAGGTGAGGTGCGTACCATCCATTCATTCAATTTAGTGCAACTTTGAAGTAACTGTAGTGAGTGACAAGCCTAACGGTCTCCTGCAATCTGGGAAACCATTTATTAGTTTGGGTGGCAACCATATAACTAAATGAACGTTTGATGGCTTACTGATTGGTGATCGAACTGGATGGGGATCGTGAGGGTTTCCATATAAGGGAGGGTTGGAGTTTATTATTTACATAATGCCATTCAGGGAAGAGCGAGGCAGGTCACTCTTGCCTTAAATGACGGGTCTGAGTAGTCTAGCGATGAAATCCTTCTCTCATGACAGGGTGAAAAGAAACTTAATAAGTAGAAAGAATTCCCATTTGCAACATTTTGCACTTTACTACACAGAATGGCATTTGTCACGAAGATGACCATTCCAAATTTCGTTTAACTGTGATTGCAGATTTAGCCTATTATGATCCGCCAGAATACAAGTTCTCGTCTTCATGTTATCCTCATATTTAAATATGTAGTTACTGAATCCTACATCAATAAAATTTAAGTAAACTGTACACAGAATTTACCCTAGAACTAATCTCTGTGACGTCAATATGACCCAACTGGATGTGCAGTTTACTACGACTCTTTGTCTCCTAGTATGTACCCCTTGAACACATTTCTGTTAAGATTATCTCTGATTTCTAGAGTTTTAATTCTGTACAATAATTTACCGTGAAGTACTTTAACTAGGTTGTCTGGAAGCCTAAGTGTGCTAGGTCTAATGGGTAATAGCTACTGTGGACGTGAGAAATCTTATCATAAAATTCTAGCCATATAGTTAGACATGATCTTTTTCCCCCCTAATCCGTGTCTGCTGCCGACACTGAAACACCTGTCAATTTCCCGTTTCCTAGTGCACCTTTAATGAGTGGCAACTTTAATACCAGTATAATCAGATACCTTAATCCAGGAGGGGCGGCCACAAACGAATCACCTCCATGTTACCCAGATCTCCTACATAAGGCTGCTCTTTCTCCAACACAGAACCCTCTCTTTCATACATTTCTCTACCTGATCCCTTCATCCCAGTTTCAGTCTCCCTTTGCCTCTTCCCCTTCACCTGAATCACATGCATTCTCCTTGTCAATATCTCATTCCTCGTTGTCTCCAAACATATGTATTGAATGCTCTGATATTTCGATTTTTACTTTTTTAGAAATTCTAGGTTAAAGATCTAATTTGTTCTATTTTGTTTTCGTCCTAACTAGTTAATGATTAAGCTTGCTGTAACCGTGTGTGTGTGTGTGTGTGTGTGTGTGTGTGTGTGTGTGTGTGTGTGTGTGTGTGTGTGTGTGTGTGTGTGTTGGAAGCCCCCACTGCTAGGATCAATGGTAATGTGGGAGTATTTCAAGTGCCACGGGCCAAGGAGGTGAGGTGAAATGAGGAGTATAGAGGAGGCAGAGGTGAGGTGAGGTGAGGGGCGTGAGAGTCCCAGATGAGGGCTCTGACTCCACTCAAACCACCTGCTCCTTCCTGTTGACCTGATTGTTTTACCTCATGGTCTGATAGCTCTCCCAGCTCATCTGATTGCTTTACCTGATTATGAGTTTATCCCAAATATTCATATACGCAATATTCCTACCTGCCGAAGTTGACCAATTATAGTACTTAATTACTCTGGGCGTTCTACCTGTTCGCCAAGTTTTCCTACCTTGTTTTCTTAGTATTATTTGTCAGTCTAATATTTATTCTCTCACACCTGCTTCTTCTCTGCTTAATTATTGTTCTCTGTTGGCCTAGTATCCTTCTTGCGTCTGCTTAACTTGTACTCAGCCACTCTGCTTATGTCTAGTTATCCTCGCTTAATGAGATCTGATCTGTCCTAGTTACTGACTTGAAATTAGAATTACTAAATACAGCACATATTTCAACTAACCAGAGGAGGATCTTTGTCCCCTTTTCAATCCATTTGAATTTTCGACAAGGTAGTGGTGACAGAAGGGTTGTTATGACCTCATAACTAAGGAGACCTCATTTCCACCTCGTAATAAAACTCAGCCAACTTCAAGCAACTCATGGCTTGGGCATTCGAAGCTGTGGGAGTAGATTTGTTCTGGCCAGATGAATACAAATTGAGTATAACATCCTTGGGAGCTCCTCGCCTGATGTTACTACGACTTAGTTACGCTAAGGAAGGATAAAGGAATTTTAATGGACAGTGAAGATGATTTACAAACAAAATGGGTACTGTCAACAATTGACAAACTTAAGCAGCATTAGTTTTTCGTGGTTTAAAGGAGACTGCAAAAACAAATGCAGTCTAGCAAGGCAACATTTGCGAGGATATTCGTGCTATTTTACTTGCATTTATAGTTTTAATACTTCTATCGTACTCATACATGTGTAACGCATGTAAAACGAATAAATCCCAGAACATACATGCTATGGAGTCCTTTCAAATCGTCGTAATTCCGAACACTAACAGCATTCGAAGCAAAATACAATATGTACCAGCAATGCGATGATTGTTTTTGGTGTTTGGTGATTTTGCGCTCCTCGTTTGGGCTGTAAAGTCACTTTCAAGGCCGCTTAAATGAAATATTGAGACGAGTTTTCTCGAGAGGAAAAGACCCAAACACAAGCGTGCGTAGTAATTTTCAGGTTAACCAGTCCCAGAAGTAATGGCATGAGTGGCTGTGGTAACGGGAGCGTTGGTGAGGAGAACGAGAAGAAACTAAGGACACACACACAGACTCACACACACACACACACACACACATACACACTCACACACACACACACACACACACACACACACACACACACTTACACACACACACATACACACACACACACACACACACACACACACACACACACACACACACACACACACACACACACACACACGCACGCACGCACGCACGCATGCACGCACGCACGCACGCACGCGTCCGTTTCCCTTTTGAAAAGTGTAACTATGAGAGGGAAATGATCGTCCTTGAATAAAATCCCCTTTATTCTGTTGCCCTAATATTCTCAACACCTGCCCTTCGTGCTCATTAACATGCTTACCTGATTAACTGGCCTCGTGATCCAGTATCCCTACCTGCCTTCATAATAATATTTCTTGATGAGATTATAATTTTACCTGCCCACCTGATATTCGCCCTTAATCTGATAATCTTTGCTCATCTAATATTCCGCTAAATTTAATATACATACTTGCTACATTAATAATATCCGTCGTCTCATTACTCCTCTCAATTGACCTGACCTTTCCTCATTGCTAATCTGATATTCCCTCCTGACCTATCATTCTTCTCATCTGATGACCTGCTGTCTTACCTGTGCATCTGTTTGTCTTA
>NC_136955.1:23431254-23468889 GCF_032717465.1 Coenobita brevimanus | reverse complement strand
CTCTGAGAAGTATTTTGGTTCCGAAATTCTCATCACAAGGCTCCAAAAGTTACTGCTCTTGTCATATATAGTAATGAAATGAACGGATTTTTATGTCGGCGTCTGTACTTACATACCGGTAGTATTATAGTCGCGGCGCACGACTCTGAGGTTGCTTTTATAATTTTCTGGCAACCTGCTCACTCAACAGCACGTCCGGTTTCGTATAATAATATACACAGATCATATGACAGTATACACGAATATTTTTATTCACGAACATATAATAAACTAGCGTATCATATTATACGCAAAATCAGAAGCACCTCGAGGGTAAGGTTGCCAGGGCACGAGCAATTACAACCTCAGAGTCGCGCGCCGCAACTATAATAGCAGCAGCAGCAGCAGCAGCAGTAGTAGTAGTAGTAGTAGTAGTAGTATACGACCTGACAGCGAAAATGCTACAGCAAATATACCATGATGTCACTATAGAGCCAGCCCTGCTCCCTCAAGGCGGTGAACATTTCGACCACAGAACACCAGACCCATCAAATGATGCAAGAGTGGATGGCAGTGCTCGAGGTTCTGGACACGTGGGCAGAGGGCTTTCGTCGACATTGGGATGTTTGATCCTATGGCAGCATGTCATCATGACCTGCCTCTCGAGGCCGCGAGCAAAGGGAATGAAAAAAAAAAAAAAAAAAAAAAAACGGTCGATTCACTCCCCTTGTGTTCACATCAGGTGGGACGGATCCAGAGGCGGTGAGATTCTACTCGAAACTGGCAGAGGTTCTTTCTGAGAAGAAGCGTCAACCTCAGAGTTCTGTTAAGGCCTGGATGAGATGTCGACTGTCATTCTCCCTCGTGAGGTGTGCACTCCTATGCCTCAGGAGCACAAGATCATCAGCCCTCAGGCCTGTCTCTCTGGAGGGTATGAATTGCGAAGTTACTGTGGTCAAGAGTTGCATAGACTAGCGACTCCAATAGATTAATGTCTTTATTAACACTGCGGTGTTAATGAAACATAAAGTACTAAAAGCAGTTGCAGGTAGTTGGTAACTATACTCATTGGCGTGTTATGGACCAACGGATTTATTATGAAGGTTAGTGTTAACCTTCACAGTACAACTCCAAATGGTGAACTGTACTATGAAGGTTGATTTTGATTTTCACAATATAATTAAAAAACGGATGGAAGTGCAAGGAGTAGAAGTAGTAGTAGTAGTAGTAATGGCAGTAGTAATGGTAGTAGTAGTAGTTGCAGCCCCAGCACATCTAATACGGGAACCCAAAGGACTGATATCTAAAATTGCCTGCTCCTGTAGTCCACCATCCTCTTTTTGAGATACAGGGAGAATTGAGGGACGTTTGTATAATGAGACAATAGAGCAGCCTAGATACATCAGTGCCACCACATGAAGGCATCCCTCCAACACCAGCTGTACGTAAGAACTATGAACTAAGTGGTTGATAGTTTGGCTTGCACTCCGGGTCTGGGCTAGAGTAATTATTCACCTGACTAGGATGTTAAAAAACAGTTATTACAGAAGCTATCTTTAAATGATTTGTTGCAGTTAATCAACCATCTTGAACAACTCTAACGTATGGAAGTGAAGCTTGGACCTCGTTGGAAGGACATAAGTCAAGAGTGAGAACAGTGGAAATGAGTTATTTGAGCGGAACATGTGGAGTTACATGGAGAGACAGACTGACAAATGAGGAGGTGAAGGAGCGCTGTGATGTGGATGTGGATGTGACAGAAAGCGTTAGGAAAAATACAATGAGGTCAGAAACTAACGAGGAGAGTGTGGTGAGTGAGGTGGAGGGAGTGAGGAGGGGGAGGCCAACAATGGGATGGAGGGATGGAGTGGAGAGGTATAAGAGAGAGGGCTGTGTGAGCTGGGAGTAGGGTAGTAAAATGACAGGGGACCGGGCGGCATATTTCCGATGTGTCTGGGTATTCGTCTCAATACTACAGCCAGCTACCTCAGCCAATCAGCCCTGGTGAGATAGGTTAGGTTAGGTGAGGGTAAATATTAGATACATAAGTAATTTTGCCTGGGAAACACATTGAACATATTTTCGAGAGAAATCTATGGTTAGACTTGAAGCGACTGGATGAGCGTCGTTCCTGGCTGAGGGTTCCTGGTGATGAGACGAGTACGCATACAGAACGGAAATATGTGACCAGGCAACATGGAGGCGATTTGTTTGTGTCATCCCTTACGGGATTAAGGCGTCTAACAATAGAACGATAGATAGAACAAATTTGTGATATGTATGTGTCACACACAGCTCCTGTAGTACCACGTAGGATTTCAAGGTGGTAGTGGATTTGATTACGAGTGTTATGAAGCATGTTTAGCGAGATGGAAGCCAGTGCCTTTTCAGTGCGGTGTCTTGATTCTGTGATCTTTTTAACATTCTCTGCATATACTCTATCTTTTCCGTAGCCCTATAAAAAGAATTCCATAGGCCTGATATCCAGGGAACAAGAAGGCCATGGAATAGGCCAGTCTCGCCAGGGCCAACGAGAATGGGAATATTTCATTGAAGAACATACGCACAGGTAATCCTCAGTTTAAAGAAAATACAGTGAAAAATTATTTGAGTTCCTTGATTAATGATATAACTTTTTTTCTTTCACATATTTCACAGTCCAGATTTTATGAAGTGTCGTAATCAGGGGAATGTTTTATGGACACCCTGTAGATCAGATTTTATGTAACTCCTCCAATGCAGTGATTCTCTGTCTCTCTGTCTGTCTGTCTCTCATTAAATTTGCTGCTAACAGACGATTTTACAAATGTTTGGAGTTTTCTGTGAGCGAATAAACCTCTCACAGTCTGGACAACTCTAGTTCCCTATCTGGTTAACGGCGGACGATATTATTCAGCTGAGAGTGAGTCCTAAGAGACTGGTAGTACTAAATGAATCGTCTATTGTGAGAAAAGAAGGAAAGATAGACCCAAAAATACACAAATATACCCAGACACTATTAATGTCTCCAAAACGCTAACATATTTCATTTTTGCAAGTTTCAGACGATCCCATTCTAATCACAGTTGACCCATGGTAGTGTAGATATTTATGAAGGTAATATCTACCTTCTACAGGACGAAAAACCTCTCTAATCTAAAAATACATGTCTGGTGAGAGAGAGAGAGAGAGAGAGAGAGAGAGAGAGAGAGAGAGAGAGAGAGAGAGAGAGAGAGAGAGAGAGAGAGAGAAAGGCCTTTGTATTCGAGGAACTTCAAGAACCCATAATGGTAGTGTGATAAGTGCATGATGGATGGTACAGTAAGAGTCTTTCATTACGCGCCAGGAAGAGAATAATTATATGTACTAGAGGCAAGAATTATTGGAAGATATGAGCGACTTAGCTCTGAATGCATGGTGTATTGTAGTGAACGGTTGGGAGAAGTGCAGTCAGCCAATGGAAAAAAGTCTACGCCTATAGTGTTTGGAAGATTTTACTGGTAACGCTGCCTTGAACAACACTAACAGTTGAACTAATAAAGAGCATCCTGAGTTATTTCCCTTCATTTATTCTAAAACTAATGTTCTGAATATGTTATGTTTTTTGTTTTTATATGTATCCCCCGCTTTTAGCAAGGCGAAGCGAGGTAGTTTTTGTTGATGTGCGTCTGTGTGTGTGTTTGTGTGTATATGTATCTGTTGCCAAAATATGTCGAAAAGTTGTGGACAAATTTTCACCCAACCTTCGGGAAATAGCAA
This sequence comes from Coenobita brevimanus, assembly GCF_032717465.1. Taxonomy (NCBI): domain Eukaryota; kingdom Metazoa; phylum Arthropoda; class Malacostraca; order Decapoda; family Coenobitidae; genus Coenobita; species Coenobita brevimanus. The sequence continues at coordinate 23,465,172 of NC_136955.1, read as the reverse complement.
CTATGTAAATGTGCAGAAGCCAACTAGTTTTGATGAGGATCTAATCAAAGACGACCTAATGCCAGCCACCATATATTTTTACAATGTGGATTGGGATTTTGTGAAACGCGGTGACTGAATTACGTAGAGTTTTGCGAAGTTTAATCAGCAGCTTTTAGCTGGACGAGAAGATAAAGTGTGTGTGTGTGTGTGTGTGTGTGTGTGTGTGTGTGTGTGTGTGTGTTGCCAAAATATCTCGGTTTCAAAGTTGGTTTGTACGAGTAGGTAGCCTGTACCTTAACCAACCACATATTTGGGTGGGTAATTAGCATTCACCCCCCCCCCAATGCTTTTGTTTTATTGTTTCTATGTTTCTTCCCTTGGTCGGGTGTAAACCAGAGTGGAAGAGAGGAGCAGATATAGATCATGTGCGAGATGGAGAACAGGCATTAGAATTATTGAGAATTAAGTCCTTACCTATTTGTAAACAGGATCATCATAACCTGTGACTTTTATTCTCCCCTACAAGGAGAGTATGTTTTAACCCCTGTTTGTTTGTTTATTTGTCTGTTAGCAGGATTACTCAAAAACTAAAAGAGAGATTTTGACCAAATTTGGTGGGTAGATAGCCCATGTCCCAGGGAACAATCTATTAGCTTTTGGGACTGATTCGGATCGTATTACAGATTCTGGATCCGGAAAACACTCGCTGGGAAACCCTAATCAGTGATGAGAAAACCTAACTCATTATGAAGTGTGGTCTGGAAATTACGTTGTCCATGTCGGAGAGATGCACTCCACTGAGTGCCCCTCAAGTTCATTATATAATTGCTTAGCCCATACGTCAGCTGTTAGATACAGATATTGTAGACAGACAGACAGAAAAATAAATGTAATATGTATGATACTGTAGTTGCGGTGTGGTGCAATGCTTCTGCTGCCAATGTATTATGATCTGGCTACTGGCTTGAATGTGCTGTCTAGTACGGACAGCTTCCCGCTGCAAAGGTGCAGCTTAAAGAAGACAAAGCTGAGAAGACTGTTTTATGTGTACGAATCAGAGACTTTGTTCACTCAGCGCAACGTGATGGCATCGGGTACGCGTGATTCCCCCTTTACCTCTCTCCCAATTATATTAGTGAGAAGCAGAAAGCAACTAGACTACCAGAGATTAGGACGAACCTCTTCTAATAAAGTTACCTGTCGTCGTTGGGGGTGTTTCATAACCTCAGCTCCTGACTGTGTGTCTGTCGTCCTACAGGTTCAACTACATTAGCTTGGCAGAGACTCATCCTACAAAAATAGGTGGATGAATGGGTGGAGAGAGAGAGAGAGAGAGAGAGAGAGAGAGAGAGAGAGAGAGAGAGAGAGAGAGAGAGAGAGAGAGAGAGAGAGAGAGAGAGAGACCACAAGTAGGAAAGTTAATTGAGCAGAAGGGAATTAAAGAGAGGACTGAAACGGAAATGAGGTTAATGGAACGGGGTAATAGGGTAGGAATGGGTGGAAGGCGAAAGGAGGAGGAGGAGGAGGAGAGAGAAAAACTGTAACAGGAAGAGGAAAAAGAAAAGGAGGAGGAGAAGGAGGAAGAGGGAGAGGAAGAGGAATAGGAAGATGAGAGGTACGACTGTGAAATAATGGAAAGAACGATAATTAATAAAGTCCAAATACACCAAAAAATTATCTTATGCTAACCTATAATACATACAAGTGTAAACACAGATTCCATCCATCATCCATTTCTGTGTTACTCCATCAATAGCTAGGCATTTCAGTTTCGACGTTGAAGGGAAAGGAACTAATCACACTTCCGTGAGTAGCATTAAGCTAGCCTCAGTAATGACTGCCACCCAGCCTGACATAGCTATCGTGGAGTCTTAGTTAATCAACCCTGAACTTAGGCAAATCCAAGGCTATGATTTATTATACAGATTTTGCACAGGGAAACATTGAGGTGGAGTAGCGATATGACATAGCAAACTCAGTCCTTTTCTTTTAGGGCGCGTCCACGCATGTGCTCAAACAAGTGTTGGCAACATGTAAGTAACACAGTAACGATCACACTGCAAACATGTTGGGAACAGCAGCGTCCATATCATGTTGGCAACATCATAATGAAGTCTCAGCTCCCTCGTATGGACACACTTATCCCATCACCTTTGCTGCCAGTGTCCGAAGCTGCACTGAAACATGTTTGCAAACATCTGTCCAAATACTGCTGCAAACATGTTCCCGAACATGTTGCCAGGTGTGTTGTCAACATATGTTTGAGCTCACGTGTGGACGCGCCGTCAGATGTTGGCACCCCTGAAGAAGTGGAGACGTTGTGGGTACATGTCGCTTCAACCCACAATGCATTTCATATTGCTTCAGATATTTACAGTGTACGTCACCATCCTTGTCTTTCCCTCGACAAGGACCAACTTCTACAATATCTCACTCACAAAGCGGGTAGTTTAAGAGTACGTTACTCAAGCTCTAAGTGTCAGTGGAGACATTAATGGATTGCGACACCACCAATCTCCTGAATGAGTTCCATTTCTCACAGGTTGTCGATTTCTCTAAATTTAAAAAAACACACTGGATATTATATTGACTGACCTGAGCAGCCATTACTCACCACCTCAAGTAATGGCCCCGTTAGGACTCAGTAATCACTCTTCAGTCCTTTGGTCTCCATTGCATACATCGTCCCTCAAAGTTCCATCTGAAGTATCACCCAAAGTACGACCTCAGTTTAACATTTTAGCCATTGGATCTTCGCCTATCATTAGGTTGTACAAGTAGTTCTCAGCCCTGAAGATGTTTCCACGAAATGAGAAAGCTACCAGTCACCACTCACAGCTGCTCATCACCACTCCTTTAAGGGGAAAAAATTACAAAACACCCAGTAGATTTACCCTATATGGCAGAGTTAAAAGATTATTACAACACAGTAACCTAGCCGTCCATTCTAATAATAATGCCTTTTCTAACTCCATGAGGAGTGAAGTAATGAAAGACGTCAAACTGTCCATAAAAATCAGTATAACATCAAACTGTCCATAAAAATCAGTATCATCTTAATCAACAGATTAAGTCCCTACCGTCAGTAACTAAGAAAGTGAGCCTGTGTGATTGTTCAAGCCAAAACGTCTTGAACAATCACACAGGCTCACTTTCCTGTGTCTGTCATCACTCCATTTAAGAGGCAGCTGGGTAGACCAACAAGGATTCTGCTTCCATCTGCCAGTAACTCCCCAGGCTAGATCCAGCCAATATCTCTACCTATTTGCCTTCCCAACAACTAATCCGACAGATCAGGAACACACACACTGCCACAAACTAAGAGCCAAGATAACAATTCTCTTTACGTCTGTCGCGAAATGTCATAATGAACTATATTGGTTTCACACTCATTTGGGCTAGGACTGTCATCTGTTCACCTTGAATGCCAAGCTGTAACACCAGATTAACAATAAAATTGATGCAAGTCATGAAAAGGTGCTATAGAATGGATATAGAAGCATAATACTGATTGTTTCAGTCACTGAACTACGTGAAATAATCTACAAAAGGACGGAAATCCGGGCCAATCTATAGCGAAAGCACTATAGAAACATAGAATTTTCGGAATTTTGTGACGTGACCTCAACGAGAAAAAAAAAAAAAAAAAAAAAAAAAAAAACATAATCTTACACGTGCCTCTCCGTAAATTACAGATTGCCTCACAGATCCACCCTCCCCACTGTTTGCATTTTCTCCACTAAATAAATGGCATTTACGGCACCAACCCCATTTAGGAGTTTGAAGTGCAGTGGAGTATGCGTCATTTCCACAACAACTCAGCGATGTATATCCTTTATTGCTAAAACCGCGTGACGATTCATTCAGTATTTTTATTTATATCTCGACACTAAATACGCAACACAATATTTTGCTAAATTCCTTAGTATATCAGTAGTAAAGAATTAACCTTTCAGATGAAATACACAAACTACTTTTTTAACATCCTTGGTATTTTCAAACTAAACTATTACTTTTCCAGAAAATAATACATACATTGTTCTTCTAAATCCTAAGTATAGTAACATGAAATATTATCCTTCCTTGTAAAATATTGCTCTTCTCCGTGACTAATAGATGGTCTTCCGTACACACGTTATTAAACGCTTTAATGTTCCACGGCCTTTTATTATTATTATGAGTATCTATCACTTCCAGAATAATTCAACAGATATTTATCCCTAACCAAAACAGTCTTTGATTCCATAAGCTACTGGTATCCTCATAAAACTCCTAAATCTCTACATAATTTTTCCCTATTAAGTACAGCAGAGTTAAAAAGTTTCTGATAGAGGCATGAAATATTAGTCTTTGTAGAGACAGAGAATGTGTTGCACTGAAAATGCCCAATCCATTTAGACATATTAACTACAAACAAAAATAAGTAATAGAAGAGATACAAGGTAGGGCAGTGGATGTTGGAGAGGCCAAAGTGAGAGGGTGCGGTGTTTGGAAACTCCCTGTACTGTTGTTTGCAGATGATCCTGTGTTGTTAAGTGAAGACGAAGGGGAGCTGCAAAGCTTGGTGGATGAGTTTGGGAGAGTGTGTAAGAAACGGAATCTAAAGGTGAATGTATGGAAGAGTAAAGTTATGGTCTTCGAGAAAAGTGAAGTCAGTGAATGTACAGTGAGGTTGGATAAGGAGGAAATGGACAATGTGACTGCATTTAAGTACTTGGGTAGTGTGATGAGTAAGAATGGAAGTTTTCGAGAGTGCGGTGTTTGAAAGGGTACAACAAGGAAGAAAAGTTGCTGGTTCCTTGAAAGCAGTGATAAGAAACAGGGAAGTGAGCATGGAAGTGAAAAAGCCACTACATGGCAGTATTGTGATACCAACTCTGACGTGTGGAAGTGAAGCTTGCACGTTGTAGGAGGGACAGAAGTCAAGAGTGAGAGCAGTGGAAATGAGTTATTTGAGAGGAGCATGTGGAGTCACATGGAGAGACAGACTGACAAATGAGGAAGTGTGGAGCGTTGTGGTGTGGATGTGGATATGATAGGAAACGTTAGGAGAAACACACTGAGGTGGTTAATTGGCCATGAGGAGAGGATGGACAGTGAGAGGGAGGCCAAGGATGAGATGGAGGGATGGAGTGGAGAGGTATATGAGAAAGGGGTGTGTGAGCTGGGAGCAGGGCAATGAAATGGTGGGGGATAGGGTGACATGGAGGCAATTTGTTTGTGGCTTGCATTACTCCTCTAGATAAATTCAGTGCCATCTTCATTAATAAAGTGAAGTGGAATTTAACATGAAGCATCAGTAAATTGAGTAAAAGTCTGAAGATTTCTTGATGTAAAGGTGAATTAACAATATATTACTCTCCTAGCCTCCAAGATTAATTAGCAGTACATACCCCTTCAAGCTAAAATTATGTGCCAATCCATAAATCACAGTAAACTTCAAACAAAATACTCATCTAAAAGAACATTCATAAGCATCTGTCACTTTTAAAATATATTCCTCTTACACGTGGCCTTCCATAAATTAAAGATAACCTCACAGACCCAGCCGCCAATTAAACGGTTCTCCCACCAACGAGAATATAATGGGCGGGGAGGTCAACGTCTGGGCTCACAATGCATCAGGAGGGATGGCACGCTCTTTGCCCTCGCGTCTAAGGGGATCGCTTATTTTATCTCCCTCTCTCATTAATTTCACTGAGGTTCCAGCTTGGGGTGAGGGGGTAATGATCTTATATTCTCGCCAGCTTAGGAGTCTGTCTAGCACGTTTTCTTGGAGATGTGCTTTGCGTTCGACACCTTCCTTTTCTTTTATGTACTTAGTAAATTCTTTCAGCCTGAAGCTATTCCGTTGCATATCTTAACTTTCTTTAAATATATTTTGTTTATTCTTTTATCCTCAAGCCAAGGATATGACTTTTTCTTTCTAGCCTTCTTTCTTTCTTTTATGTGTCCGACTCTGGCCGTAGGTTTAACAGGCTATTCCCTGAGGTGCGGCAGTCCTCCGACGTAGAGTAACGCCCGGGCAAACAAGAGGTGATGAACACATGCCCCTGTGGTCGGTAGGTGACTGTGATGGTTCCGGCGCCCCACAAACTGTTGGACGAGCCATTTGATATTTGGATATGAATAGCAGAGGTTAACCATATCTATATCCATATTTATGTAGGAATGTTAGGGATCACACCCTATATCTTTCCTACACTCACTCACCCCCCCCCCTTTGTCTCATTTTCTCACACTTCCTCACACATCCTCTCTCTCATTTTCTCATATCCAAGCATATTCTCACCCTTCTTCTCTCTCTCTCTCTCTCTCTCTCTCTCTCTCTCTCTCTCTCTCTCTCTCTCTCTCTCTCTCTCTCTCTCTCATTTTTCATTCTTTCAAATGTTATTTCTCAAACCTCATAATATACTCTCTCTGTCTCTGTCCCTGTCTCTGTCTGTCTCTGTCTCTGTCTCCGTCTCTTTGTCTGTCTCTTTCTCACACACACACACACACACACACACACACACACACACACACACACACACACACACACACACACACACACACACACACACACACACACACACACACACACTTTTTCCAACAGGTATAACCTTCAATATTTCTTCCTTCAACCCTAACTTCTGTCTCCCTCCCACTCTTTACCTCCTCTCTCTCCCTCAGTTCTTCCCTCCCTCTCTCCCTCTCTCCTACCTTCCTCTCCTCTTTCTCTTCTTTCTTCCCTCCTCTCTCATCTCTTCTTTCTTCCTTCCGCTCTTCTCTCTATTCGTCTCTTCTTTCCCCAACTTTCTTTTCCCATCCTTTATCTCTCTCCTTCGTCCCCCCCTCCTTTCTTGCATCTTATATAATAAAAAAGGAAAGGAAAAAAGTAACAAGAAAGAGAGGAGAGAAGAGAAACGAAAAGAAGAGGGAGAGAGAAAGTTAAGAAAGGAAGGAAGGAGAAATGACGGTAAGGAGATGGAGAAGGAGGAAGGGAGGAGGGAAGAAGGAAGGGAGAAGGAGAGATGGAGGGAGGGAGGGAAGATCTGTGGTCGGGAGTTTTGCATTATGACCTCTGATCTTCCCCTCCCTCCCTCCCTCCATCCCCTCTCCTCCTCCCATCTCTCCCCTTCCCCTTCCTCTCCCTCTATCCCTCCCCTCCCCTCCCACTCTCCCTTCCCTCCCCTCTCCATCACTCCCGTCCCCATAACTTCCTTCCCTCCCTCACATCCCCCTCCCTCCTCCTCCTCCTCCCTCTCTCCCCTTGACTCCCTTCCCTCCCTCCCTTCTCCCTTTCCCATCACTCCCTTCCCAATCCCCTTGACTCCTTTTCCCCCTCATTCTCTTTCCTCCCTCCTCATCACTTCCTTCCCACTCCCTCATTCCCTCCTTTTCCTCCCTCCCTCCTTCCCTCCCTCCTTCCCTTCCCCTTCCTCCCTCTCCTCATCACTCGCTTCCTTTCCCTTCATTCCCTTTCCTCCTTCACATTCTTTCCCTTCCCTCCCCATCACTCCCTTCTTTCCCTCAATCCCTTCCCCCTCCCTCCCCATCCTGCCTTCCTCCCCTTCCCTCCCCCTAATGCCTCTCCCTCCCTTCCTCCCTCTTCACTCCTCCTTCCCCTTCCTCACAGTAAGTCTATGTGTTAGTCCAGTGGGAATAGAAATTGTCTGTTGTTGGAATAGCATCGAGTTCAGTCCCAAATGAAGAAGGACAAGTATAGTGGATGTGAGTGGATTATGTATTGAGTGGAATATAGTGGAAACAGACTTTACTGATGTGCCACAAGATCCACAGACAAGTAATAACAACACGACCGCTAATACCACCACAACAGTCCTGAATGGGACGGCCTTAGCAAGTATTCAGTATGGACGGTAGGTATGAGCGCTGAAGTGGTGATATGTGTAGGTGTTGGCCACGTAGGAGAACTGCCGTGCCTCAGACACGTGCAAAAGACCGAAAGTGAGTGACTGTGTGTGTGTGTGTGTGTGTGTGTGTGTGTGTGTGTGTGTGTGTGTGTGTGTGTGTGTGTGTGTGAGTGAGAGGACTGGGGCGGGCGAAAGAGTGAGATGAAGGTGTGGAAGAGTGAGAGTGAATAAGTGAGCGAGTGAGACGGTGTGAGTGAAACTGATTGAGTGACAGTGAGTGAGTGAAACTGATTGAGTGACAGTGAGTGAAACTGATTGAGTGACAGTGAGTCGGTGAGTGAGTGAGACTAGCGAGCAAGAGACCGAGTGGGTGAATAAGAGAATGAATGAGTGGGAATGAATAAGTATATGTTTGAGAATGAGTGAAATTGAGTGAGTGAGTCAGAGAAATTGCGTGCAAAAAGCAGTATCCTACCAAGCTTATAACATCCTTGTCACCTCTTCCTCCAAACACCTTAATAAATGGAGATTACACTTCCTCCATTAATACATGCTTATGATCCCTAACATTCCTGCATAAATCTATCTATATATTGCCAGACGCTTTAATCACATCAGGGGTGGCCACAAACAAATCGTCTCCATGTCGCCCTGTCCCCTGCCATTTCACCTCCCCTCTTCCAGCTCACCCCCCTCTCTCTCATATACCTCTCCATTCAATCCCTTCATCTCATCCTTTGCCCCCCCCTCCCTCTTCCCCCCCCACCTCACTCACATACACTCTCCTCGTCAGTCTCTCACTCTCCATCCTCTCCACATGGCCAAACCACCTCAATGTGTTTCTCCTACCGCTTTCTATCACATCCACATCCACACCACAATACACCACAACGCTCCTTCACTTCCTCATTTGTCAGTCTGGTTCTTCATGCGACTCCACATGCTCATCTCAAATAGCTCATTTCCAGTGCTGTCACTCGACTTCTGTCCCTCCAACAAGGTCCAAGCAACACTTCCATACGTTAGAATTGGTATCACAATACTGTTATGTAGTAACTTTTTCACTTCCTTGCTCATTTCCCTCTTTCTTATCACTGCTTTCAAGGAACCAGCAACCTTTCTTCCTTGTTGTAGCCTTTCAAGCACTTCGCCCTCTAAACTTCCATCCTTACTCATCACACTACCCAAGTACTTAAACGCACTCACATTTTCCATTTCTTCCTCATCCAACCTCACTGTACATTCACTGACTTCAGTTCTCTCGAAGACCATACGGTAACTTTATTCTTCCCTACACACTCTCCCAAACTCATCCACCAAGCCCTGCAGCTCCCCTTCGTCTTCAATTAACAACACAGTATCATCTGCAAACAACAGTACAGGGAGTTTCCAAACACTGCCCTCTCTCACTAGGGCCGTTCCAACATCCACTGCCCTACATTATATCTCTTTTATAACCCCATCCATATACAGATTGAACAAGCATGGAGACATGACACATCCTTGTTTCAATCCAACCTTCAAACAGAAAAATTCACTCTGTTCAGTATCTACTCGCACTGCAGCCTTAGCACCCTCATACATACTCTTCACGGCATTCAAGAACTTCCCATCTACTTCATATATTCCTAATACTGTCCACAATCCTTGTCTATCCACCCTGTCATATGCTTTCTCCAAATCCATGAAGGCCACATACAACTTCTTTCCTTTCCCCAGAAACTTTTCCACTAAAGATCTAAGAATGAATATCTGATCTACACAACATCTTTCCTTCCTCCTTCCTAAAACCTCCCTGTTCTTCCTCCAACTAATTCCTCTGTTATTTCCCTAACTCTGTCAATAAGTATCCTACCATATACTTTTCTTATTACTCTAAGAAGACAAATGCCCCTACGATTACCACATGCTTCTTTTTCCCGATTTCCTTTGTACAGGGGAATAATTATACCTGACTTCCAATCCTCCGGGACTCTACCTTCTTCCCAGGCCAATCTGCACATCTTCCACATCCATTCTACTACTATCTCTCTCCCATACTTCAGCATTTTAACACACAGTCCATCAATTCCGGGGGCTTTCCCTATTTTAACTTTCTTCATTGCATCCACAACTTCCATTCTACTGATTTCTTCCTCGCTTCTCACGTCCCTTCTTCTCCCAGCCATTCCCCAGCCACTTACACTTGCATTGCTTTCATTCTCAATGTTCAGCAATTCCTTAAAGTGTTCTCTCCATCTGCTCAGTTTTTCTCTCTTCTCCACTAATACTCTACCATTTAAATCTTTCACTCCCCAACTACTTTGGCACCCTGTCTAAGTTTCTTTACTTCTTTCCAGAACATTTTCTTACATTCCCTCCACTTTACACTCAAATTCCATCCAAATTCCTCATCCACTCATTTCTTACTCTCTCTCACTAATTTTTTCACTTCTCTCTTCCTCTCTGCTTATAGCTCTCTCTTCCATCTCTCAACTTCTTCCACTCCCCTGTTTCTCATACACTCACTTTATGTTTTCTTCTTTTGTGCCACAGCCTCTCTCACCTCTTCATTCCACCATACTGTTCCTTGCACCCCCTTTCGTCCTATCTTCATCCCACACACCATTTCACATGCTGTACAGATTTCTTCTGTGAATATCTTGCACACACCTTCCACGTCCCCCATCTGCTCCAATCCATATTTACCCAATCGCTCCTCCACTTCCCTCTTATATTCTGCCTTTTTTTCCCATCTTCTTGTAACCTTTCCACTCACCTTGTATGAATTACCTCCTCCTGGCCTTCCCTTCTTCTATTTCTCCATTTCATTTGGACCTTGCATAAATATATATATATATATATATATATATATATATATATATATATATATATATATATATATATATATATATATATATATATATATATATATATATATAAGTATGGCTAATATCTGCTATTCATATTCAGAAGTAATTTTGCTGGTAATCTGAAACCCGGGCAGAGGCAACCTATCAAGTGGCTCGTCCAACAGTTTGTGAGGCTCCAGAACTATCACAGTCGCCTCCCGACCAGAGGGGCAAATGTTCATCACCTCTTGTGCTCCCGTGTGTCGTAGCAACTGTGGTTTCTGACTGTACTTCACCTCTATATATCACCACTTCGGCGCTAACGTCCTCCGTCCTTGTTGAATATATGCTAGGGCTGTCACATGCAGGAATGGTGTATTGATGTTAGAGGGCTTATTTTCACAACATGTCGGCGTATGGTGGCACCAATATAAAGGAACCGCTCCACTGTCCAATTATACAAACGTCCCTCTGTTTCTTCCCTGTCCCACAAAAAGAGAATGATGAACTGCAGGAGATAGGCAACCTCAACATGGAGCCCACCGGGATCACATCCAGATGAGTCTAAGGTTGGATCTGCTGTTATTGCTGTTCTGGTTAATGTCACTCGTATTTATTTGCCACTGGGAAACCTCCTAAGGTCTGACGTATAAAAAACTATCTCGACTCGACCATGAAAAAGTTAAGTATACCAGTAAAAACACCTCGACTTCTATGAAATTTCGCTCAGTTGCATGCAATCTTCTGACGTTTACTGGAACATATTACTAGAGTTGTCCCGACCATGACAAGCTTAAGACAGACATAGATTGTAAAAATATCACTGAGGAGATTGTAAAGTGGATGAGAGACTGACAGTGAGGCGGAATGATTAGGTGGAGCTGGCTGCATCGTGACCACTTAGGACCACCCAGAAAGTTGACTACTGGTGGTCTAGTCGTCCAACACGCCAGGCCAGGTGGAAGTTATATGTCGTCCCCACATTGATTCAAATCCTCATTGCTGGATATTAATTCCTTCAATCCGATGACTTGTTATATTTAATTATTCTACCGTCATAAGATATCATTTATCTTCAAAATGCTCTCTCCTGCTAAAAATGTAAGGTAAGGCTTCAATAAACCTCTCCACTGTAAAAAATAGTCTCTCCCAATCTTATTATAATAGCATGATGGTACAAATAATAAACAAAAATGCTGTTCTCTTGCTATGGCGCTTCACTCCTTCATTTAGAAATACAAACTTCCATTTTTATTTCTGGACAACGACAAGCCATACTATTAAACTTATCAAAACCTACCACTACGAAGTATTTAAAATCTGAACCATCTAATATTTTGTTCATGATTAAGAGATTGGTGTTTTATTCCAGCCAATATCACACGACTAATATAGTGGGATAATATAGTGTGATAATTGCCACTAGGGGAGCAGGTCCGTCACTAACCCCTAATGCTCTTGCCCACTTTATCCTAGCCTGGAGTTCCTACACTTGGCAAGAGGTAATAAGGAACCAAATATTACTTAGTGTCGTATTGTAAATGCCTTTGATGGATTTCGTAACGTATCTTCTTTCGCTATTCATTCTGCACATCACATCTCAGTACCATCTTGCAAATTTTTCCGTACTTAAACGATATGAATTTCATGCAAGAGAATATTGTAGTGCGGAATGCAAACTAAGTGGCTAAGGAGGAAGTATCACTATGCCTCGTGTGTCACTCAGATTTCCATCCTTAAAACGATCCTTCCGACCTCATTCTAAGGGGGTTTACAGAGATTTCAGTTCTTAAGATAGTCCGTTCCATGAGGTCTAAGCACTCCTCTTACATGCAACAAATGGCCCAACACACCTTCACATATCTCCTTCTGAACACTTATACAAAACGTCCATACTGAAAACATGCCAGGCTGACTTCATTAGGACTAGTGGGTTGCTATTACTGGAGTTGTTTTTAAGACATATTAGTGGATTCTGTGGGACATTTAACTCGTAGGATGGTGCAGTAGGTCACTCCTGTGTGGAATGCATCGTCTGGCAGTAGTGGCAACAAAATAACCGAGATTTTTGTCATCGCAGCAGTATTAGTAAAACTATTATCAATCACAAGACGATGATAGCTAGCTCCTAAGCTCAGTAAAACAAATCACAAAGCTTTTTGCTGCCGAACCCCCAGAAAACGCGGCTTAATAAAAAAGCCGGCAACGCCTAGCAACACCCAGGCTTGCACAAGCCGATTACGCTTGACAAATTTCCAGTATGGACTGGAGTTGAGTCATAGGATCAGAGAGTTTGAGCGTGTGGTGCCAGGGGCCAAGCTCGCTGAAGTTTGTCGAAGTCAGTTACTCAGTAACTCAGAAACCAAGTGATATCGGGGTTTCTAGTCGATTCCTTGGGAGGGTCTGGCACCCATCTGGCAGCAATAAGAGTAATGATTAAGATTTATATCGTCGTATGCGAGTTACTGTTGTGACGAAATCAAGTCTCTAAATTATTCCCTGACACAGATTGGAATAAATCTCATGCCTCCCCAGTAATCAGCCTACTTTTGTTGACATTCTCTTTCTGTATGTCGTTTCTCGGCTGTTAAGAGGAGTTTTAACACACTTGCATACCATTTTTTTTTTCTTGTCTGCACATGGCTCGCTCATATTTTCATATTTTTACAAGCTTTGATGGTAATGTCGGTAAATACACCCTCAGGCTGTTGTGACTCACTTTCACCTTCTAAAAAATCGTCTGACATTAGCTGAAAAAAAAAATACAATTTGACAATTCTGCGAGGGTTAATGGGCCATAATAAAATAATGACAACTAAAGAGCACTTGGAGGAGTAACACATGTGCTCAACAACTGGACTAATGGCTGATTATTGAACTTTACCCTGTGACCTTGACCTTTCACAGATTACCCTCATAATCAAATAGCTTCATTCTTATCTAACCCTTGATACTTTCACCAACTTTGGCTCAAATCAGATCAAAACTGAGTTGACTTTGCCAAGTGATCTTGGCATTTGATCTCTTCCAATGACCTCGGCCTGTCACTGAGTGTTCTCAAAACTGAATTTCCTTTTTCTTATCTTAACCCGAACCTTCCCACAAAGATTACTGCAGTTAGGATAAAAACTGTTTATAGTAATACTGTCTTATCATATTGGCCTTTGATCTATCACTTATATATATATATATATATATATATATATATATATATATATATATATATATATATATATATATATTATATAATAGGTAAGCCTTTTGGATTATCCTCAACTCATCAAGTATGATCCAAAGATTTCAAAATGTTTATTTTCTTCACACAGATAAATGCGAGTCGAGTCTAACTTTGCCTTGTGAGCTTAACCTTTAACTGACTGTTCTCAGAAATGAGTACCTTCGTTCTTGCCTGACCCTTAACGCTTCCACTAACTTCAGTTAAGATCATATAAAAAATGTTTGAGCTTGCCTTTCTCTGTAACCTCAGCGTTTGATCTCCCCCTTTGCCTTTGACCCTTTGGTTGATTCACATTTTTTTAAATTCATGAATTATAGTCAACCCTTCCACAAGGCGTAGTATATCCTGAATAAAAGCTGTTTAAGATGACCTTGCGTTGCGTTGTAACTTTGACTTTTGAAATAATGTTTTAAAGCACAGCAAGTTTCTTCCATGGCTGACCCTCAACCCTTCCACCAAATTTGTTTAAAATTAGATCAGAGATATTCGTTATTTTGTTGACGAACACACACACAGGTCGGACTCTGACCTTGCTCTGTGGCCTGGCCTCTGACTGAATGTTCCCAAAAGTGATCAAATTATTGTTCTACACCCAACCCACCTCCCAAGATTGGTTCCAAGTGCATTAAAAACTAAGGAAGTTGATATTGCTAGGCCAGCTTCTGACTTAGCCTTGTGACCTGGATGTTTGTGCTATTAATCTAAAAGCAATAGGATTACTCACTGGCTGACCTGTCAACCCTGTCAACAAGTTAGAATTAAGTAAATAAAAACTTTTTTTTAGGTATTTCGTGAAAGCACACACACACACACACACACACACACACACACACACACACACACACACACACACACACACACACACACACACACACACACACACACACACACACACACAAATGCCCGCTCTCATTTCGCGAGTTACAAGTATAATGAAGATCAGCAAGGCGTACAATGAAAAACAGAATGTATCGCTTAAGAAGAGGAAGTTCAAGAAAGCCTTCTTACATTACGAGACCACAAACCCGGATAAAATTGTTTCTGTTCGCTGAGAATAACCTCTGGATCTAATTTAACTGATTACCCATTTTACCTTAGCTTGGCCCAAATTTGCGCCCTTTTCCAGTTTATCTTTGGTCGATATAGGAAAAATATAAAACTTCGGCTTTACATCTTTCCCATAGCAATCCTTCGTGACTAGTATCGTATTTTATTGTTAATCTCTTCTTACAACTCGGCATTACAGATGGAGAGATGGCAATTGAAGGTTAGATAAGGGTAAAGATAACATAGTGATTTCGGAGACTTACATAATTATTGAGTTGAGGTCTGACCATTGGCTACTATCCCCAGGGCACTTTAGTGATTGTCCTCATACTCTCCTGCATTTTTGTCTTCCTGTTTCTGTACTGAATTAACATCATTTGATTAATTCATTCATTGCCAGACGCCATGTATCCCAAACGGGGTGGAAAAGGCTTAGAGTTAATTGTTTTACAGGGAGGGGCACTAATCCTCCACTAACCCCACTTGACACGTAGGGAGAACGTTATGCCAACAGCATCTGGTGTTCCCAGGCGGTCACCCATCCAAGTACTAACCAGACCCAACGTTGCTTAACTTCGCTGATCGGACGGGAAGCGGTGTACTCAACGTGGTATGGCCGTTGATTAATAACATAGTCAGTTACCGTGATGGTGTTGCTACTGTTGATGATAGTAATATTGATGGTGATGACATTGATGATGATTATAATGATGATGATGGTTTCGAGTGTAGTAAAAATGACTCCATGAGCATAATCAGATTAATCATTTTATCTTCTGAATAGACCAATATGTCTTTGCAGTATGTTTGTTTATTTTTATCTGATTGGTATTGTTCTCCCTCACACACACACACACACACACACACACACACACACACACACACACACACATCCCATTTTCAACCCAACCCAACCCCAAATACCAAATACCACGACATTCCCTCTCCCACCCCACGCCTCCATCCTGACCCTTTCCGCACTCCCCTCCCATCCCTCTTCCCCTCTCCCCATCCCTGTCCCTCATCCCCCATCCCCACAGACTCCCCGCTGTCACACCCATTTGCGGGACAGAGGGGAAAATCTGGCACCCTGAGATCAAAGGGGGACATTACACGCTCTCCGAACAGGACCGGGAACTATTGCGGCCTGCACTTCCTGATTAAAATAGACCCCACCCTCTTTCATTATCTAAACCATCCCTTGTTTGCTAAACCATTCTTTATTTTCTAATCAGTCCCTTATTTTTTTTTGCTCATATTTTATTTTCTAAACCATTCTTTATTTTCTAAGTCCTCTTTCACTTTAAAAATCGACCTGTATGTTCGAAATTATCCCACATTTTTAGACAGTTTCTCAATTTCTGAACTCTCTACATCTTCCAACCCAGTCTTTATTTTCCATCATTTTATAGACCAGCCTTTATTTTCTAAAGCATTTGTTATTTTCCAAACCATATGATATTTTCTACACCATATGTTATTTTCTAAAGCATTTGTTATTTTCCAAACCATATGATATTTTCTACACCATATGTCATTTTCCAAACCATATGTTATTTTCTAAATCATGTTATTTTCTAAAGCATATGATATTTTCTGACACATGTTATATTCCAAACCATATGGTGTTTTCTGAACCATACTTTTTTTTTTTTTCTAAGCCATGTTATTTTGTATACCATGCTGTTTTCTAAACCACATTATTTTCTAATCCATATGTTATTTTCTAAACCATGGTATTTTCTAAACTATGTTATTTTCTAAACCATTTATTATTTTCTAAACCATGTTATTTTCTAAACCATGTTATTTTATAAACCTATATGTTATTTGCTAAACCATATGCTATATTCTAAGCCATATATTATCTTCTTAATAGTTCCTTATTTTTTTCTTTCCTGTACCATCCCTTATTTTCCAAACCATTCCTCATTCTAAAAGCTATCCCGTATATTCTAAATTTATCCCTTATTTTCCCCACCATCGCTCAATTTCTAAGCTAACCCTTATTTTCTAAACCGTTTCTAATTTTCCAGCCATCATTCGTTTTCCATTTTCCTGGGAGCATTGGGAAAGCAAGTAGGGGACACTGAACCAAAGTTGCTGTAAATATCATCCCTCACCACCATTTTCAAAACCATCCTTTATTTTCCAAGTCACCCCTCATTTCCTCTCCATTGGAAATATGAGGAAGGTAGGTAGGGGTAGTGGTAGCTAAGTTACCGTCATCGCCATAACCATCATTATCGAAGCCATCCATTGCATTCTAAACCATCCCTCGCTTTCTGTCCATGAGAGGAATAGAAAAGGCAAGGAGGGGATGGTGAGGCTAGGCTACTATCACTATCATAATCATCATCATCATCATCATCATCATTTTCAATACTTCCCCACATTATCTACCCAGCCGTCATTTTCTGTGTAATTTCACAGTCTCCATCCACATAGTGAAGTGGGAAGGGGAGGTGGAGGAACAGGGAGAACAGGGAAGTGAGAAAGAGAGGTGGAAGAACAGGGAGAACAGGGAAGTGGGAAAGAGAGGTGGAGGAACAGGGAGAACAGGGAAGTGGGAAAGAGAGGTGGAGGAACAGGGAGAACAGGGAAGTGGGAAAGAGAGGTGGAGGAACAGGGAGAATAGGGAAGTGGGAAAGAGAGGTGGAGGAACAGGGAGAACAGGGAAGTGGGAAAGAGAGGTGGAGGAACAGGGAGAGGAGGGAAGGTGTGAACTGCGATAGGAGGTCCCTTGTATCTTATCCTCTATATTATTTAAACAAGTCCTCTTTTCCTATACAATAGCTCGCTTTCTGTCCACTGGGAGGAAGGATGAAGGAGATAAGGGTGAGAAGGGGAAGAGACGAAAAAGATTACGAGGTTATATTTCTCTCATCATTATCCCCGTCTTCATTTTCTTAATCACCCTTTTTTTCTTAATCATTTCTATTTGTCTATCTGTTGGGAGGAAACAGGAAGGAAAGAGGTGGTTATGAAGCTATGGTATTGCTATGATTATCATTTGCATTTATTTTTCTAAATTTCTTTTTAGGTTATACCTCATTTTGTAAGCCATTTCTCATTTTCTGACATCAGAGAAAGAGGGGTGAGGAGAGGTGGGACTGGAGATGTAGTCTAGCTTATAATAGATTTCTCTTCATTATCTAACCCATTGCTCGAATTTAAATCTCTCCATTATTATCAAACTCTTTACCCATTTTCTTTCCACCGTGAGAAAGAGATGTGCGAAAACCGAAAGAGAACAGCCAAGTCAAGGGATCCGCCTGTTGGCTATCACAATCCAGATTAAAAGAGAGAGACCTATCCTCCGTACGTTTTTAAACACATTACTCATTTTGTAAACAGTCCCCAAGTTTCTGAATGGTGTTAGCAGTGATGGTTTTATGACAAGTCGGTGGGTCTCGTGGGTGACCAGGAAATTCTGCTTAAGCAAAATTCCATCAACGATCTGTCCTTACCTTCTGCAGGGGCTGAAACGCACGTCCTTTTAGACAGCAGATCAATTATCAGGGCAAACCTTCCATGTGAAGCCACTTTTTCACTTACTCAACACAATTACTGCCCATCAACTTTGAACACGGCAATGACGCATCTTGTTTATTCAGCTTTTTCACATTATTTAACTCAGGAGAGAACTCTCCCATATTCTGTACCCTCCCCCACTCTACCCTCCCCCACTCTACCCTCCCCCACTCTCTACCCTCCCCCCTCTCTACCCTCCCCCACTTTCTACCCTTCCCCACTCTCTATCCTTCTCCACTCTCTACCTTCCCCCACTCTCTACCCTCCCCCATTCTACCCTTCCCCACTCTACCCTCCCCCACTCTACCCTCCCATAGTGACTGAGTTAAAAATTCTCCAATATTACCTCTACCACGACTGCAACTTAATTTTTTACTTTCATATTTTTCTTCTTTTGCAAGAGCCAAGTGTTTTATTTCTGCTGTCGAGTAACCCTCTACCCCCCCCCAAGAAAAGGAGCTACAAAGAGACTTCAGCAACCCCTTTAAGACGATGACAAATTTTTTGCTTTATTCTTGCATGGTGTACACAATTTTGAGATTTAAAACAACGTGCCTTTCAACATTATACCCTATTTCTTCTTTTTTTTTTTTTTTTAATTCCTGTTCCCTTCACAAAATTATATATAGGTCAGCAAAGTCCCATATCCCCGTTGAGTAAGAAGACTCCCTATCACCTCTTCCTTAGCGATTTATTTTTGGATATGGTTAGTTAATATCCTTTTGTGTAATTTATGCAGAGTATGGTGGTGTTTGAAGGATTTATATAATACAGAATAGGACAGTAGGTATAATAAACCAAATAACTCACTAAGGAAGAGCGGCGACGGAGACAGAATATGGGCCATTAACACGGCACACTACCGCTTCATCCCAGCCTCTCTCACCTGTGCATCATCATTACACCTAGTTCTCGATATTCCCTTTATATTTGTCATTTAAAAGTCACTATCCATACACCTGGTTCTCTGTATTCCCTTGATGTATGCCGTAATTAAAGGTCACTATCCATACACCTGGTTCTCTGCATTCCCTTTATACATGCCATTTATTTTTAAGTCCCTCCGCGTTCATCTGGTTCTCGAAATTCCCGTTATATATGCCATTTTAGTCACTACCCACACACCTGGTTCTCGAAATTCCCTTTATATATGCCATTTTAGTCACTACCCACACACCTGGTTCTCGGTATTCCCTTTATATATGCCATTTATTTTTAAGTCACGCCTTAATCCTCTCACGCTCGGGACAGCTCTGTTATTTTATTCCAGCTTACGCCAAACAATTTTATTCTGCTAGCAGTTAGACATAGATCCTTATTCTCGTATATTAATGAGGTTCTCTAGCACCTTTTCCTTAGCGATTTATTTTTGGATATGGGTGAGTATATCTTTTGCTCGTTCTCTATGCAAAGTATGACGATATTTGAATGATTTATGTAATACGGAGATGGAAAGTAAGGTGTAAGAGGCAAAATAAATTGCTTAGAAAAGGTGTTAGGGAGCTTCGGGGTGAGCCATAGGAGCCTGAGTGTTAAAACTGGTACCATTAACCCTGTAATGGTCGGGGCAACTCTTGGGTTCTTATTCCAGCTAACGCAAGGTAATTTTATTGAGTTAGAAGTAGAACATAGAAGCCAAAGTGTTAATTCTGGTATCATTAAGCCTCTCACAATCAGGGTAAGTCTTGTTTCAGTTAATTCCAGACATTTTGCTCATCTGAGAGTTAATTACAAAGCCTGAATGGTAGCCAAGTACTTCATGACTGTCAACACCCGACGATTTTATTCAGCATATTATCCCTGGTGGTGAGAAGGTCGGTGAAGGCTGTAGTCAACCCCTCCAGGTGGAACGTATATCCTAAGTTAATAAAAATCGTCTGGGTAATAAAGGTTAAAAAGTATAACAGGTTCTTAGGGGAAAGGGGTTAACCTGCTTAGTTCAGCCATTGTAAGGAGTTCCGGGAAAGGCTAATCTTGGTTGTCATGCCTACGTGCCCCCACTCATCCTTTGCACACTGCGTTAATGCATTACGGTTTATACACATTCACAGGTGTATTGCTAAACCCGGCTTTCATGTGATTTGCTTGGTGACTTTAAAATGTATATGAGAATTTTTGTTATGCTCTCTAAACTTTCCACCGCTATAAAAATGCATTTGTAAACGCTTGTAGTTAAGTTCGATAATTATTACTAGATAATATGCACTGGAGTCAGGGATTAGTGGAGTGAATTTTAAATGATGCTGTTGAGTGCAGTCAGATTTTCCACGAAGGGTGAGACCTGTGACGTGGGCGAACAGAAGGCTTATGAGTCTACACTGAATTATCACTTCATAATACTATATGTCTCTTAAAAGTCCTGCCCAGGCTCTGTCATCGTGCGGAAATGGATGTCACACTTATCAATAAAATATGGGCCGATCCAACACAGTGTTTTCTCTGAGATTACATTTTTATACATTTTATATTAGCTTACCTTTATAAACATACAGCGCTTTGGTTA
The DNA here is from genome assembly GCF_032717465.1 of Coenobita brevimanus. Taxonomy (NCBI): domain Eukaryota; kingdom Metazoa; phylum Arthropoda; class Malacostraca; order Decapoda; family Coenobitidae; genus Coenobita; species Coenobita brevimanus. Next base: position 23,444,181 of record NC_136955.1, on the reverse strand, counting down.
ACGATGTACTTTACTCCTATTATATACTCGTCTTTCTTAAAATCTGCTCTTGTCATACTAACCACTTGAATCTGGTGAGTCATTCTTTTAAGCTCCCTCTTCCTACCACCGGGCTATCATATTAGCTTTGAGATTTTTCGAACTGAAGGGGTTAGGTATGACATTAATTAACACCTTTACTGCTAAAAATCCACACCAAGTTCAATTATTTCTTTTGGAGATTTCAAGAGTAAACCAGCATGACATATCATCAGAATAGTGGATAACCTCTCATTGCCAGGGATGCAGTGACAACCTTGACTATGAGCTGAGAGGCGAAGTGTGGTACGCCAAGCATTTTTCTGGCAAAAGTCAGTATGAAGCATCTTTGGAGCAAATGGGGGTAATTATTAAATAGTTTTGCTTACCTGGGGGATTACATACATTCATTTATTTTAGTTCCAGCTATCATTTTACGTCTCCTGTGACTATATTTTATTGTAATCTCGCTTTGCTCTGAAGCGACCGTATGAAACAGTACTTATACAATAAAAACATGTTAATTCTTTTGAACGCATGCAAATAACAAACAATCTGAATTTTAATTAGCTCAGTCCATATGTGTGTCTTGTTTAAGAGAAGAAAATATTATTTCGTGAAGATTTAATTTCATAATTTTCTAGAGACGTAAGTATTAAATGTAAACATGAGATTTATCAGGAATTTACAAAGGTCTAGTTGAGAGGATTTATATTCTCGTAATGATGGACTGAATTCAGGACTTCTTCTTCTTCTTCTTTTCTTCTCCTCCTCCTCCTCCTCCTCATCCTTCTTCTTCTTCTTCTTCTTCTCCTCCTCCTCCTCCTCCTCCTCCTCCTCCTCCTCCTCCTTCTCCTTCTTCTTCTTCTTCTTTATCATCATCTTTAGGACGCACAGAAAACAAGGGTAAATTATAATGTGAGCTTTAATGGACCGCGAATATGCTATGAAATGGGCCGTGAATCAAGAGAGCTGAGAACCCCCAAGTGAAGCTCTAAATGGCTGTGGGGCATGGAGCTTCATTTAGGAGGGTTGGTTAGTATTTATTAGTTATTGCTAAATAACTTAGCCACGGGTCCCTCCTACGCCCCTGATATAGCAGTGAAGGATGATACAATAGACCTTCTTTGTACCAAACCCCTTTTACTTTAACTTGGCCTAAAATTGCCATCTCTCCATCGTGAAAACTGTGCCATAGCAATACCATCTTGAATGCTGAGTTGTGATGGGAGAGTAACACTAGAATATGGTGCTAGTCAAGATGAAGTGCAATGGGAAGGATTTATAGTTATTGTATTATCTTACCCTGACACTGAGCCACGTCAGGGGTGGGGAACGTCCGGCCTCCGGGCCGTATATGGCCCTCAAGACCATTTGATCGGGCCCGCGAGGCAATTCGTTAATGAAATTTCATAAACTCATGAACGAATATATCTATCTATCTATCTCTATCTATCTATCTATCTATCTATATATATATATATATATATATATATATATATATATATATATATATATATATATATATATATATTGTTACATAGCCTATGATTTCATCATCCTTTGTGTAATTTTAACGCACAGTATGCTGCATGTTTGATCACGAGCGTGTTCTGCCTCAGTCCCCCCTTCTACCGTTATAGTAGAGTAAGTCGTCCTTTCTGTTGTTCAGAGCGGGATTGTCAACTCTTTGTCCCCATGGCTTCATTTGCGCGTCCTTCTTACAAGTTGTATCAAGCTCTGCCGGCCCCTATATAATGAGCTCAGTCTCTGCATCATTGCCACTTAGATCTACTCCTCATTTTGTTCACATCTCTGTCCTCCCCTGTACAGTTATTGTTGTGAGTGCTCAGGAAGTCTTCAACCATCTAGCAGCTGTGTAATTTGAGTATAACTGTTGTCGCATTTTTCCTTGTACTGTGTAGCATAAGTCGTTAATCTGTAGGCCTAGTGAGTTTTTTTTTGTAATTTATGTAAGGTTCTTGTTGTCAGCCATCATTAATAATAGTTTGTATCTGTAATAATTTATCTTGCATTAACTGAGCATTACCCAGTGTATTTTCATTTTATCAGGGCTGACTTAGGTAAATTTACTCTTGCTAATTTCATGTTAATAGAGGCTATTGCAGTTAACCATATATTTAACCTATTTTTTGCCATTACATTATCCTTATGAGTCCTGAATGTTTTGTTGTTAGTTTGAGCATTAAACTTTAACTTGTAATTTTACCTAACTCTTTTGTTTTGAACCTGGAACTTTACGGGACAGTAGTGATTTTTAGTATTCTCACTTAAAGTGTACATTATCTTTCTCTGTTCCGTAACAATATATATATATATATATATATATATATATATATATATATATATATATATATATATATATATATATATATATATATATATATCAGCCGTTGAGGTCCAAAGCAGGACCGGACTATCCCTACCGAAGCAGGGACGATACAGCCAATGTATCTCTACCCAGTGGCTTAGGCTGTCTGGTAAGGACTGTATGTAGGGTGAGAAGTGCTTGTGAATGTAATTGTAATGTTGGAGTGGCTTTGGATGTGTGTGTAGTCTGTGAACCAAATGTAATCGGCCCGCCTTAAGCCAACTGGGTGCAAGCATACTAGTATGCGACAATGGTTCAACCACAGCATCCCTTATGTCCGCCAAAGCGGGCAGTGGCTTCGTGAACGCTTCCCAAAGTTTATACAACTCTGGCGGGAGGCGAAACCTCGTCCACTAGCGTGCGAGATGCACATTCTACCACTGTACCACAGAGGCTCCATATATATATATATATATATATATATATATATATATATATATATATATATATATATATATATATATATATATATATATACATATTATGTACTGGGCTACAGTTAATTTGAAGTTGGTAATTTTGTATGGCCCGCAAATGGTTTTAAAAATATCCTAATGGACCTTAATAGGAGAGCGGTGCCCCACCCCTGGAGCTACGTGAAATAAGCTGTAAATGGACGAAAATTTGGGCCAAGTTTAAATGGAAAGGGTGCAGTGTAACACACTTTTATTTATCATTTTTATAATTCCAACTTAGCTTTCTCAAAATACTCATGCATGCCTCAATTTATGTGAATTAAATCGTTTGGCTTTAGATGCAATAAAAATTAGATTTATGACAACCATGAGGGCGTCAACAAATTATGCATAGACAGTTTCACTCATCATTCGTACATTAAATTTGTGAGAAAATACATTCATTTGCACAAACTTCTCTCTCTCTCTCTCTCTCTCTCTCTCTCTCTCTCTCTCTCTCTCTCTCTCTCTCTCTCTCTCTCTCTCTCTCTCGTGTCCCTGCATGAAAAACTACACACTTAATCATGTGTCTTTTTCCTGTACGTATATGTGGAAAAATATATACAAATTATAATTTAAATGGTGAAAAGGTCTGAACATCCAGAGTTATTGTCTTGTATACGTCTGATGGCGGACAAGTGAATGGACGTCTCTCTCTCTCTCTCTCTCTCTCTCTCTCTCTCTCTCTCTCTCTCTCTCTCTCTCTCTCTCTCTCTCTCTCACACACACACACACACACACACACACACACACACACACACACACGCACACACTTGTAGTCACCCATTGCACGGCTCTAATTCACCCACTATATCATATATTGCCATTCGTCGACCCATAACTCCTCACACTCCCTTTTAACCTCCTCAGTGATGCCTTCTTTTCCTTTATACCAGGCCATCTTTACACGATTTTATTCAGCTTTATGGAAATATCTTACAGCGAAGGGGTTGATGAAGACTATACCTAATTTCTCAAGTGAGAAAATAAATAAATAAATTATAAAGCACTCAGAAAGCGCATACCTCCGCCAAAGCCATTGACATTAAAAAGGATACGGATCCGAATCCGGATCCGCACCAAAATTTTATCAATTCTTTCTTGGTGCATGGCCCACCTTTCCACAAAATATCATTTAAATTCACTGAGAAGTTTTGGAGATACCGTATTGTGTGGGATACTCCGGACCCCGATTTGGATCGTGCTCGGATGTTTCGGCCACGGACATTTGGACCACGGACGTTTGAGCCATGGGCCACCACCCTAGGACGTTTTGGCCACGGAAGGTAGGGTATAGGTAAGGTTAGGTAAGGTTCACAACACTTCACACTTCAAAACGTCCTAGGGTGGTGGTCCTGGCCCAAACGTCCGTGGCCGAAATGTCCTCCATTCGATCTGGATACATCCCAAAATTTAATAATAGCTTCCTTGGCCCATGGCCAAAATTTCATCAGTGATTCGTTCATAACTTTTTGATTAATTCCACATCGGCATCAGTGGATATAGAATCCGGATCCGTCCCAAAATTTATTTATTAGTCCATGGCCCATCTTTCCACAAAAGTTCAATGAAAACCATTGAGAACTTTTGGAGATATTGTGAGGAATACTCCGGATCCGGATCCGGATCCACCCCCAAATTTAATCATTTCTTCCTTGGCCCATGGCCCACCCTTCCACAAAATTTCATCAAAAGCCGTTCCTAAGTTTTTGAGTAATTCTGCTAACAGACAGTCAGACAGACAAACAAACACAGGCGGGGTAAAACATAACCTCCTTGGCTGAGGTAATAAATAAATAACTAAATTCAAATTATTTAGAGGTCTTCGGTGGCAGAAATAATAAAATCTAAAATACTTGACTGGAGCTAAAATAATTCTCTTCTTCAAAGTAAATTATTTTTCCTCTTACTTTTTCAGGTAACGTCCAGACGGTTTTCCAGCTTATCCCATCGACTCTGGTGATGTATAATTTCTCTCATTCTTACCATCAACAGACGATTTTATTCAGCTACTGTGAGACATCTTGTAGTGAAGGATATGGAGGCTATATCTAACCCCTCCAGTTAGAAAAATCACCTCCATGTTGAATATAATTGTCTGGTACTAGTTAAAATTAAATATAAATCTCTTCTTAGATTCAATAGGTTAAAGGAGATGTCCATTAGCAATCAGGTTAGAAAGGTTTATTTACCCTCTCTAGTTCGAAAGGCCTCTCCTGAGCTGAATAAAATAATCTGGTAGTCGTAGAAATATAATAAATAAAAACGCCTTTGTAGTGATAGTGTTCTTTCGTTAGTAACTCCTCGATCCAGTTTTTATCAATTTCAAGTTCCTGTGACTCTCTCCCAGCTCACTGAAATTTTCTGGCTTTAATTAACAGGTTTAGTTCCCGAGTATGAGAGAGACAGTGGTACCAGTATTAATATTCTAATTCTCCTGTCTTTCTCTCAGCTGCTTTATACTTTGTGGCTTTACCTGAAGTTAAATAAGATGATTGTCCCGAACATGATAGAGTTACCTTGTCCATAATTTCACCCTATCTACACGCTTATACACATCCACCTATAACTCCACCCTACCCACATCCTTATGCACAACCTCCTATAACCGCGCGCTACCCAAACCCTTTTACACATCCACCTGTAACTTCACCCTACCCACACCCTTAAACACATCCACTTATAACTCCACACCACACATACACATCCACCTATAACTAGAGATGCACCGGAATTAGGTTTCGGCTGGCTGCTTCTGTCCGAAACTTCAATTTTTAAAAGTTCCGGTTCCTGCCGGAACTTTAAAAAAATAACCGGCAGGAACCGGAACTTTTAATTTATAAGTTACTGGACCAATTTTTTCCTATTCTACAGCATTTTTTTTTTCTTAGCCATTTTTGTAAAATATTTTTTCCCTACCCGTCACCTTCATCAAAATGCATAAAAGTTTTTATTGTTTAATGATATACCTTAGTTATCTAAATAAAAAAGTTACCATAAAAATTATAATATGGTCTGTATGGCATATAACTGATCATCACTAAAACATTTTTTACTTCTCTTTCAACATGATAAAACTGATTATATTGATTTATTCAATGGTTTTGTCTTTACTTGCCAGCATCTGCGAGGGGGATGGGTGAAAGATTGTGGTGGAGGAAAAGAAGTTGTTCTCCATTCTGAGGTAGCAATTGTGTACGTTTCTTCTCGTATACATGGCCAGATTCAGGAAACGGCTTTTCAGAGAAGACTGAAGAAGCAGGACAGAACAAATACTTTCTTGCAGCTTTGGAAATTATAAGATAAACTATTCTAAACTCCTTCCAGTACTTCATGGGGTCCTGGTCCCTTTCAAGTATTGGATTATTGGCGTATTTTCAGTGTCATTTGCTATGTCACTGAGACTAAGTGTTTAGGTTTTACTAGATACTACAGTGTTTATGACAGGTTGGTTTATACTTTCTTTACCTACATATTTGGTGATAATTCTATAGTTCACATCTGCGAAACCATAAGTTGGATGCAATATCATCTCATCTTATAGCACACAAATAAATGCATTCCATTAAAGTGTGATAAAATTACAAGTACAAAAACAGAATGGCTAAGGGTTAGTTAAAAAATACCTTGGAAATTTTAACAAAAAATAGGCCTAAAATTATTGCATAGTACTTGCATGTTTGAGTGTCAAGAATATTTTTCTATTCCACAAGTTCACTTCCAGATCCTGCCGGAACTCGATATGCTGATTCCGGTACCCACACCCTTAAACACATCCACCTATAGCTTCATCCCACCCTCATTCTATTAACATTCGTTCTGCCATGACTCACCTTTAGATAAATATATTTGGAGTTATTGAACTATAAATGTGTTAATGTTACCAGTCTCAGCACTCAGCCTCCCATACTCACCTAGGTAAGTGAAGCCGTGTGGTTTCAGCTGAAGGATATAGTGTTTTCCCGACCAAGGGAGTTTTTACAGTGCCTGAATTAACACACAGGCTCCGGTAAAACCTCCTCGTCTCTATAAAGTAGTCTGGCTGTAGCTGGAACAAAATAATAGAGTTGAATCATGTATTAGAGGGTTCACTCGTCATTAGTTCCACCCCGATTGCCTTTTTGTTGCTTAATTAGGTATTTCCTTTGTCCTTCACATTCATTTGCTACAGCTGTATTCAATCGATTCTCCACCCTCTCTCTCTCTCTCTCTCTCTCTCTCTCTCTCTCTCTCTTCTCCCCTCCCCATCCTCTGCTGTTCTCTCCTCACTCACCATGTCCCTTCGTTCCCTCCACGTCTACCCCATCTTCCTCTTTCCCTCTACCCTCTTCCTTTCCTATTACTCTCCCTCGTTCCTCCTTGACCTCTTTCTCTCTCTCCCTTCCTTCCAGTGACTTCGCTTTCATTCCCCACTTCATATCCAACAGCTCTCAGAACACATCGCCATCACACCCCGCATGTCCTCTTCTCCCTCAACCTCCTCACAGCCAAATTCTGTCACACACCTACTTAAGGGAATTGAGCTTTGATACATACTGTGTATCGTGTGTATCATTAATTTTAAGTGCCGTTTCATTTAACGGGTCCTAGATATTAGCGGTCTCCATTACACAGATTAAATGACTGATAATAGATGATGTTCTGATCGTGAAGCAAAAGAACTATAGTCCATTACTCTTACTTGACCTAAAATGGCCATTCCCCTCCCCCCCCAACTTCAGTGTTGAGTTGTGACAAAATATTAGCTCTGGAGTATGATGCTAGTCACGAAGAAGTGTTTTGTAAAGGATTTAGAGCTGGAGCATTTTCTTATTCCACCGCTGAGCTACAAGGAATACATTGCAAAAGGACGAATATCTGACCCAAATTAAGATGAAAGAACTTTACTGAGGATATGGCTGTCTGGATGAAGCATATTTTGCGATGTACATTGCGAAAGATTGCTCCGAGATGCACTGAACTCTTCTTTTCTTACACAGTCCCCAACTCCTTGATTTAGATGAATTTTACTTAGAGCACTTACCGTGACCCAAGAAAGCATTTACTACGCTGGGTGGTAACTATGTAATTTAACGACGTTTGTTTGTGTAGTGGGTTAAAGCACTCCAGCTGGATGGGACCTGCAAGCGTTGACATTCGAGTTTTGATTGGGGTTTATTGCACACATAATGCCATTTAGGGGCGAGTGGGGCTGGTCACCGTCTCCTTAAATGTTGAGCTTGAGTAGCCTAACCGTGGGTCCTTAAGCTCTTGACATTGCAGAATAAAAATAGGACGATAGATGGATTATACTGATTTATTCTTATCAGCACCAGTTAATTCTATAAAGTTCAGGGGAGGCGTCTTGTAGCGAAGGAGTTGGTGAAAGTTACATCTCACCTCAGCAGTTCGAAAACTCTCGTAAACGGAATAAAATCATCTGGGATAGCAACGACAAAACACAAAGTCCATCATTAGAATGGAGGAGTTAAAAATGACTGCACAATACTTACAGATTACCAGCAAGCAATACGGTACAGAAACTGGAACACATGAAACTGGCTATTATGGTCTCACATTGCAAAAGAACCTACCCAGCCTTCATGTTAATATACTTGCGTTTCAGTACTCAACGGATATTTTCATTACATATCAATTATTACCAGTTCCCGCCCCGGAGGGGCTCGGGAACGGGTATTGTTTTCACTCAGTTTCTTTGTTTGTGTGTTTGTCTGTCTGTTAACTTTACGCAAAAACTACAGGTATGAGTTTAACTAAAATTACAGGGATGATGGACTATGACCTTCTGATCACCTGATTAAATTTTGGGTCAAATTGGGCCAAGGCCTAGGCTGTAGGCCCCAAAAATGTAAAAAGAAAAAAAAAAGTACAGGTAAAAATCGTTTTTTCGCATAACTTCTTTCAAATTCGTTATATCGACATGAAACCCAAACCTAAATGTTCATCTTTCAAATCTGCATCCTATAGCATGTCTCATTACATGAGGGGGATTACTCCCAAGTTAGCGGCAGGGGGGTCAATGTCAGGTGGGTCGGGCCTAAAATTTCAGATGGGCAAAAAATCGTCAGTTTTCACTAGATTTACTCCATAGTTAATATGAGACATCTTTGACTAGATATCCTGTCGTGTTTCTGCGTCAGCATTAAAATGACTGCCGGGGACGGGTTTGCTGTGCCTTGGCACCGCTTCTTGTTATTACTGTATTTTCATGGTTATGTTTTTCAAGATTCATCTCTCCTAGAGCTCCAGTAGTGATACTCCCACAATAGTTTGAGCAGTCATTATATTACTAATGAATAATACTTGACTGGGGATGATAATGAATAATTCACTTAACGAAAAATTATATGGAGTTTTAAAAATAATAGCACGCTTGGCAAAAGAATTAAATAGGAGCGAAAATTATATTTCACTGTGTTTTTACAGTACATTTAAGGAATCAACCACATCACTAATTCCGTGAATATGTATTCCAGATATCAGGTGTCCACGTTGTTGTTGTTGTTCTTGTTGATCAACCCAGGTGTGTCTGACCGAGCAGACCCATCAATCACAGGAAAGCAGTCGCCCCTGCAAGACCGTACCTTGCGTTGAGCCAATGTTTCCTTTCTGCTGACAGCGTCTAACGACAGTGAGACACGGGGAAAAGTGTGGAGGTTTGGTTCTTGAATAGACGCTGCAATTGCCTCTTTCTACCCAATTAACAGGGGCACCACAGCAAGCTGCACTTCACCCTGTAATTTGCGTATATGGTTACCACCTAAGCGTTGCCAGGGTTACAGGAAACCATTAGCCTTGTCATTCGGTGCTGAACCATTTAAAGTGGAAAACAGTCATAAAAAGTAACAGGAAGGAAAGGGAGAAGTAGGAAGAGAGTGGAGACGCAGAGATGGAATGAGAGTGGAGACGCAGAGATGGAATGATAGAGGTAAAGGAAAAAGTAGGCAGCACTTCATCAAGTGAATGGATGTTGGTCTCCAACACCTACCACCTTTAGGTGTCAATGTAGTGGATGAATGCAAAACCTCACTGCGCTAGATTGTATTTTTATAAACTCACAACAGTTCTTGACTCCTCGAATTCGTTGATATTTCAGACATATTCTTTGATACCTCTGGTTGATATTGCGACTTTTGTGAGCTGCAATGATGAAGGAATTTATTAATATTATAAACACGCCATTCTAGTTAGAAAAAACTAAATGGTCTCCCCTAACCTTTTAACATCGTCAAGTGGTAGCAGTAATCGAATGCAAAATACGTCATGGTAATTAAGTGATAAACGGATAGAGTCATTCTTCTCAAATGCTTTTCGGTATGAACACACAGCACTTTACCTCTCTCACAGAGTCCACAAGCTATCTAGCGGTTTCGTCAATGTTGCAGGGCAAACACGCCCAAAAGTATTTTCTGATGTATTTCATTGCATCGCATCAGCTCACTGATTCAGTTCGGTAATATTTAATGACAGTTTTCACTACAACATCGTTCACAGAGTATATTACGGTGTTGAAGTCAAAGTGAACATGTCAGCTTCAGCGTGAAAAAATACATCCCCATTTTAACTTGGCATTTGTAATGAATTGATCAAGAGTGTATCTGGCTTCACCTGCAGGGACAAGTGACGACTATTGAATGTTTGAATGAGTTCTCTCGCACAGACACGACAAGCTGCTTAGTGGGTTCATATGTTGCTCGAGACACACGCCCAGAAATATATATATATATATATATATATATATATATATATATATATATATATATATATATATATATATATATATATATATATATATATATATGACTGACGAAAGCGTTGATACATACTGTATATATATCAAATATATACAGTATCTTTCAGTTCTTTCGTAAGTCCTTCAATCAATTCACCCATCCACTCATCCCTCTGTCTACGTATTCTCCCCCTGAAAATAAGCTTCACCAAACTTAACTAAAAATTAACCACAGAAAGGAGAAGGCAGGAAGGCTAACTACTCCAAATTTCTTTCACTCCCTCCCTCCAGCACAGGCAAATGGTTAGTTAGGGATCCTGTTAACTCCACCCTGCCCAATTACTGGCCAGGCTTCAGGCTCCACCACCACCACTACCACACCATAACCACACTACCACACCAACACGTTACTGCAGCAACACACCACTTCACCACACCACACGAATACACTACTACGACCGTCACTACCACACCACAACAACACAACACATTGCATCATTCTCTTACCATACCAGCACACAGCACAATACAGTGCACCACCATAGCAATACATACCACCACATCGGACGAGTATACTGCTACTGTAACCACCACTACACCACACCACCACATCACTTTACACCATATCAGAACACCATACCACCACATCACAGGGGCACACCATTAGCATCAGCAAAACATCACACCGTCACAACACATTACAATACCACCATTTCAGCACACACCATTACACTGCACAACCATACTGTCGCCACTACCACACCGTTAAAACACCACACAGCCAACACGCCATCACACCACCAACACAACACCACACCACCAACACACCACCATCACCCCATCGTACCACCAACTCACCACCACACCACCATCAAAAGCACATCACACCACCACCACATGACACCACCATACCTCCATTACTGCACCACGACAATCATACCACACACCACCACCGCCACAATATTACCATGACCACCACAGCACAACACTAATACCACACCACAACACACCACACCACACCACACCACACCACACCAAACCAAACCACACTACCATAGCACACCACTCCACACCACACCACAGTACTACCACACCACAGCACACCACATACCCCCTACCCCCCATAACCACCACCTAGCCTGCCTGCACAATTAAAAAGATAAATAAACTGTATTGTACCTAGCGAAATTAACGTGAAAGTTTTGGTGTGCGTTAAGTGGTATTTTGTGGGGTTAAGGGCACTATTAAATTCCAGGATAAAGGATGCCGCTTGGGGCCTGAATCTGCATATTTAGCAAGGTGTGTGTGAATGTGCTTTGCCTCCTGCCGTCTTACGTTAGCCTTATGTGTTATGTTATGGACTTTTTTTATATGTTTTTTCAGACTCCCTTTGGCTGACTGGGATACATCTTTTTTTCGCCTTTTTTTTTTTTACTATACCATTGGGATTATAAATGTATGTCTATAGCAAGTCTCAAAACACTTACAAAACAAAGCCTTAAACATACAACCCTTCAGGGTCAAATAGCTGGCACTCCGAGTTTTAGCTGTGTGTGTGTGTGTGTGTGTGTGTGTGTGTGTGTGTGTGTGTGTGGACATCAACTGTTAAGTTCGGCAAGCGTATTTAACTTAAAAGAGGCTATGAGACAAATATGGTGTGTGTTGTGAGGGAATGACGGAAAACCTCAGAGACTTCCTAGCGTCGAAATAACTATAATTAAAAAAAAAAAGATAAAAAAAAGTCGTCAACCAAACTGTGGGTAACAAAAAAAAAAAAAGAATGAAAGAAAAAATATATACAGAGCAAACACCGAAGTATCGATACAAACTAGAAACAAGAAAGGAAATTACTACAAAAAATACGTAAGAACAATGTAATAAAAGTTAAAAGCAGGTTGGAAAACTTATCAAAGCACTAAAGAAAAAATACTACTGTCATCATCATTATTATCCTCCAGAACTCTCTCAGCCAAGGAAAATAATGTAAAAGTAAAAGCATTGAAGAGAAGCAAACTATAAGGCAATTAAAATGTCAGATAAGCAAAACAACACACACACACACACACACACACACACACACACACACACACACACACACACACGAGCCTCAGTAACGAATCTCTGTCTGTCTGTCTGTCTGTCTGTCTGTCTCTCTCTCTCTCTCTCTCTCTCTCTCACAAACACACACACACACACACACACACACACACACACACACACACACACACACACACACACATCTCCTGTCTCTCCAGCTGTCGTCTTGTGCTCCAGTAAAAACACATGTCCTATTTTTGGGAGGGTTTATGCTGGACTTGTGTGGCAGTTGT
>NC_136955.1:23403754-23426254 GCF_032717465.1 Coenobita brevimanus | reverse complement strand
GATACTGAGGAAAATCAATATGGCCGCCTCATGCCTGGAAGTGCTAATTGAAAAGTATTTGGCCGATTTTGACCAGACTCAGTGGAAATGTTGTAGGTCATGAGTGAACATGATTTGCATAGTATAAATGACCTTGACCTTCATCTCAAGGTCACAGGTCAGAATCTGTTAAAAAAAAAAAAAAAAAAAAAAAAAAAAGAGTCATACCAGAAGTCCCTTAATATTAGGTCTACAATTATAACAAAACTATTTTCATCTGGAATGTGGAGTTCTTTGAATAGTGCTTCAGCAATTTCAGAATTTAAGTTATCATTCTTGTTGTTCTTGTTCTTCTTGTTCTTCTTCTCCTTGTCGTTGATGTTGTTGTTGTTTTTGTTGTTGCAGTTGTTCTCGTTCTTGTTCTTGCTCTTGTTTTAGTTCTGATATGCAGGAGAATTTTTTTGATACTTTCTTCCTACACTACAATAAACCAAATACAGGAAAATTATTGATGTATATGATTTTCGAACAGAGTCACAATCCCTTATGCTAGAAAACTCTCCGACGCTGAATAATATCATCTGGAAATTGGCAGAATAAACTAAATATTTTCTCAGGTCTAAGCACTTAATTTCACGGGACTCAGCCTGGTTTGTTGTGGGTATAAGCGGCTTCACACACTGGAATGAAAAATATCCTGAATGATAATTGGAATAATCATTTTTTACCCTTCAGTCACAGAGCTGAAACGTTGAATATAGGAACAACGATTGGAAGTGAGTTGAAAGATTTGATGGAGAGGAGGAGGGTGAGCGTGTTGTGCGTGCAGGGGATAAGGTGAAGGGGAAACATGGAGAGGGAGTTAGGCGGTGGCTGCAAGTTGCTCTATCGTGAAACATGCAAGGAAGGAACAGTGTGGGAATAGTGCTGTCTAAGGACATAAAAGATAACGTAGTAAGCTGGGGAAGACGAGTGATAGTGGGCCTGAAAGAAAAAATGGTATACATAGTAAGCGCTTATGCTTCCCAAGTGGGCTGTGATGAGGAGGAGAAAGTAGTCTTTGGGGAAGAAATGGACCAGGAACTCAGCGAGACACCGGCGGAAGAGAGGTTGGTTGTAGGAGAAGACCTGAACGGGCATGTGGGGAGGAGTAGAGAGGTGATCGAGAGAGTGCACTAAGGTTGGGGAATAGGGGAGAGGAATGATGAAGGAGAGAGGATTGTGGATTGTGCTTTGTCGTTTGATTTGGCGATTGTCAATACCTGGTTTGAAAAGAAAGTGAGTTAGTTTATTACCTACAGGAGTAAAGAAAAAGGAAGAGAAAGTCAGATTGACTTTCGCATGTGTAGGAGATCCCAGATGGAAAAGATAAAGAACTTAAAGGTCATAAATGGAGAAAGTGTGGCGGCACAGCACAGGGTGGTAGTAATGGACTGGGACATAAAGAAAAGTAGACCTGTACAGTTTTCACCGAAAATCGAGTGGTGGAGATTGAAGGAGGATGGGCTAAAAAGGGAGTTTGAAGAGTGTTGGATGAAATAAGATCACTCGAAGGAGTGCAAGCGTGGTGGGAACACAACAGCCAAGTGATATGGAAAGTGGGTGACGAAGCTCTTGGGAGAACATCTGGGAACCTCCTGGAGATGAGGAGACGTGGTGGTGGAACGATGAAGTGCAGGAGGTCGAGAAAGCCATGAAAGATGCGAGGAAGAGGTGGGATAAGCCTGGACTGCAAGAAGATAAGAACTACACGCGCGCTGAAAAGGAAGCAAAGAAAGCAGTAGTGAGAGCGAAGGCACAGGCGTTGGATGAAGTGCATGAAGAGTTGGAAACTGAAGAAGAAAGAAAGATCTTTAGGACTGCAGTGGTCCGGGAGAAGGCAACCAAGGATTCCGCACATATAAAACAGGTTAAGGATGGGAATGAGGTGGTTTTAAGCCACCAAGATAAGATCAAGGATAGGTGGAAAGGCTATCAGGAAAACCTTTTAAATGGGGAAAATCCGAAGGTAGTCTTTGGGGACAGGATAAAATAGCAGTAGAAGTGTGGAAGAGCTTGGGAGAAGGCTGGATTGATATGCGTAGGATTTGATGCAGAAAATATACGGCCAGGAAAGAATGCCGGAAGAATGGAGAGATGGTGTTATCGTGCCTATCTACAAAGAGAAGGGTGACATCCAGGACTGTGGAAATTACAGAGGGAAAAAGCTAACGTCCCACACAATGAAGATATGAGAAAGAGTAATGGGCAGAAGGATCAGGGAAGAAACATCTGTAAGAGAGGAACAGTTTATTAATGCCGGGTAGGGAGACAACGGATGCAGTGTTTGCGCTTAGATGATGGAAAAACACCGGGAAAAGCAGAAGAGACTGCACATTGTCTTTATAGATCTAGACAAACAGTACTATAGAGCCCCAAGCCAAGAACTCTGGAGGTGGATGACTGAGAAGGGAGTACCGGAGAAGTACGTGAGGATGATCCAAGATATGTACGAAGGAGCAAGAACACATGTTAGAAGTATTGTCGGATTAACTGAATGAATACCACTTGGAGTTGGTTTACATCAAGGATCTTTAAGCCCATACCTTTATATCTGATTATGGATGTGATGTCTCGTGGGATAAGAGATCAGTCCCCCTGATGCATGCTGTTTGCTGACGACATTGTTAATGCAGCACCAGCAGAGACGTAGTAGAGTTGAAATTGGAGCAATGACGGAGGGCTATGGAAGACAGAAGATTTAAGGTCAGTAGAAAGAAGACGAAATACCTGATGTTCAACGGAGATCAAGACCTCGGGATTAGTATGCAAGAGACAAGGCTGAAGAGAGTGGGTAAATTTAAGTACCTAGGTTCGACGGTGGCTGAAGACGGAAATCTGGACGCAGAGATAACACACGGAGTGCAGTCAGGGTGGAATGACCGGAAAATGATGTCGGAGGTTCTATGTGATCGTAGAATCGGTGTAAAGGTTAAAGGAAGAGTATACAAGACGGTAGTAAGGCCAACAATGATTGTATGAGGCTGAAACCTGGCCAGTGATGACAGCACAGGAGAAGCTGGATGTAGCGGAGACGAAGATGGTTAGATGGATGTGTGGAACAACTAAAATGGATAAGATTGGGAATGAAAGAATAAGAGGAAAGCGGAGATATCTAAGAAAGTACAAGAAAGAAGACTGCAGTGGTACGGCCATGTGATGAGAAACGAGGAGATATGTGTGGAGAGAAGAGTGATAGGGATGGAGGTACAGGGTAGATGAAAGAGAGGAGGACCGTATCTGAGGTGGATGGACAACGTAAGGGAGGATTTGAGAGAAAAAGAGCTGTCAGAGGATGATGTGTATGACCAGGCTAGGTGGAGGAGAGCAGTAAGAAACATCGACCCCACAAAGCAGTGGGAAAAGATGTATAGAGAAAGAAGAAGAAGAGTCACGCACCGTATTTTAACAGTTAATCTCGCTAGCACTTTACAATTCAATTTAGCTTAAAAATTACGTAAAAAAAGACGTCTACTAGTGAAGGGTTTAGAAAGAAGCTCCAGTAATTCCTATTGTTATATGAAGTAGTAGGTGGTGACGAGGACCATCCACTCATTCGATGTAGAGTTGCTTTAGGTGACGCAACACTGAGTGAAAAGTTAAATAGCTTCCTGTAACATACCAGATAATTTAATACTTTTGAGGGTATCCAGAATACTGAATGACGCTTGATGGGCTAGTGCAGCATTTCCCAGCCTGGGGGAAATTTATTGAGCGAAATACAGATTTCTAGCTATTAGCCGACAGCAAAAAAATCTCATAGAATGTGGTGACTGACTTTTCTTCAAGTATTGTATAAAAATATAAAACATTTATGCTACGACTGCCTTTAGTCAGAGAGAAAGAGAGAGAGAGAGAGAGAGCGGGGGGTGGGGGGGAATCCGAACTGGTGAACTGGTTGAAGGGGGAAAAGACAGAAAAAAGGTTGGGAACCACTGGTCTAGTGCGTTAAGCTGCTCCGACACGTAGTAGTAGTAGTAGTAGTAATAGTAGTAGCAGTAGTAGTAGTAGTAGTAGTAGTAGTAATAGTAGTAGTAGGAGTTGTAGTAGTAGCAGTAATAGTAGTAGTAGTAGTAGCAGTAGTAGTAGTAGTAGTAGTAGTAGTTGTAGTAAAACAGTAGTAGTAGTAGTAGTAGCAGTAGTAGCAGCAGCAGTAGTAGCAGTAGTAGTAGTAGTAGTAAAGCAGTAGTAGTAGTAGTAGCAGTAGTAGTAGTAGTAGTAGTAGTAGTAGTAGTAGTAGTAGTAATAGTAGTAGCAGTAGTAGTAGTAGTAGCGGTAGTAGTAGCAGTAGTAGGAGGAGGAGGAGTTGTAGTAGTAGTAGTAGTAGTTGTAGTAGCAGTAGTAGTAATAGTAGTAGTAGTAGTAAAGCAGTAGTAGTGGTAGTAGTAGTAGTAGTAGTAGTAGCGGTAGTAGTAGTAGTAGTAGTAGTAGTAGTAGAAGTTGTAGTAGTAGTAGTAGTAGTAGTAGTAGTAGTAGGAGTTGTAGTAGTAGTAGTAGTAGTAGTAGGAGGAGGAGGAGTTGTAGTAGTAGGAGTTGTAGTAGTAGTAGTAGGAGTTGTAGTAGTAGTAGTAGTAGTAGTAGTTGTTGTAGTAGTAGTAGTAGTAGTAGTAGTTGTAGTAGTAGTAGGAGGAGGAGGAGTTGTTGTTGTTGTTGTTGTAGTAGTAGTAGTGAAACAGTAGTAGTAGTAGTAGTAGTGGCAGCAGCAGCAGCAGCAGCAGCAGCAGCAGTAGTAGTAGTAGTAGTAGTAGTAGTAGTAGTAGTAGTAGTAGTGGCAGCAGCAGCAGCAGCAGCAGTAGCCTAATAGTAGTAGTAGTAGTTGTTGTTGTTGTTGTTGTTGTTCATCAGGTTCAATCTGTCTGACCGAGTAAAGCCATCAACCGCAGGCAAGCAACGCCCTTCCCTGGTCAGACCGGTGCATTGAGCCGATGTTCGTTTGCAGATGACAGCGCCTCGTCACAGCGAGGCGTTGGGGAAAGAGAGGAGGTTTGTTTCCTGGATGGACGCGCATTTGCGTCCGCTTCCAGTTAACAGGGGCACCATAGTAGGCTCCGTTTCACCCTGAGATATGATTATATGGTTACCACCCAGCGTTGTAACTGGTGTCTTGGGTTACAGGAAACAATTAGTCAAGTCAGTCAGTGTTGAGACATGTGGAGCAGAAAGAAGAGCAGCAAAAAGTGACAGGCAGGAAGGGGAGAAGTAGGAGGGGAGGAGGGCAGACGCAAAAATAGAATGATAAAAGTGGAGGAAAAAGTAGGCAGCCTTACATCAAGTGAGTGGATGATAATCCCCTCCACCTAACACCAGGATGAGGCACGTAAGGGTTTATATCCGATGGATGGCTGAAGTTTATTGGGAGCGAGGCTGGTTACCCTGGCTGTCAATATCAGGACTGAGTAGCCCAGCCCCGTGCCCCTATGATCATGATGGGGAAAAAAAAAAAGTGGATGATGGGCGAATGGATGGTTACGAGAAGTGTCCCATAAACTGAACTGTAGCTTGTTTGTAGAAGGACTGATATATAAATCACCAAAAATTTTAGTTAATATTTTTTCAGTACGGGGATGTTTTTCTCTACTTCTGCTACTTCCAGACGATTAAATCATCCCAGCAAAGATCTTTCTTACTGAAGGGGTTAATGAAGGCTATGTTATGCACCTCCATATTAAAACGTCTCCACCGAGCTGATTTTAATCGTCTGGCGTTAGCAGTGATAAAATAGAACTGACATGATCGTATTGAAGGACTTATTCACTTCTCAGCGAGGCATCTCTCCTGCAGTTGCCTAAATTCATCTGGTTGTACTCGTAGTAGTAGTAGTAGCAGCAGTAGTAGTAGTAGTGGTAGTAGTAGTAGTAGTAATAGTACCCACAGGCTCACCTAAGCACGAACTCGGTGAATTGTAGGTCGAAGTTGCTCTTACCCACAGTCCACTATTGTCCTTCCATGTGGCAGGGAGGACACTGACGGACATCTGTACAACCAGGCTGCTTTACTACCCAGCCATAGCGGTGTCCCCACGTGTGTCTCTCTCCCCAGCACTGTCCCAGCACAAATTACAGGGAGAATATTATAAGGGAGAATATTTCCATTAGATATTGTACCTAACCTCATCACCACGAGATAATACCTGGGAAGAACAAAGTCACCTTGAAGCAAAAAGAATTAAATATTGATATAAGCCGTTGTCCCTGAAGTGGGTTAATCCTTCAACCCGAGGACTTTATTACATATATCACAAGGGGAAATGTAATTCTTGACGAGTAAATGCTTCTCTCTCTCTCTCTCTCTCTCTCTCTCTCTCTCTCTCTCTCTCTCTCTCTGCATTCTCATCTTTCATTCATTTTCCCAATAATTTAATATTTCATAAATTGCTGCAACATATTCTCTCTCTCTCTCTCTCTCTCTCTCTCTCTCTCTCTCTCTCTCTCTCTCTCTGTCTTCTTGATTTTGTTCTTGTTAGTGCTTGTTGTCACTGATCCCCCCCGCGTTTATTTCTGGCCCGATACTCTTGGGAAATACTATGGATGTACAGTACAATACCTGGGCATTTGCTCTCGAAACACCTTCAGATTTTTATTAAAGAATTTATAGTTACCCTACTGCCAACTATGGGAAAGAAAAAAATAAACAGAAGAGCCAACCCAATGACTGTCGCAATACCACCAGACATCAAAGCAAGAATCTCAGTTGAGGCACATATCTCATTTTGCCTTGAGAGCAGTAAAACCCGCGTTCCTGAATGAGGTTGCAGATCTACACGTAATGTCTTCCGTTGAGTCCTTTGCCTCTAATGTGGAACTGTTACACGTAGTAGGCCTACATGTTGCACTGGTCATGAATGCACTGGGCAGACTGTGAAAGAGTTTGACGTCCAACCAGCAATGGACGCTACAGTTGACAACACAAGATCGTGTATATCCTAACTTATGAACGTCACTGTACCTAGCATGTTCGATTCAAAAAGGTCTTCTAGATTGTTTGTTGTATGGTTATTTATTACCATGAGTTATAACACAAACAAATATACCCGTTTGGCAGCAAGCTCTTACCCTCCTTTATGTCCAACTTCCCAGTGCTAGAGTTAACTTTACTCCCAGTCCTTCTTGTATGCTACAGGTCAGCTCTGGGACTGTCTTCCTCTGTTTATATTTCATTCTGCCTATAACCTTCAACAGTCTTTTAAAGGCGGTGTGTCCAGTCATCTAAAATTTAACGGATCTTGAATTTGGCCCTGTTTATGTTTTTTTTCCATGGAGGGAAGAATCTTGTTGGCTACCAGCCTTTAATTCCTTCTATCTTGCATAAAAAATAATGTATATAAGAAACAAACCTTGGGAAACGTCACACGGCTGCACGCAAATGTTGCTTCTCTAGTTTTCTATATTTCATTTTTGTGCTTTCGTTCGTACTGGCCATCTTTACCACAGACTAGCGTCTTTATTTCTGGGCTGATTGGCCTGAAGCTACACTGAATATTCAAGAGCCTGGTAATTCGAGAAACCTTGCTCCTAAGCTCAGTTTAGGCCTATATATATATATATATATATATATATATATATATATATATATATATATATAGAGAGAGAGAGAGAGAGAGAGAGAGAGAGATAGACAGATAGATATAGATAGAGATATTTTTTCCATCTGTCCCTTCATCATCCAGTCTTTTTTGCCACATCAAGGACGTAGGAGCCCAGCGTTATGCTGCTCAGTCCAGACGTTTAAGACAAGGATGATCAGCCTCATTCGTCCCTGAGAGGCATTATGTGAACAAAGAACATTAAACCCCAAACAACAGCCAAATGGAAATCCTCACAGGCTCCATCCGGTCGGACTGCTTTAGTCCAGCCTACCACTACGCGTCATTTGATCCTATGGTTACCACCCAGTGTAATAAATGGTTTCCTGAGTAACAGGAAACCATTTGGCTTGTCATTCATTGCAAAGCCACATGAATGCAGCACTACATCGAATGAGTGGATGATAGGCGAGTGTGCAAAATGCCGGAAGTGGAACTACCATCCGAATCCAGACACATGTTCTACAAGGCAACGAACACGGATAAGGTGCAGGTGACTTTGATTCGGACGTGTTCTCTTGACATTTAATTCTGTGATTCTTTTCATATGTGTTACAGATTCAGGCAAATATATGCGTTTAGACAGAAGAGGCAGAGTCTGAAAAATGCCATATTGCCTCTTCACTTCTCTGAACCTTGCAATCACCAGGAAATCTTACCCAGCTGCACAGAGAATCTTCAGTCAGGAAGGAATAATTATACCCTTCTTTAAACCATTGTAGTCACGAAATCTTAAAAAAGTAGTAGCAGCAGTGGTAGTAGTAACAGTAGTAGTAGCGGTAATAGTAGTAGTAGTAATAGTAGCGGTAGTAGTAGTTGTTGTTATTGTTGCTTTTGTTGTTGCTGTTATTGTTGTTGGCGTTGTTCTTGCTGTAATCTTAAGTTCATGTGGATATGAACCTAGTGGACTGCTGACTTAAGCTGTCCCCCTTATGCAGTCCACCATCCTCGTTTTCGGGAGACGGGGAGTTGGATGTTTATGCAACCAGGCAGCTCCACAGTCCGGTTATATCAGTGCAACTACATGAAGGCGTCCCTTTCCAGCATCGGTAAATAAGTTCACTCGACGGCAGCAGGAATAAAATAAATAAGCAAGTCATAATATTTGAGAGTCTAACTTTACCAGACAACAGCTGGCTTCGTCGTGGAAATAAGTAGCTTCGCACCAGGACGTAAAATAAAAGCGTTCTCTAAGTGGGTGAGATACTCGAAACTGTTATATGAGGCTGGGTGTCAGGCAAAGAACTTGGGTCGTATTCATAAAGGATCTTAACTGTCTCAGGCTCCCAGGACCCACTCTCAGCGGAATGAAGTAGACTAATAGAGCTGTCTCGACCATTAACACTAACAGGCTCTTAGGACTCAGTATCAGATGAAGGAAATAGTCTGTCGTTAGCTTGGCTGCAGTACTAAAGTTGTGCCGATGAAGAGTGGGTTATTGCACTATCATGCATCTAGGACTTCCTCTCAGCTGAATAAAATCGTCTGGCGTTACCAGAAATAGAATACTAAACTTGTCTCACCGTGAGAGGGTAAATAGTGACGGTATTAACCCACTCTGGCTTCAGGGACTCACTCTTAGCTGATCCAAATCGTCTGATGTCAGCTGAAACAGAGTACTTTACTTGACATTGTAACTCTCATGCTCCTATAACTCTCAGCTGAATAAAATCGTCTGGCGTTAATTTCAAGAAAATCCAAGAGAAGACGCACCCATGGCAGGCAAGAAACACTGGTAATAGACCTGTCTCTAATTTTCCTACGACCCACTCTCACCTGTACAAAATTATCTTACATTAGCTAGATCAGAATGTAGAGTTGTCACAAGCATAAGAGGGTTAAATATGCATTCTTAGCATATGAGTTACGAGTATTTACAGAACATTCTCATATTATTAATCTTTTCATTTAGATCACGTCTTTTTCACTTTCACGAGGCCACTTTCAGACGATTATATTTATTTTGGTGATTACTTTTTATAGCAAAGGGTTAAAGAAGACCACAGCTTTACCCTCAAGTTCAAAATAATCCTCCCTAATCTAAACATTCCCTTGAAAATAGCAAGATTAAAAAAATGGCTGGAATGAACTGAGATTGTGGTGGTGTCTGGGGAGGGATCATCAAAGTGTTGTCTATGGATATGGATGGTTTAGGAATAATGATTTTAGTACAGTGAAGCTTCATTTCAACTTTAACTCGAACAACAACAGCAAAAACAAATAAAAAAAAGTATGCCTTACTCTCTTGTACCTGGCATCACACGACGCAGGTAAAAAAAAAAAAAAAAAGATGGAAAAGCAGAATCGTGAAAGTGAGAAGGGAAGTGAATTTAGAGAGAGAGAGAGAGAGAGAGAAGGTATGTAAGAAAGAGAGGAACCGCAGACTTGTGAGAGATGAGAGAAAATAATAGAGAGAAAGATAAAAAGAGAAAACCAAAGTGAGAGAGAGAAGGAAAGAGGAAGTGAGTGACTTTAGAGAGTGAGGGAGCAGGATGAAGGGTAATGAAAGAGAATTGAAGACGACAGTGGAAGAAGTGAGACAGCAAGAGGAAAACAGAGGATGGTGGCGGTACAAGACAAGTATTGAGAGAGAGAGAGAGAGAGAGAGAGAGAGAGAGAGAGAGAGAGAGAGTACACAATAGCCTGGAAGCAGTTCTGTCACGGCTTTCTCAATGTCAGGAAGGGAGGAAGACGTCGAAAATGGCAAAGATAACGATAGTGATGATGATGATGCATTGTCATTATACCAGAGAGTGTGAGGAGGATCCAAAATAGAGGAAAATGGAAAGCTCAATAGTAGAGAATTATGAGAGGAGTGTCCAACGCAAAATACTGAACACTTCTCACACTTATAATTTTTCTGCCTGTCGTCCAACCCTTGATTGTTTTCAGGAGTACAGGGATCCTCGATTATGCTACTCAGTCCTGGGATTTAAGGTGAGAATAATCATTTGTTTTTACTCCTGGATGGCAGTGACATTATGTAAGCCATCAACCCAATCATTCCTCAGATGTCAGACCTAATGTACCACATCCAGTTGGGGCGCCTAACCCACTGAACCTGCAGGCATTTATGTGGTTAAATTATTGCTGTCCAGCGAAAGAAATGATTTCCTGGGCTACATAAGACTATTTGGCTGGGCACGTCACTCAGTGCAGTCAACTGAAGGCAGTGCTATAATACATCAAATGAGTGGATGGCAGGTGTTTCGAATTACTACATATTAATGTCTAACAATAAATCGATTTATCTATGCATTTATTTATCACTATGTCTATCTATTTAGCAATCCATATTAAGACACTTTAAATCCGGAAGTGAATCGCCTCCATGTCACTCTGTTCGCCATCAGGATTCCCTCCCTCCAGCTCGCACTCTCCTCTCCCATATACCTTTCCATCCCATCCCTGCACATCATCCCCAGTCTCCCTCTTACGCTTCCTTCTCCCCTTCACTCACATACACTCTCCTATTCAGTCTCTCATTTTCTTTCCTCAAGGGCAAGCCATATTTCAATCCTGTGAAATTAATCCCTTCAGCTCTAGGATGTCCCATTCGTCTTATTCTCTCTCTCTCTCTCTCTCTCTCTCTCTCTCTCTCTCTCTCTCTCTCTCTCTCTCTCTCTCTCTCTCTCTCTCTCTCTCTCTCTCTCTCTCAACCCTTTCAGTCCGATAATGCAAATTATTCTTATATTTTACTTATCTCTCCTACCAGACGATTTTCCTCAGTATCTTAGCATTAACGGGGTTAATAAAAGCAATACCTAACCCTGTTACCTATAAAATTCTCTCCTGATCTAAATAAAGCCAGTGCCTCATCCACGCCCACACCAGCAGACTGAGTAATCCTCGCAACACATAAAAAACTGCTAAGCATGTATCAATATGAGGCGCTATTTACAAACTACGTTATATAAAGAGGTAAAAATATGTCGTCTGTTTCAAAGGCTTAAGGGATGTTACATAAAAATAAATCA
Source organism: Coenobita brevimanus (assembly GCF_032717465.1). Classification (NCBI taxonomy): domain Eukaryota; kingdom Metazoa; phylum Arthropoda; class Malacostraca; order Decapoda; family Coenobitidae; genus Coenobita; species Coenobita brevimanus. The sequence goes on along the minus strand of NC_136955.1, from coordinate 23,414,677 downwards.
CTAAAGGACAAGTATTACGAAATCTCCCGAGGTAATGGCAACACGAACCAGGTCACGATACTGTCTACCCCCTGACCTGATGTGACCTGAGATTTGTTGACTCGTTTCTCCTTGAACGAAGATGAGGATTTCTTGATTTTTTCTTGACCTGACGCGTAAACTCCTTCAAGATGGTGGCTTTCCTATCCCCCAAAAGGAGGATGGGGGATTGTAAGGGCAGGGCAACGTAAGCCTGCAGTCCACGGCGTTCACGTTTCAGATGAGACTAAAACCTGAATAATAAAAGCTGATGACCTTCTCTCTCTCTCTCTCTCTCTCTCTCTCTCTGCATTCATCCTTTTTATTCATTTTCCATATAATTTTACGTTTTTATAGATGCCTTATCATATTCCTACTCCATCTCTCTCTCTCTCTCTCTCTCTCTCTCTCTCTCTAGTTTGCCAACCCAATATTCAACTTCATTACATAGTTAGTCTCTCCATTACACCCATCAGTCAGTGAACGTCATTTTCCCTCTAATATTCGTACCCACTGACGAGAATATATAACTTAGGAAATGACTGTAGAGCTGAAGGGGTTACATAGAGTTTTCTTTAACTCTATCACCATCTGAAATAATGTTAGAGCTTGGGAGCTTCATTTCTCTCTGTCACCATCTGAAAATACTTTTATACTTGGCAGGGTTACTTAGAGCTCGATTTAACTTTATCATCCATAATAATTTTAGAGTTTAGGGGTTACATAGAGCTTTCTTTAACTCTATCACCATCTAAAATAATGTTAAAGCTGGAGGTTACATCAGAGCTTTTTTTAACTCTATCACCATCTGAAATAATGTTAGAGCTGGAGGTTACATAGAGCTATTTTTAACTCTATCACCATCTGGAATAATGTTAGAGCTTCGGGGGTTACATAGAGCTTTTTCAACTCTATCACCATCTGGAATAATGTTAGAGCTTCGGGGGTTACATAGAGCTTTTTCAACTCTATCACCATCTGGAATAATGTTAGAGCTTCGGGGGTTACATAGAGCTATTTTTAACTCTATCACCATCTGGAATAATTATAGAACTGGGGGATTACATAGACTTATCTTTAACTTAGTCACCATCTGGAATAATTTTAGAGCATTTTGAGTTACATAGAGCTTTCCTTAACTTTATCACCATCTGTAATAATTTTAGAGCTTGGAGGTTACATACAACTTTATAAAATCCTGTCACCATCTGAGGCTCTCTTATGCTGTGTAAAATCAGTTGGTAATGAAAAGAATGGAATACAATAATATATCTGAGTTCAAAGAGTTAATATTAAATACAGTAAATAGACGGTCTTTGTGGATATACGAAGTCTCTCTCTCTCTCTCTCTCTCTCTCTCTCTCTCTCTCTCTCGCATTCATCATCTACCAACCCCTTGTATTAACCGACCTAATATTCCTTCCTAAAACTAAAAAAGGCTAAAACTCTCTCTCTCTCTCTCTCTCTCTCTCTCTCTCTCTCTCTCTCTCTCTCTCTCTCTCTCTCTCTTCTATCATTTTCTCTCAAACGCAAGGACATATGAGCCGAGAGACACAGTGAGCTTAATGCGAGATAAGGAGATTAGGCTCATTTGTTCTGCATTAGCGTAGGAGACGGGAGAGAGAGAGAGAGAGAGAGAGAGAGAGAGAGAGAGAGAGAGAGAGAGAGAGAGAGAGAGAGAGAGAGAGAGAGAGAGAGAGAGAGAGAGAGAGAGGGAGAGAGAGGAGAGAAAAAGATGGAGTACTGCCTGGCCCCTTCACCTCTCTCCGTCAAGTTAAATTTGATTCGTCTGGGAGATATTAAAGGATGGGAGGTTGACAGGCAGAGAGAGAGAGAGAGAGAGAGAGAGTGAGAGAGAGAGACAGACAGACAGGCAGACAGACAGACGGACAGAGACAGACAGACAGACTGACAAAGAGACGAAAAACAGAGTCTGGCAGATCGGAAAACAGAGATTAACAAACAAATGGCAGGCAGACGGAGAGAAAGGAGGGACAATTTAAGGAAGAGAGAGAGAGAGAGAGAGAGAGGGAGAGAGAGGACAACGTAAGACAAAGAGAAAGGTATAACAATAAAGGAAATATATAAACGGGAGGGAAGAGGTGAGAGGGCAATATAACGAGCAGAGAGAGAGAGAGAGAGAGAGAGAGAGAGAGAGAGAGTGACATGAATAAGAGAGTAAAAGAAATGTTGCATGAGGAACAGGGAGGAAAAAGAAAATGGAAGAGTCAGAATGATGAAGACAGACTGGACTGAAGGAAGGAAGGAAGGACGGAAAGAAAGGAAGAAAAACAGAGGAAAGTGAGGGATGGGTAACGAAGAATGTAATGACTGAAGGAAAGAAGGATGGTATGAAGGAGGATGGATGATTGCTGAAGGAAGGGAAGGGAAGCAGTAAAGAACAGGAAGAATGTTATTGGATGAAGATGGGAATGTGAGGAAGCTGTAGAATAGGAAGGAAGGAAGGAAGCACGGAAGGTAGAAAATAAGGAAGAATGGATGGAAGAAGACAGGAAGGAAGAATGGATGGAAGAAGAAAGAAGAGGTGAAGGAAGGAAGGGATGGAAAGAACTATCAGAGGAAAGAAAGAACTAACGATGGAAGACTTGGAAGTGGGAAAATAGAGCATAAATGGAGAAACAAAGGATGGAAAGAAGGAAGGAAGAAATGAAAAGAAATTAGGAAAGGAAGGAAAGGGGAGGGACGGAACCAAGGACGGACTACGAAGTTGGAGATACTGAAAGGACGAAAAGAGATAAGTGAAGAAGAATTAGATTTACAAATGTATCTACAAAACGAGAATCATTTTAGGCAGACAATCAGTTTCTTCTAAGTCTTACACTTCTCCCTCAACTTGATTCGCAACAGTCGATGCCACTCCCTGGTCCCCTGTTTCATGTTAAGTGATCAGGGACAAGATGAAAACAGAGTCCACCAGCCAGACCGGCCCCAGACCCGAACTGGGGGAGTTTCCATTTGCTAGTTCCATATACCCAGATGGAGAGAATGAAGAATGTAGATTGACTAAGAGAGTATGTGGGTAAGGCGGAGGGAGGGAGGTGAAGTGGGAGATTAAACGTGAGATGGAAGGATGCAGTGGAACGTCCATAAGTGCAGGGCTTGTGAGTTGGAGAGAGAACAGCGTGATTGTAGAGGACAGAATGACATGGAGCTTTTCATTTGTGTCCACAACTTCCGGAATTGAGGTATCTGGCTGTAGAGAAATAGACAGGCAGGTAGATAGACTGATAGACAGACAGACAGACAGAAAGACAGGCAGAGACACAGAGATAAATTGATAGATAGACAACTAGACAGACAGATTAGATACATCCATCCATACATACATACACAGAAACGTAGATATACAGATAGACAGACAGCTGCCCCGGTTAACAGAGAAAGGGAAGACGAGATAAGAGGGAATGTAAGTGAACAAGACAAGAATAATGGTGGGTGGAAAGGAAAATGAAAGAGCAAAATGTTAGTGAGGAGGAGGGAAGGGTTTGTATACGAAAAGAATATTAATATTTCTATCTCATAATATACTTTCCCCGTTTTATTTCTACCACTTTCTTTTGGAGAGGAACGCTTCACGCGGTGGCATACTTGTTACCTGTCTGCACCGTTGCCCGGTTATATAATCGTCCCCCAGTTATCCTCGTGCATACATACAGAGAGAGAGAGAGAGAGAGAGAGAGAGAGAGAGATGACTATCGGAATGATGGGGTTTTTACGCTGACTTCTATGACTCACCCTTAAGTGTATGGTAGTAGTAGTAGTAGTAGCAGCAGTGGTGGTGGTGGTGGTGGTGGTAGTAGTAGTAGTAGTGAATCAAGCATTCCTTTATTTCGTTGTACAGTACATTACATAGACAGCTACTAAGACAGAAACTGAAAATTGCTTTACATTAGTTCATAGCCTACCGGTACATAAATTACATGCAGATATGGTTTTCTGTACACTCAGCCATTTTTCATAAACACTGCAATTGTAACAGTACTTTTGCTCTAGACTGAGCCTCCGTAGCTGATTAGAGGGCAGAGGCAGCAGCAGTGGCAGTAGCTGCAGGTACTTAACACCATAATTATTGCAATAACCATGTTATCTTGACCCCTGGCTATATATTAATGTAGCACAATAAATGAACTTCCAAGAGACATCATCAACTTCTCTTGGACGTGAAAGTCAAAACACTTTAAAGTCTTACAAAAATACAGCTAGATTCTCTAATAATAAAGAAGTAACAACGGCCCAGTCATAATATTAAGAATGTCTAAAATTAATAGATGCGTGGTTGAACACAGTTTTTCAACTGCAAGCTCTAAAGCTATTTTTGTTCAAAAAATTATGGATCCATTTTAAGTAGATACGAAAAGAACTGAAAAATTTCCTTAAGAATTAAAATATAAAAAAATATTAAGTGACAAAAAATAAAAATTAAAGCTTGTTTGAATAAGGATTTGGAATATTAAAAGACGAAAAAAATCTATCAAAAATTTACCGACATCAAAAAAATATAAAAAAAAAAAACAGTAAGCCAGTGTAACTATCATAAAAGATTACAGGCATTCTCCCTTCTTCATAACGCGGTACCCAGCTTATCCTTGCCTGTAAAATATTTATGGGGAGGCAGAACACATCCACTCAGTATTTTCTAAGGTACTACTTACGGTATAAAACAATAAAAATATCTCATTCTTAATAGTACAATATTTGTTTTTATAATTATACTTTTGGATGTCATCAGTCTCCTAGCATACCACGTGTAAGAAAGGGCAAGGTGGTGCCTCAGCAACACTTTGTGTTCATGATTATTGGCGTGGGGAGGTGCACCTGTCATTGGTTTTAATGATATAGCGTGTGCTGTTTCAAATGCTTTAAACACCTGTGATTTAAGTGTGTGTGTGTGTGTGTGTGTGTGTGTGTGTGTGTGTGTGTGTGTGTGTGTGTGTGTGTGAAGCAACATAGTCCATGTTCAAGTTTACAATGAGTTAAGTAATGAAAGAAAAGTATTTACATCAACTAATTTAAGATGTCCAAAGACATTTTAAAAAGTGGTGGTAGTGGTAGTAGTAGTGATAGTAGCAGTAGTACAGTACTACCAGTAGTTGTCATAGTACAGTCGTGGCAGTAGCAGTAGTAGCCCCAGGTTCATTTGAAATGTGAACCTAGTGGACTAAAAGCTTAAACTTCCCTCCTTCAGTCCACCAACCTCTTTTTAGGGGATAGGGATAGAGTTGAGGGACGTGTATATGGCCAGGCAGTTGAACCGCCTGGTTATATCGGTGCCACCACATGAAGGCGTCCCTCTCCAACACTCGTTTATATGTATGTAAAGCTCTGGCGTTATCTGGAATGGAATATGAGAGTTGTTCCTACGATGAAAGGGTTAGCAGGACCTGTATTACCACTCTCAGGCTTACATGCTCACTCTCAGCTGAATAAAATCGTCTGGTGTTAGCTAGAATAGAATACAAGAGTTGTTCCCACCATGAAGGAGTCACTGGTACCACTAATAACACTACAAACTTTACATTTTCGTCTGGTGTTAGTGGAATACTTTCATCCCTCCAGCCTTCTTCATTCCTTCCTTTCTTCCTTCCTTTCCTTCCTTCCTTCCTTAATTTCTGTTATACACTCATGTTTGCCGTATGCTTGTTGCTCTCCATTAGTAATCCTTAATTTCATCCTTACTTCCCTCTTCCCCCTTTCATTTTTTCCTTCCATCACCCTTTCCGTTTCTCCTTTTTTCTTTCCTTCATTACACCCTTCCCTCCTTCCTCCTTCCTTGTCTATGAGAAGTGTGTTTACGACAAATTTATTATGTTTCCACGATACATATACGTCTTTTAGTTTAACTTTACCTAAAATTGCCACTTTCCATCTCGAATGCTGAGTTGCAACAATAAATTAATACTAGAATATGATGCTAGTCACGAAGAAGAGCCATGGAAATATGTAGGGCTGTAGCACTGTCTTTCTTTTACCACTGAGCTTCGTGAAATAAGCTGTAAATGGCGAAATTCTGGGCCAAGTTAGAGTAAAAATAGCGTATTTAATATCGGGAATAATTTTGTTTTTCATTATTTACCTTATTAGAAAATCTAGTGAGGCTGCAGATTGGTTGGTTGATGTACACGAATAATTAAAGTAGTAGTAATGAATGTAACCATAGGCTCATCTGAAGGTAAACTCTGTGGACTGCAGGCTGAAGTTGCCCTTTATTCGCAGTCCACCATCCTTCCTTCGAGGGAGAGTGAGGGGTTGGGGAAGGTTTATATCTTACAATAACTTTGTAGCTGCTTGTAGTGAAGTTTGGTAGGTCAGTTATACATATATTAGACTCGTGGACGAGCGGTTGTTTTACGTGAGTAGTTTTGTAAGTAGATAATCTTCGTTCTCTTTTTGTCATGCAATGACAGGAGAGGTAAAGATTAGTATGGGACTATTTTTATTTGTCTTGGAAATATTAACAGTCTCTCACACACGAGTGAAGTATAGAGTCCCGCGAGCTACCTCCTGTCTCGCTCTCTCTCTCTCTCTTCCACCCTCTCGCCCATGTTGCTAGCCTCCTCCTCCCTACTACCTATCGTGTTCTATGGATAACCTTCTTCTGAACTCTGCTTCCTAAATTCCTATTTTAGAAAGGGTCGTGTCACGTGGAATATACTGATGTGAAGCTTCTAGAAGCCTGTGTGTGAGTATGTGTGTATGTGTGTGTATGGCCACGAGGCGCTGTTCGTGTGCCTATCAAGCATTCTTTGAGTTAGAGTGTGTAAGCATGTTTACCATTGCTCGATTCTCGCTAACACACTACCTGTCTCATCCCCTGACTTGCTGCTTCTATCTGTCTATCTATCTATCTATCTATCCATCATGCTATCTATTATGATTTGTAATTGTAATATGGAGTCCTGACATATATAACCAGGTCGATCCACCGCCCACCGCCCTGTCATATCGATGCCACCACGTGAAGGTATCCCTCTCCAGCACCATGAGTGGAAATAAAAATGTAAACAAGCTAACTTATAAACAAGGGGGCTTTACGAACGTTTGTAATTTCGGTCCCAAGAGGCAAGAGACTTTGAGCGACAGGAGGGAAAGTTTTGAAAGAGTATGAAAAAAAAAAGTAGCTTGAGAGAGAACGGACGAAGAAGGGAAGAAGGAAGTAAAAAAGACGGTGGAAAAAAAGGAACAAAGAAAGAGAGGGAGAAAAGAAAATAGGCAGGGAGATTGGAAGGAGGAGGGAGAGGGAGGAAAATAAGCAGGGAGAAAGGAAGGAAGGGAAGACTAAAGAAATTAAGAAAAATAAGCAAGAATAAAGCAAAGAAAATACTGAACAAAGAAATAATGCACCAAAAAACAAGCAAACAAGAACAACAGCAAACCAGGATAAATGAAGGAAAGAAAAATGAAGCATTGAATGAAGAAGGGAAAGAAAGATGGATGAAAGGAAAAGAAATGTATGGATATCAATATAAAGAGACGGACAAAAAAAAAATGAGTAAACAAACAGGCAGTATAGCAAATCAAGAAGGAAGGAAGGAAGGCAGGAAGGAAGGGAGGGAGAAAAGAATGACTGAATTAATAAAAGGAGGTAGGAAGGAAAGAAGAAAGAGAGAAAGTAATAAGAAACAGAGAATGAAGCAAACGAGAATGCATGACAGCAGCCTAGGATGGAGGGAAGGAAGGAAGGAAGGAAGGAGGGAAAGAAGAATAAAAGGAAGGAGGGAAGGAAAGAAGGAGGGAACTAATCAAAGAAAGAAGGAAGGAAGCAATGATGAAATGAAGGAAGGAAAGGAAGAAGGAAGGTAGGAAGGAGAGGAGGAAGGGAGGACGGAAGAAATTAAAGGAATAATTGAAGAAGGGAAGCAAAAAGAAACTAAAAGAGAAACAGCATGTGACAAACCAAAAAACACTACAGCAACCCAGGAAAGAAGGAAGGAAGGAAGGAAAGAAGAAAGGAAGGAAGAAAGGAAGGAAGAAAAGAAGGAAGGAACAAAGAAGATGGAGAGAGGAAAGTTAAGGCAAGAAGACTGGAAGGAGGAAGGAAGGAAGAAATGGGGGAAAGAATAACTCAAGAAAGAAAAAAAAGAAAACTTGAAAAAAAAGCATGAAGCAGTCATACAAGCACAACAGCAACTAAGGAAGGAAAGAAAGAAGGAAGGAAGGAAGAAGGAAGGAGAGAAAGATTAAATGAATGAATGGAGGAAGGTAGGACGGAAGGACTGAATGAATGATGGGAGGAAGTAAGAAAGAAAGAATGAAATGAAGGAAGAAAGGAAGGTAGGAGGGAGGGAAGGCTGAAATGAAGGAAGCAAGGAAGGAACTACTGCCGAAGGAGACTAAGGCAAAGACAATGAAAAACGCGGCTTGGAAGCACTGACGAGGGAAATGGAAACCTTGACTCTACTGACTGACATTCTTTTTCTTTCACACTCACCTTCACCTCTAGGACTTTGACCCCGAGAGAGTCCTAAGTCAAAATGTACCTAAAGAGAGGCTAAGCTGGCCCAGAAATATAGTAGCCTTAAAAGAAGTAAATCCAGTGTGTGTGTGTGTGTGTGTGTGTGTGTGTGTGTGTGTGTGTGTGTGTGTGTGTGTGTGTGTGTGTGTGTGTATACTGTACCTGATTCAATGTGTTATTATAATTGACACTGCCTGATAGGTGAATGTGAAGCCATGTGTGAAATAAATTTGTATATTCCAGATGGAGCCAGGATTCCATGCGCTTGAATGGTGAAGGATTGGGAGTGTGGCCCATTCTGTTGGGTGTACCTTGGTTACTATCTCACTCTATCATTTATTTTTTTTTTTTTCTGGCTCTTTGGACCCCACCTCACCCCACGCGAGGGCTGAAAAGGAGGAGGTCTTGATGATGATAAGGAGGAGGAGGATAGTTCGTTCCTCACCTCATCTTCAGGCGGGAAAAGAAGCTAAGATGATGATGGTGAAGATGATGGTGATGTGATGGTGATAAGAATACGTATAATTCTAGCGGTGGTTTGGGTGAATGGGCAATATCCATTCACACGATGTAGTGGTACTTTCAGGTGGATCTACACAGAGTGCGGAGTCAAAAATTTTCCTGTAACCCAAGGGGTGGTAGCAGAGTCGGTTGAGAGCCAGCAGTCCTAATGAACCCAGGTTCGAATCCCCAGTGGGGCAGGGAACAGTTTAAGGGTTTGATTTTCTTAAAGCGGACTTTACTAATATACTAGAAGACCCGCCGACATGTCATAAAAGTACCCCCGCTAATACTAATACCCCCGTCCTGTATGAGACAGCCCTAGCATGTATGCAATATGGACAGTGGGTGTTAGCACCAAATTAGTGACTTGTGGAGGTGTGTGGTTTGTAGGATGATTAATGGTCCTTGGGAACAGGCTGCGAAGCCTATGCCCAGAACCGGATGCATAATAATAAAAAGAAAAAAGAAAAAGAAAGACGCTAATCGGTTCAGTGAGTCTAGATACTGGAACCGGATATGGCCCATGAAGGGTTTATATCCAGCGGATGTTTATGGTTTATTGCTCATGTAATGCTGCTCGTTGACGGCCTACTGCTCGCTCTCTGACTATCCTAGCTCCGGTCCTCGCACTGGGCAATACATAACTGGATGGTAGATGGATTGATGGATGGATGGATGTACTTTTAAGTCTGACTAATACGATGAACTCTTCCGATCCCAAAACAGTGAACGCAGCTATAGTTCTCTCTTTAACCTTGCCTAAAATTGTCATCTCTCCATACTGGATGTTGAGTTGTATCAATAAATAAACTCTAGAAATTCTATGGAAATGTAGAGTCGTATTTTTGTCTTCTGCCATCGAACTGTGTGAAATAAGCTGCAAAAGGATGAAAATCTGAGATAGGTTAGAGTAAAAGCGCACAGTGTGATTGCAAATTATCAGTAGAGATTCACTGATCACACGAGTCTAGGAGCTTCTTTATGACAAGGTATTACTTCTTAGGACAATATTAACCCTACAAATTGCTCTCACAAACCTTTCAGGACGTCAGAAAATCCTCGTATACCCTTTCTTATTTGTTACCCTCCTTAGACGACCTAGGCATTTCATCTACTTCAATCCTATGGCATGATATTTATTTTATTTTCTATATTACTAGTCAGTTTTATCCAACTTATACCTATAATAAAAAAAAAATAAAAAAAAAAAGTGACTGCGGTATCTATCTCTTTCAGCTAAAAAAAAAAAAAAATCGCTCCAAAGCTAATCTCTCTCCAAAGCTTAAGGTCTCTCCAAAGCTAAAGATCTCTCCAAAGCTTAAGGTCTCTCCAAAGCTAAAGGTCTCTCCAAAGCCAAAAGTTCCTCCAAGTTAAAAGTCTCCAAGCTAAAAGTTTCTCCAAAGCCAAAAGTCTTTCCAAGCTAAAAGTCTCCCCAGAGCCAAAGGTCCCTTCAAAGCTAAAGGTCTGTCCAGAGCTAAAGGTCTCTCCAAAGCTTAAGGTCTATCTAAAGCTAAAAGACCCTCCAAGACAAAAGACTCTCCAAGCCAAAGGTCTCTCCAAAGCTAAAAGTCTCTCCAAGGTAAAAGTCTCTCCAAAGCTGAAAGTCTCTCCAAGATAAAAAGTCCCTCCAAAGCTAAAAGTCTCCCCAGAGCTAAAATCTCTCCAAGCTAAAGGTCTCTCCAAAGCAAAATGTCCCTCCAAAGCTAAAAGTCTCTCTAAAGCTAAGTCTTTCCAAAGCTAAAAGTCTCTCCAGTGCTAAAAGTCTTTCCCAAGCTAAAAGCCTCTCATAGCTAAAAATCTCTCCAAAGCTAAAAATCTCTCCAAAGCTAAAAATCTCACCAAAGCTAAAATCTCACCAAAGCTAAAATCTCACCAAAGCTAAAAATCTCTCCAAAGCTAAAAATCTCTCCAAAGCTAAAAATCTCTCC
>NC_136955.1:23388754-23398754 GCF_032717465.1 Coenobita brevimanus | reverse complement strand
CCTATTCGTCCTTTCAAAGGACATGATAACATGGCTGTCGATAAATACTTCACAGTTGATCACCCGAACTACACTAGAGGCAATGGGCATAAAATAATTGGCAAACGATTCCAGTCACATGAAGCTAAGCATTTCTTCTTGAACAGAGTTGTAAATATATGGAATAAACTGCCCTCCAACGTAATAGATTGTAATACAGTACAAATCTTTAAAGGTCACCAGGATAAGTATTTGGCATCCAACCCCCAGATTAATATGTCTACTCCTGAATAAAGCACTTGTGTACGTATAATTTTCTGTTTTATTTTATTTTAGTTTTTTAGAGGCTGGATCAGTTTATTAAATGCAAATATAGTATATGCACAGACTAGGATATGCAAAGATAGCCCTGAGTTAACGGTCACTACTCATACTTTCGACCTGTGATGGGCTGTGGATCACTGAGGGTCCCTGTTAGTTACGTGGCCACCATCGGGATTTTTTTTAATGTACCAGGGGTCACTGCTTCAGGAAGTGACTTGTTTGCTTGTCCTGCATGGGAAAGTTCCTATTCTCAGTAGAATGAATGGAGCTCGGGCCTGATTGACTGCTGCCTACCTTAATAGCGACAGGCAAGGCTGCCACACCACCCCTGAATATCCACACTGTGCACTGTGCAATTTCCACACTGTGTCCGCAGATGCCCCGTCAACTCAACGTACCCGTACAGCGACATGCATTAGTTATTTATTTATTCAATTACTCATTGTACTTTACTATTTTCTCTTTCAGGTTATTCATACTGGTAGCTTATAGATAATGTATTATAGAATGTGGTTTTCCTTTTCAGTCTTTCCTATGAAATTTCCATGTCAGTTCTTCCATGCTGCGTGGTGGTTTTTCTCACATTTTCTTGCCAGTTTTGGCTGGAGGGTTTGGAGGCGGGGGGAGCCTTCTTACTTTACTATCCTTATCCTTCAGCATGTGGAGTTAGATCTTGTAGTTATAGTCTACTCTGTACCAAACAGCCTCGAAAGGACCATAAGGTCTGTTGCTGTTTGCTTTCCTTTGTACTCCTTTGTACTTGTACTCCATCTCCCATTTCTCTCCTCCTCCTTCGGCCCATATTATACATCTCATTCCCTCCCACACTCCCCCTCACCTCCTTCTCTCCTTTTTCCCTCCACTTGTTCTTCTTTCCTCCGTTTCTTTTTTTCTTCTCTCCCCTCCCAATCACCCTAATATCTCCTTTATTTTCCTCTTTTCCCCTTCCAAGTCTCCTCTCCTCTTGCCTTTTCCTACCCTCTATCTTTCTCCTCCCATTCACTTTTTCCCTTTCCCTCCTCCCTCTCGTCCTATCCTTCCCTTTCCTTTCCTCCTCCACTTACTTCTCCCCTCACCCGTATACCATTCCTAGTTTCTCCTGTCACACATTTATTCAGTTCCTTCCCTCATCTCATTTCTATCCTCCATTCCTTTCTTCCACCTTTCCCAGCGTCTCCTATCCCCATCCTCCCTTTCCACTCCACTCCAATCCCCTTCCTCCATCAACACCTTCTTTCCTGCCTACATACCCCTCTTCCTCTCCACTCTCCCTCTCACTCTTCCCCTACCCTTTTGGTTGCTTTCTCCTTTTTCTATGTCCCAATTTCCCCTCTTTTCCTCTAATCCCTAGACCCACTCTTTGCTACCCGTTCTCACCTTCACCACTCTTTCTTGGGTCAACTGAATGCCACTGTGTGTGTGTGTGTGTGTGTGTGTGTGTGTGTGTGTGTGTGTGTGTGTGTGTGTGTGTGTGTGTGTGTGTGTGTGTGTGTGTGTGTGTGTGTGTGTGTGTGTGTGTGTGTGGTCTGATCATATGCAGTTGGTATATTATTCTGATTACCGTACCCTCTTCTAATGTAGGCTATTGTGTGTGTGTGTGTGTGTGTGTGTGTGTGTGTGTGTGTGTGTGTGTGTGTGTGTGTGTGTGTGAAATGGTGCCGACCATCATCCAGTCACTTGAAGTCTTGCTGCCTACTTCTTCCTTCACCTTAATCAATTTTTTTCTGTGTCTGCACTCCTCTCTTCCTATTTCTCCCCTCTCTCCTGTCACTTTTTATTGCTCTTCTTCTTTTCAGATAGCTTTACATTGAGATACAAGCCTAATTGTTTCCTGTAACCCAGGAAACCAGTTATAACGCCGGGTGATAACAATATAACCAACCCATACGTGTTCCCTACAAGTCAACAAATGGACTGACGGAGGGTTAATGCCCCTTGGCGTAAAACAACTAACTCAGAATCAAACGTTCACCCCTTATGGGATTATGGCGTCTGACAATAGATAGGTAGATAAATAGATAGATAGATAGTGTGTGTGTGTGTGTGTGTGTGTGTGTGTGTGTGTGTGTGTGTGTGTGTGTGTGTGTGTGTGTGTGTGTGTGTGTGTGTGTGTATGCCCTCGTCAAGATAGCGACACAAAGATACCAATCAAGATTATATTATGACTTATTTTTAATTCTGTACGTTATTGAAGAGAGTAATTTGTGTCTGTCACTTGAAGTTGATTAGTTATGTTTCTCCCGTCAAAAGCAAGCATTTTCACACGCACCTGTAAAAGACTTCAGTAAGATATAAACTTAAATAGTAACGAAACCGAAATATGAAAAAAAAAATAATAATAATGTAGAACTTGGTGTACATCACAGTGGAAGAAATAATAATACACAGAAATTGTCTTCTCTTCCCCTGAAACAAATAACTCACATTTTTTAACTTCGCCATATGTATTTTCTTGCAAACTGGAAGGGAAATATTTTCATATCCAAAATAAGTTCCTTGTAAACTGGAAAAAGAGTGAAAAAGAAACATCACCACTCAAGGTACCTCCCAGCTGAATAAAATCGTAAGGTGCTTCATAATGCTATAAGTCTGTCACTTTAACCTGGCCCAGATTTTAGTCAATTTGCAGCTTAGTTCACGTAGCTGAGTGGCAGAGAGAGAGAATTCTGTGGTTCTACTTCCTTTCTGGAGCACTTCTTCTTGACTAGCATCATAGTCTAGTGTTAATCTCATGCTATACCTCACCATTTAAGATAGAGGGATGGCAATTTTAGGCCAAGATAAAGTAAACAGAGCATAGTTTTTCAACAATGATTGGGATAATAACAGTATAAATACTCAGGCTACTGTAACTCCCTCTCTCTCTCTCTCTCTCTCTCTCTCTCTCTCTCTCTCTCTCCTTCCGATATAGTCAGCCAATTTGCCGAAAAGAATATATATATGGAATTCACTAAGGATTCCATGGTTACCGTTCAAGTAATTGTTTACATTAATGGTTCTTGTCCTCGTAAACATTGTAAGTTTCATTGTTGATGTAATGACATGAATAAAGATGCTATTGTAAGTATTATGAAAGTGTTTATGTTTTTTGGTTCAAGCGATCTTTCATCTCACCGCCAAAAATTACTCTGAAAGGGAAAAAGAGGAGTGAAGGATGAACTGGCTTGTCTCATAACACTTTCAATCTCGTTATTACTTTATCTGGAGGAGAATAGATAAATTAGATGGATTAGATTTAGCCTGCACTAACCATTTTACGACTATCTTACTCTCATAAGCTGTATAAAATAATCTTGTTGCAGTAGAAAGAAACTAATCTATCTATATACCTAGGCCGCTTCCCCCAAAGGAAGGGAGGTAGGCGAGACAGGACGACACACTCCCAATTTACTTATCCACACACACACAATTTATTCGTATCTTAGCCCCAACAAATATATAAGTAAATTAATGATATAAAATAAAAACACTCAACGCATACCTCAGCCAGTGTACCAAAATCCTTCCATTCGATCATGACGTTTGACTTTTCTCCCTCCCATAATTCAATAGTTTCGTCCTATGATAGTTTACAGTTATTATTCCAAAGCTGGTACTATTTCTCAACAGTTTTTCCTGATGTAGACAGACAGACAGACATAAAGCCTTTTGAAATTGAGGGATTAAGAGAGAGAGAGAGAGAGAGAGAGAGAGAGAGTGGCAGAGGCAGACAGTGACAGACAGACAGACAGACAGACAAACAGAGAGACAGACAGACAAAAATAGACAGACAGACAGAGAAGGAGACAGAGACAGATAAAAAGAGACTGAGACAGAGACAGAGAATAAGACAATGACTGAGACAGAGACAGATAAAGACAGAGGCAGAGAAACAAACCAATCTAGTCAAAACCATAACCTTCTTAGTGGCAGTAATGACGTCGCCTGGGGAGTGAGCTAAGAAAACGCATGGACTGTGGAAGCTACAAAGTGGCCATCCTTATCTTTCGAAGGACTAGCGTAGAGTGAAAGACAAAAGTCATATCCCGGTTTTGTCCGATGATTATGTGTTACATGTGAATATTATGAGGGCTCTACCACAGCTGCATATTCGTGGTTAGCTAGCTTGACGTTCCTCAAGCTTCATATCAGCTGCTGATGAGATGACCGTATAAACGAACCTAAGAAATTCCGATGCCTTAACTTCCATTTGCGAGTATTGCTTTCTCGGGGAGAAGAAATGTGAACCATATTCGGTCAGGCGATGACGGCTTGGCCGTGACACACCGCAAAACGTCAGACAGACCTAGTATATTTGTCTTGATATGGACAGGGCAAAACAACATGCGTGCAACTACTGGGAAGATGAGAGAGGGCTTGATATACCTTTATTTAAGAGGAATGAATCCCGAACAGATAATTCAAACATTAGGTGTAAGTATAATCGTAGAAAGGTGGATTAGTCGCTTTCGGGAGGAAGGTACAACGGACAGTTGTCATCGTTCAGGTGGCCCTAGTGTTACCAAACCAATACAGGACCAGGAAATAATCACAACGATGGAAGGCAGCAGCTGTAAGCAGTGCTTATTCCTTAAGAGACGAACTGAACCTACAATAAAGCACACGAATAGTTGTCCGTAGACTTCGGTCTTCTGGGTTAAGTGTTCAAACTCCAGTCTGTGAGATTCAATTCGCCATTCATAACAAAACATTCGATTATCATTATACACTGACTATATCCTCATGTGTAACAGCGTTGTTTGATGACAGATGATGCCTTTCACAGCTTTTAATTATCAACTTAAGCTAAGCAGAAGTTAAATTGATAAAGAAGTAGAACCAAAATCCGGAAATGTCTTTAGCTTAGTGAATTGTTGTATTCCGAACATGGTAACAAAAAAGAGAAAACGGTATATATATATATATATATATATATATATATATATATATATATATATATATATATATATATATATATATATATATATATATATATATATATATATATATATATATGTGTGTATCAAATAAAATCAGCAGTCGGAAAAACACATCTGCTTGTTTATATATCGCATTGTTATGAAAAACAGGGTCGCATCCACAGACTAGCCACCTGGAGCAAATGGCATCTCATGTCACTGCTACCACCCGTACGAATGACGCAAAGCAGAACGCACCAAAACTTTAGCCTTTCAGCAGACGTTTTCATTAAATTTCAGGACACGACTTTTGTCTTTGTACACATCACGGAAATATCGAATCAGCCAAGACTCATTTTTCCACCTAAATCATTATGGCGTTCTTCTTCTTCTTCTTCTGCTATAGCTTCAGACGTTTTCATTTAGCTTAGGAGATATTTTCAAACTGGAGGGGTTGGCTGTATCTTTCATTAACATCTTCCCTACCAGGTGACTCTCCAAAGTGGAATAAACTCGTCTGCTGACAACAAGAGTGAACAGAAACTACACTCTTGGACTGAATATGTAAAGGCTCGTTATGTTCCATCCATTCTTCATACAGTCTCTTAGTGCACCATCAGAAGCATGGGTGCCCGGGCTAAGTTGCTCATCCCCGACGTGTAAGACGGGAGTGACTAGTTCCTACTCCCTGCATGGCATTATGTGAATAATAACCGTAACCACTCTTTCGGATGTAGGCTAAACCCTTGTAGGCCGTATTCTTTCGGAAAGCCTTAACTCCCTAAACCGCCAGGAGTATACAGTATTTGCTTATGTGTATACCACCCAGCGTAGTAAATTATTTCGTGGGTTAGAGGAATGTATAGACATCAAGCAATGTAGCGTCCTTTGAAAATAGCTGTACATCGAGGAAGTGGATGGAGGGGGCCCTCACCTACCGTTGTCTGTAGATATTATCCAGACCAAGATCCCAAGAAGTAGATGAAATTTGTGTATATAATAGTCTCCTCCGAGCGAATTTGAAGAATTTCGCCTATAAACTGCACAATAACCCGACATTTTCTAGACTTTGATCGGCATAGTCAGGTGAGTGGTGGCCTGGTTCGAAGTGAGACGCCGGTCCGTGTGACGTCATGCGCGGACAGGTACCCACGTTTGACCATTGCGAACTGACTTCCTGCTACTTTGGGTCTTGATTCTAAAAAAAACAAAACAGGCCATCTTGTTCGACTGATTTTTGCATCTCACTGTACAGTACAGATTTCCCCCAACCAGTGCCGTATCTTTGCATAGTTAACTTCTTTTGCATTTTATTCTTGTTGCTTCCAGACGATTTAATCACCTTTGGGGAGGCTTCTCGAACTAGAGAAGTTAGATATAAGATTAAGAGTTGTTAATCTTAAGCAGGACAAATCAAGCCGAAGCCTTAGCTGTACCAAGAGATTAACGGTTGAATATGGTGCTAGTCAAATAAAAGTGCTATGGAAATGACGCCGGTCCCTAATGCCATCTTATTATGACGTGAGTTACGAGAAATAACCTAAAAAAAAAAAATCTCCAAGATAAAGTGAAAGGAGTAATTTTCACAACTAGAGATCCTCCTCAAGCTGAATAAAGCCGTATATTTAAGCTGAGTAAAAACATCTAGAGGAAGCAAGAATTACCTGAAATAATACCCCACCTGACTGTAGGCGCCAAAACTGTGGACTCTGGCAAGCTTGTGAGCCACGGAATGAGACCATCTGTATAAACCATTCTCATCAGACTCACCGCGCAGTGGAACAAATCCCTGTTCATTACATAATAAAAAGGAAGAGGCCTGTGCAAATGACCACAATTACGCCTAGAAAAAGAGAATACCATAAATGACGGGTTGAATCTCCCCCGCCCTGCTCCTTTCCTCCTCATTTTCTCTACCTGCCCCCTCCCTGCTTCCTCCTCGCCTTCCTCACCTCCCTCCCCTGCCTTCCCATTATCTACCCGTTCCTCCTTCCTTTCTTCTTGCCTCTATACCTTCCCCCCTGCCTTGCCTCCTCTTCTTCCTCCTCCTTCAGCGCTTTCCTCATCTCCCCTCCTCCACATCCTTCTTTCCTGCCTACCCTGTCTTCTTTACCTGTTCCCTCCCACTCCCCACCCCTTCCTCACCTCTCCCCTTCCTAAGCGTCTCCCCATTTCCACCACCTGCCCTCTCCTTGCTTCCTTTCCATTTCCCTCTCCGCCGCCTCTTTCCTTCGAGTCTTCCTCATATCCCCTACCCACACTGCCTCATTCCTCCCCGCCACTCTCATCATTCCCTCATCTCCCCCATCATCTCCATCGCTCCTCTCCCCTCCTCCCCCTACCCATTTGCCCATTTTCATCATAATGAGAGATGTAACTGCTTCAGTCCAACGACGTATTGTGTATTGAATCGTTGTCATCACCAGAAAACTTTACTTTGCTTAGAGAGACTTTACGAACTATCAGTGTTAAATATAGCCTCGAATAACCCTTTAAATAATAGTAGAATTTTTTATGAATGGAAGACAATGGTAATCTGGTGCATGGATTATTTTTTTATTGATTCGTTTTTCTTTCCTCTGTTCTATCAATTAAAAAAAAAAAAAAGACGCCTGCCTTATGTTAAAAAAAAGAAAAAGAAAATCGCCTGATGGAAAAAAAATAAAAGCTAAAATAGAGTGCATCATGGTCGTGAATGCTTTAAAATCATTCTGCTCGGACGTCAGCAGGATTGGAAGCTGTGTGTAAGAGCCCCTCAGCTGTTCATTACGAGTTTCCAAAAACTTCCCTAAAACCTCTCATAATCCCCAGCACCAGGCGTTCCATCTACATTTTCACGTCTTTTTTTTTTTTTTTTTTCCATTCAAACTTAGCCGGTCCGTGATAAGTCAAGACTTAGGCATCAGAGGAGCTTATGTCTGGAATGAAGGAGGGGTTGTGAACTGTGTAAGAGAATTCCAGCTCATTAGGCGACTCTTTGAACTGTCTTGGTGCTGAAGATGGGCGCCTTCGTGTGGTGACGCAGATACAACCGAGATGGTCAACTCCCTAGTTAAACAAGCGCCTCCCACTTGTCTCCCTGTCCCCCTAAAAGAGGGTGATGGGCCGTGGAAGAAGGGCAACTTTTAGCCTGCAATCTACTGGGTTCTCGTTTAGATGAGCCTAGGGTTGCAAGCACCACCACCACCACCACCACCACCACCACCACTACTACTACTGCTACTACTACTACTACTACTACTACTACTATTACTGCTGCTGCTGCTGCTGCTGCTACCACTACCACTACCACTACCACTACTACTATTACTACTACTACTACTACTGCCAACACCACTACTGCTACTACCGCCACTGCTACTACTATTACTATAACCACGGGCATATCATAAAAAGAAATAATCGCAGTGAGGGTGCTCATACCGGCTGCTCAAACCGTCGCTCGCTGAGTTCATCATCCTGCTTCGAATCCTCTGAGCCTGACAGGTCGACGGGGAAGGATTCACGGCCCGGGATGTATCAGTTTAGCATTGCCATTCAGTGAGCTAAGGAGACTTACGCTTATATCGTTTTGAACTTCACCCATTTGGATTCGGAAAGCTGTGATTGTCAAAGCATCGTGATTCAGTGATATGGGGAGGAATATATTTTTTCTCCCTGAACTTCACTCATTTGGAATAATAACACCTTGATATCTTGGCACTGTGGCTCAGTGAGATGAGAAGGAATACACTTATCTGACTTGAACTTTACCCAGTTGGAATCATAACGCTGTGATTGTTTAGCATCGTAATTCAGTGATTTCGCCCGAGCTTGACCCAGTTAGAATCAGACTAGTCATCATGATTCAGAGGGATGAGGAGGACTTCGCTTATTTCATTCTGAACATCACCCAGCTGCACTGAGAACGGTGTAAGTAGCTTGCTATGATTACCCAGAGGGCTACATGGTTTGAAAATTTACGAGATGAGTGAAATGTGTTAGAGACTGTGATTAAATTACCTGAGCTGGAATTTAAGGAACTCAACTATCGGTCATCTTGAGGTTAATGTTGCGGACATTTAAATCATTCAGTATTATGACATCATTTTTTTTTTCATAATTGCCACCACAGGATGATATATTTAGTTTGTGTATATATATGTGGTAGGTGGTGGCGACCATCATCCATTCACTTCATGTAGTGCTGTCTACTTCTTCCTTCACCTTTATCACTCTTTTTGTGCCTGCTCTCCTCTCCTCCTATTTCTCCCATCTTTCATGTTACGTTTTGTTACTTCTCTTTCCTTTTCAGGTGGCTTTACCTTGAGTGACAAGTGTAATGGTTTCCTCTAAGCCAGGAAACCATTTACAGCTCTGGGTGGTAACCATATATCCAACCCACAAGTGTTCCCTGCGTGTCAACAAGTGGGTTGGAGGAGGGTTAGTCCCCTTTCCCATAAAACAACTCAGTCAAACGGCCACCTCTTACGGGATTATGGCGTCTGGCTGTAGACAGACAGATAGCAACTCTGCCATAGTGGATATCGGTTTATTGTGAGAGATTTATTTAAAAGTAAAATCATTAGACCATTTTGTTCTCAAGGGGATTAAACGTATTATATTGCCAGTTCTGCAATGCGTAACTTGTAGGCTGTTAAAATTAGCCCGCCATAATAGTACTTACATTGAAACAAACTTCGACACTTGTTGAACGACAGCCTATATCATTATATAATCCAGATTTGTACTTAGCACCGAGGGATGTTAAAATATGAATTACTATTTTTCGTCGTCTGACTATGAACTTCAGCTTAGCT
>NC_136955.1:23376254-23383754 GCF_032717465.1 Coenobita brevimanus | reverse complement strand
ATATACTGGAAAAAAAAACTACAAGGCTTAAATGTTTTATTTCCGGCACGTTATTTCAGATATGGTTGCTTCTGTGTTTACCTGTTTTTACCTGTTTGTATGCTTATGTACATACCTTTCCCTGTCGTCCCATACTTTCCCTGCCATCTTATACTCTTTCTTCCACCTTATACTTTCTCTGCTACCCAGTACTTTCCCTTGCCATTTCACGCTTTTCTTGGCATTCCATACTTTCCCTGCCACCCCAGACTTCCCCTGCCACCCCAGACTTTCCCTGCCACTCCATACGTACCCTGCCACCCCAAACTTTCCTGCCACCCCATACTTTCCCCTGCCACCCCATACTTTCCCCTGCCTTCCCATAGTTTCTTTGGCACCCCATACTTTCCTTGCCACCCCATACTTTCCCCTGCCACCCCATACTTTCCTTGCCACCCCATACTTTTTCCTTGCCACCCTATAATTTCTTTGCCACTCCATACATTCCCCTGCCACCCTATACTTTCCCCTGCCACCCCATACTTACCCTGCCATCCAATACTTTCCGCTGCCATCCCACATTTCCCCTGCCACCCCATATATTCCCTGCCACACCATAGTTCCCCTGCCACCCCAAACTTCTCCTGCCACCCCAGATTTCCCCTGCCGCCCCATAATTTCCGTGCCAACCCAGACTTTTCTCTGCCATCCCAGACTTTCCTCTGCCACCCAATACTTTCCCTGTCACCTCATACTTTCCCTACCACCCCATACTTTCTCTGCCATCCCATACTTTCTCTGCCATCCCATACTTTCTGTGCCACCCCATACTTTCTGTGCCACCCCATACTTTCTCTCCCACCCCGTACTTTCTCTGCCACCCCATACTTTCCCTGCCACCCCATACTTTCCCTTGCCACCCTATAATTTCTTTGCCAATCCATACTTTCCCCTGCCACCCCATACTTTCCCCTGCCATCCAGTACTTTCCGCTGCCATCCCACATTTCCCCTGCCACCCCATACATTCCCTACCACACCATACTTCCCCTGCCACCCCAGACTTTCCCCTGCCATCTCAGACTTTCTCCTGCCACCCCAGACTCTATCCTGCCACCCCAGACTTTCCCTTGCAACCACAGACTTTCCTACGCCTTTCCATACTTTCCCCTGCCATTCCATACTTTCCCGTGCCATCCCAGACATTTCCTTGCCATCCCAGACTTTTTCCTTGCCACCCCAGACTTTCCCCTGCAGCCCCTGGCTTTCCCCTGCCACCCCAAACTTCTCCTGCCACCCCAGATTTCCCCTGTCGCCCCATACTTTCCCTGCCAACCCAGACTTTCCTCTGCCATCCCATACTTTCCTCTGCCACCCAATACTTTCTCTGTCACCTCATACTTTCCCTGTCACCCTATACTTTCACAGCCATCCCATACTCTCCCTGCCACCCCATACTTTCTCTGCCATCCCATACTTTCCCTGCCACCCGATACTTTACCTACCACCCCATATATTCCCTGCCACCCCATACTTTCCCTACCACCCCATATATTCCCTGCCACTCTAGACTTTCCCCTGCCTCCCCTTACTTTCTCTGCCACCCCATACTTTCTCTGCCATCCCATATTTTCTCTGCCACCCCATACTTTCCCTTACCACCCCATACGTTCCTTGCCACCCCATACTTTTTCTTGACAATTCTTTCTGTTACTCCATATATATGTGTTTTTTTTTTCACACTAATTCCTGCAGAACCATGTATTCCCCTTAGCATTTCATTTTTTCCTTCCAAAATATTTTGTCTTATCTTTCCGCTGCTCTTCTTTCTTCTGTTTTGATGATGACTTGTGTAGTTAATATTTATTGGTCTCTATGGCTCGCTCTTGAGAAGGGAAAAAAAAATGTCTGGCGTTTGCTGGTTTGAAATGCTAAAGTTGTCCTCAGCATGAAAGGGGGATTTATGACAACATAAAAGGATTTGCTGACAACGTGAATGGGTTATTGGTAACGCGTTATTAATAACATAAAAGGGTTATTGGTGACAACATAAATGGGTTATTAGTGACAACATAAATGGATTATTGATGACAACATTAAACAGTTATTAGTGACAATATAAAAGGGTTATGAGTGACAACACAGAGGGGATATATTGACTACACAGAAGGGTTATTAGTGACAACATAAATGGGTTAATGGTGACAACACAGAAAGGATACTGGTGACAACATAAAAGGGTTATTGAGTTTATTGCTGACAACATTAAAGGGATATCTGGGTTATTGGTAGCATAATAAAAGGGATATTAAGGTTAATATTGACAGAATTAAAGGTATTGGGGTTATTGGTGACAACATAAATATTCTCAGGCTCCTATAACTCAATCCCAGCTTAATGAAACAGTTTGATGAAATGGAATACTAGATTTGCTCGACTGTGAAAAGGTTAATGATAAGTTTAACTCTCACATAGCTTTAACGAGATCAGAATGCTGGAGTTGCCTAGACCGTCAGAAGATTAGTACTGGCAATTTTAAGACTCTCAGGCTGCTATGACTCGCTCTTGGCTGAAGGTAATTTGGATGGCATTAATTGAAATTAAGTAAAATCTATCCCGACGAAGAGAGGGCAAGTTTAGGCTATTAAATTAATTTCAACGATGGAAACGTAATTAAAGATGCGATATAGCTCTTTTGTTATGCATTTCTATTTTGAAATTTGTCGTAAGTGTTATTTCTCTATTTTTGCTTGGAAATGTTGTCGCAATTTACGATATATATATATATATATATATATATATATATATATATATATATATATATATATATATATATATATATATATATATATATATATATATATATATATATATATTTGCATATACTGTAGTTAGATTTATTAGAGCCTTACATTTTTTAGTGGTAAATTTTCGTTACAATTTATGGACGCATTTATATTCATGGTATTTAGTTCCAGAGAAGACTATTTTTTTTTTTTAACTGCCCCATAATTGTCTTCAGCTCTGCACTATCTTTACTATTAGGCATCTGTTAAACCTTTTCTTACAAGTATTTATTTTCTCTTACTATTTTCTGTACCACTGAACGATCTTACATGATTTTGGAGGACATACTCTTGTGAAGGAGTGGATGAAATAGGCATCTAACCCCATCAGTTCAAAAAGGTTCTTATAAGCTGAAGAAAAACGTGAAGAGGGAGCACAGATAAGAGGAATGTCATTGCTAGTAAAACTAAATATATACAGTTTACTAATACACAGATATTGCCAGATTCGTACATTACCTTCACTGCTACTAATATTCCCATCTCCAAAAGTATTGAAATTCTTGGTGTCTCACTTAACAGTGCCCTCAACTGGACCTTTCATGTCAGATCACTTGCTAAGGCCGCCTCAAAGAAACTTGGATTATTGTACAGAGTCCGTAACTTCTTCACCGATGAGCAGTTAGCTATAATTTATAAGAGTCATGTGCGCTCTCAGCTTGAATATTGCTCACCCTTGTGGAATGGTTGTGGAGAGGTTGCATTGAGACAACTGGACAAAATTCAGAATAAAGCTGTTAGAATCATTAACAACCCTGCCATTACACATAAACTACCTCCCCTGCAAGTAAGAGGGAATGTTGCCTCCCTTGCATTATTTTACAGATATTTTTTTGGCAAGTGCTCAGACGAAGTTGCGTCCATGATGCCGCCTCTCCATGCCTTCCCTCGTGCTACACGGGCATCTGGTAGCGCTCATGACTGGAATGTCACTCAACCATATTGCAGAACTTCTGCCAATCAGAATTCTTTCATTCCCCGAACTGCATCTCTCTGGAACTCGCTTCCCCAGAGTTGTTTTCCTCCAAATTTCAACCCACAACTGTTCAAGTCTAACTGTTACAGATGTTTTATGAATGGAGGACACCAGTAGTCTGGTGTATGGATTATTTTTTTTTTCCCCCATTTGTTTTTCCTTCCTCCTTTCTGTTATTTAAAAAAAAAAAAAAAGTTAATTGTTCGGTGGTAAAGAAGAAAGAAAGAAAGAAAAAGAGAAGATAGTCACACACACACACACACACACACACACACACACACACACACACACACACACAGAACGACGGAAAGACAGAAAGAACGAAAAATTAATGCAAGAAACACAGTAGATGCTGACAAGTATTTACGATACAACACACACAGGTTGAACTTTGACCTTGCCCTATGACCTTGACCTTTAAGTGATTGTTCTCAAAATTGAATCCCTGCATCCTTGGCCTAATCTGAACCCGTCCATCAAGTTTTACATTAATCTGATCATTTTTTTAGCCGACCTTGCCATGTGGCATAATTCCTAATGTAATATATTTAATTTATTTTGCATTTCGATTTTGAATTTTATCTAAAATTCAAATAGTTCTAAAAGACTATAGTTCAACTACCTGGGTGACTCTTAACACTGTCATCAATCTCGGTGCAAATCACATCAATACACTTTAGCTGAGTAGTGAGTGAGGCAGGAACGTCCGTGGCCCACCCATATATTCTTCACCTGACCGCCGTGACTCCATCTCTCACTCGCCACCCAGCTGTTTTGCGGAAATACAGTAAATGGGTCTTTTGTGTTTGGTTGTTGTGAGATAAATGTTATACTTAAATATTATTTGTTATTATTACTAACTCTACCTAATTATTATTATTATTAACTAACCTATCCAAACTTTTAAGAAAATAATTTCTTCCAAAAAGTAAACTCAAATTTGGAATCAGCGTTAAAAACTGTATTAGTGACAAAATTTACATAGAACTGAGAGAACGTGCACCAAACACAACAGATCCGAAAAATCTCTCGTTATTGAACCAGGAAGACAAAGTCGATGGTCATTATTTTGTATGGAATGTATCTGTGTGGGTCTATGTCGAAAACTCAGATCTCAGAAGTATTGATTGCAGATGGAAAAGTTATTAATAAAAGTTGTTTAGAGTCACAAATTGAGTACATACCAGCACTGGGAGTCATCCAGGATGGATATATAATAGTCATGTTTTCTTCTAATAGTATTATTACAGTTTACTTAGCTCATTAATGACGGGTAGTCTTGTGTATTTTCACTTTTACTTACCAAGTTTTGTACAAGCCACAGTTCCATGAAAAATTTTTCACTGTACGAATATTTTTCATTCTGCGTTATAAAACCAGGATAATCTATTCTACTGTTATTATGTGAAGTTAGATAAATGCTTCTACATAACCATAACTCACAGTTCAGGTTACCCTTACTAACTCTTATGGTCGCCTAGGTGGTAAAGAATTATATATGTGGTAACAAAAGGCAAAAATAACGGGGGATGGGTGAAACACTGAAATGGGGATAAAGTTAAGGGTAGATAAACATGTAAGTAAAACGCCAGGAAGATTAACACTTGCCGCACAATGACTTCTGCAGTTCATTTTTGCAATAGCCAGACGATTTTGTTCTCCCCTTAAATGATCCCAGGCAGTCGGGATAAATTTCCAGTTCAAAATACACCTAGCTGAGCAAAATCGTCAAAGGCGAAGAGGATAAAGTAAAACAGCTTATCGGACAGAAGAGATTAAATATATGGTACTGAGAGCCAGTGAAAACGCACCACCTAATACAGTTACAATAATTGGTGTACAGTTGCTTGTTTCCAACATTTATTTGATTTGGTATGATCATGGTCTCATACGACACCCAGCTGAACAAAAACATTCGTCTTGTTCACCAAACAGTGTGTTAGAGATAGGATTAAAAAAATCAGCCCATTCCACTTGTTGCCTGTTGGTGGAAATGGAACATTTTACTTGTGGGACGAAGGTTAGGTCGTGTGCAAGTGGAATAAGGTCTGTTAGTTTTTGAAAGACTGCCACCATGCCACGTTTGTCATGCCTTGAACGTCATCGTGCCCTAGGGATTTTGGAGGGTGGCATGGTGCAATGTGAGGTAGCCTGTAGAATGGGTTGTCATCATTCAATGACTGTCAAGCTTATCCAGGGGCATCATGAAACAGGCTCAGTTGACGACCGACAGCATCATGAAAGAGTGCATGTCACACAAGAACTTCAAGACCACCACATTCGGATGCTGCATCTCCTGGTCAGATTCCGTTCGACAGCACAAACAGCACGGACGTCTGCGTGTTTGGAGGCGATGTAACGAATGTTATGCTAACTGTTGTGTGAGACAGGGTAATCGCTCAGGTGGACACGGCATCCTGGCACGGGCAGGCTTTGCAGTCGA
Organism: Coenobita brevimanus; assembly: GCF_032717465.1. Lineage (NCBI taxonomy): Eukaryota > Metazoa > Arthropoda > Malacostraca > Decapoda > Coenobitidae > Coenobita > Coenobita brevimanus. The sequence goes on along the minus strand of NC_136955.1, from coordinate 23,377,511 downwards.
CCACAAAACACCTCCAGTATTCATCGAAGACAGTCTGAGGGCTCGAGGATACGTCGACAACATTCTCAGGCCCCATGTGATCCCGTCTCTACACGACCATTCATATGTAACAACGTTGCAACAAGATAACGCTGTTTGCGTGTTGCTTTTGTCACAACTGAGCTTATGCAGGCTGAGAATATGAACATATTGCTATAGTTTACATTCTCACCTTATTTAAACCCAAATGAACATGTGTGGGATTATCTTAAGAGGCGTCTATCGTCGCGTGACTCCAAACCACGAAGCAGACAACTGATCCACTCAGTGCAAGAGAAGTGGGAGAGACTTCCAAAGTAAGCACTGCGTGAACTGGTGTCCAATATGGTGCGTAAGTTAAATCTTGTATGGCTGCGAATGGTGGCTACACCCCGTACTGACTGACACGCATAGTATGGAATTGCCTGTCTATGGGTCAAGTAACGGATGCACAGATGACTGTTTATGTAATGAATTTCTTGAGCATATATTCTGTCGTAAACTTGTAGGAGATATTGATAGTCTCACTCTGTGAACTACTTTTAGATATGTCGAAATTTACAAACAATAAACCATAGGTAACCTAATGGTGCGTTTTCATTGTCACAGTATAATTCAATATACACCTGACATCTTCAATATAATCACCTCAGTCAAGTACCATAAAACACCCTCTGATCTGACTCCACATGACCATCAACGGAAATGAAAAGGTCTTGGGATCTTAGGTAAAACAGACGTACTAAAAAATTTCCATTCTATCATCAGAAGGGCCCGGCCAAAACGATAGACCACTCTACCACTCCTCGTCCATTTACTCGACAGAGAAGCCTTGGTAGTTGTCAGTGGGGCTCCAGTGTCCCTCCTCCATTACTATTACCCGACGACACATAAACGTGAACAGAAGACACAGGAGCAACACACAATAACATTAAACTAACTGAACTAATGGACTAAAAAGGTAGCTGAGTAGCAACCCAGAAGTGAAATGGAAGACGCAGAAAGACAAGATGAGAAATAAACATTAGAGATTTCCCTGGGATTGTAAGGAACTGGTTAAGAGGCAAGAGTTCCAACCGGAGAAAGAGGAGAGAGGCCTTCATTCTTCAGTGGATATTATTAAACTTCATAATAATGACGATGATGGTGATGATGATGGTGATGATGACAATGATACTGATGATGATGATGATGATGATAATAATAATGATGAACTTATTATGACAGACACAGAATACA
>NC_136955.1:23368754-23373754 GCF_032717465.1 Coenobita brevimanus | reverse complement strand
TGCTCACGTAATGCCACTCATGGATGAGTGAGGCTGGTCACTCTCATCTTAAATGTCAGGACCAACTTGCCTAGCCCCGGGCTCCTATGCACCTCATAGGGCAACGTAGGATTGGATGATGGATGGATGAATGGATTATTATTATTATTGTTATTATTGTTATTATTATTATTATTATTATTATTATTAATTATTATTATATTATTATTATTATTATCTTTCCTCCTCCCTTCTGTGACTACACTGAGTGACAACCCAAATGATTTCCTGTACACTGGGAAACCATTTACTACGCTGGGTGGTAACCATATAACTAAATTTTGGCGCCTGGTGGTCTAATGGGTAATTAGGGCGCTCCAGTCGGCAGGTTTATATCCAAGGGATGGTTGGGGTTATTGCTCACGTAATGCAACTCAGGGATTAGTGAGGCTGGTCAGTCTTATCTTATATGCCAAGACCAACTTGCCTAGCCCCGGGCTTCTACGCTCATCATGAAACAACACGGAATTAGATTATGTCTGTATGTATGTTATTATTATTGTTATTATTATTACTATTATTATTATTATTATTATTATTATTATTATTATTATTTTATTATTATTACTACTACAAATGTTTTCATTATCAGTAGTACTAGTAGTAGAAGTGATATTAATGTGAAGGGAAAGGATTTGTAGGACAAGACAGAAGAGGGCTCGAGGGATGATGGATGGAGAACGAGGGCTGGAGAGGGGAGGTGAAGGAAAAATAGAAGGAAAGGGAGAGGCAGAGGAATATAGGAGAGAAAGCGTCTGTTTATACCTACCAATCCATCTATTAATTAATCTGTCTTTCTATATATCTATTTATCTGTCTCTATCTACGTATATTTGTCTATCTGTTATTATACCTGCCTTATTTTATATCTACCTTTGTGTCCAAATACTTGCTATGAAACTATCAATATCTCGAGTTAGCATATCGTTTTATCTCTGTTTATGCCCCTCCTCCCCCCCTCTCTCTCTCTCTCTCTCTTCTCTTCTCTTCTTTTTTCTCCTCTTCTATCCTCTCCTCTCTCTCTCTCTCTCTCTCTCTCTCTCTTGTCACATTCTCTGATAGGTGACAGCGAGCACAGGACTGGCAAGCATTTTCTGTCCCTCCTCAGTAACAACCTTTCTTCCACGACAAAATACTTGGAAGGGGACTGAAGGGGATGTTGTGCAGAGGGGAGAGGGGTTGGAGAAGGACGAGGGAAAATTGGACAGGAAAAGAATGACAGTAATGAGACGGTGTAAAGTGAATGGGCATAACAAGAGGAAGAAAAAGAGCAAGAAGTAAGGGAAGAAGAACGGTAGGATGAAAGGGAAGGGAAGAAGAGGAAGAGGAAATGGAAGAAGATGGAAAAGAAGAAAATGACGAAGATGAAGAGAAGGAAGAGGGATCAGAGGACAAAGATGAAGAGGAAAAGGAAAAATATGAGTAGGATGAGAATGAAGGAAGAAAAAGGGATGATGATGATGATGATGATGATGAAGATTAAGCTGAAGATGAGTTTTGGTTAGACTGAGAGAACCAGCTACTGATTTATTGCTGCAGCAGGACTATAGGGGCTTTGGGAGAGGCAATTTTTTCTAAGACATTTCAGACGAAAGTGATGAGTTGCTTTTTCCTGAGTGGTACTGTATGAGAAATATCCCAGCTACCCCTCAATGTAAACGTTTATGGGTTTCATCCATTTGGTGGACCTTAATCCACTAAATTACCAGGCGCCCAATTGGCTATGAAGTTGCCATCCAATGTAGCAAATGGCTTCATGAGATACAAGAAACATTTTTATTTGTCACTCAGTGTAGAGTCACCTGAGGGTAGCACTAGACTAAGGGGAAAGGTTCGAGTCTTTGCCTGTTATAACTCACACTGAAAGGATTAAATAGACAAATTATAGGTGGGAAAACAACAGTGGGATCAATGACCCATCAGATTGACCGATAAAGATGTCAAAATATGTGTCTGGCTAAGAGCCACATAAAGGACATTGATATTACCAAATCCAAAATAGTGACTGCATTATAAGGTGGAAGAATGACGAGATGTTGATGAAGCAGAAGTATTGAATTATAACTTAAACAGGGAATGTATTACCCGTCCAGAATGACGACAAAAAGCTGTAGGCAGTAAATGCATCGTCTGCTTCGGTATGCAGATGGATTTATGATGGTGAAGAAAGCAATGTTGTTGATGCATATGATGTAGCCGGGTCCAGTCTTCACTTAATCTAAGGCCTCGTTCATATCAAATGCTTGCTGGCACGTGAGGGAGTTTGGCATCACTACAACTCAAAAATAGGATGGGACGAGGGCGAGTGTGGGCGAGAACCCTGGATTTCAGTGATACAGATTGCCCACCCGCGTCAGCAAGCATTTGGTGTGGACGAACAGTAAATGGTACCTTTACACAATTCTACCTCCTTAACATCGGAAAACACGTCGCTGTTACGGTAAAACATTTCATACCAAACTCTTATTTATTCATTAGTAGGCACTATAGTAAATAATACTGATTGAACTTCACTACAGCGAGAAACGTAGAAAATCTAATACCATAGCTAATATAATGAATACAAACATTATATATCACAGTAATCTGAAAACAGGCGTTGCAGTATCAGTCCCATGCGAGATGTAAGGTATTATGTAAACTCGATTTTTTTTTATTACAATTCAGGAAAGGCAGAGAGAGAGAGAGAGAGAGAGAGAGAGAGAGAGAGAGAGAGAGAGAATGGAAGAAAAGCCAGTTAAAAGAAAGGAGGACGTATCATATGGAAGTAAGAGCCGAAAAGGACAAACTTCTTCAGCTCTATGACGTAATTACTCGTTCGTTCTTGGTATTTTCAGACGATTTTATTCAGGTATGGAGAGATTTTTAACTGGAAGGGTTAGATGCAGTCATAACAAACTCCTTCGCTACTGCAGCTTGTGGTGTGGATGTGGATGTGATAGAAAGCGTTAGAAATACACTGAGGTGGTTTGGCCATGTGGAGAGAATGGAGAGCGAGCGACTAACGCGGAGAGAGTATCTGAGTGAGGTGGAGGGGGAGAGGGGAGACCGAGGATGAGATGGGGGGATGGAGTGGAGACGTATATGAGAGAGGGGTGTGTAAGCTAGGGGGAGGGCAGCGAAATGGCAGGGGACAGGGTGACATGGAGGCGATTTGTTTGTGGCCACCTCTTGCGAAATGGCAGGGGACAGGGCGACATGGAGGCGATTTGTTTGTGGCCACCTCTTACGGGATTGAGGCGTCTGGCTATAGAAGGATAGATACACTACTACAGGTCCTTCGTAGGCACAGCAAAAATAGCTTGAAGGTAGCAGGCAATATTATATGAAATGCGTCAGGGGAGTTGATGGGACTAACTTTTGAATATCAGAATTTCTTTCACCTGAACTAAATCGCCTGTGATTAGCTTGTACACAACTGTTTGAAGTTCCAATAGCAGAGAACAAGTAAAAGTGAAGGTGGCGGTTGACATCTTAAGTTGTTTAGTGTCAGTGCTCATCCATGCAATTTAGGCCTTGGAACCTGTGGCGGATAATTCATTCACCGTCTTGGTATACACATCCAGGGCTAATGCATCATCCAGGTTACCTCAGTTATCTTCCCTAGGTGTTAAGTCAGGTACAGGAGTAATTTACCTACTAACCAAGAAGGATTTGAGCGACACCTGAGTTGAGTGAAACCAGCTGTCAAAACTAGTGGTCGTATATTCAAATCTTAAATCGCAAAGTGGATGGCAAACCTCTATTTCCAGAAGGTCATTTATGGAACCCCTGTAGTTATTAGGTATAGTCAGCCTGCATCCCATACTACTGAACGCAGTCAGCAATAATATATAAAGGCCAAAAAACGTTCCATCATCATCACCTACTTCGAAAATCACCATAAAAAAAATGAAGGGCTGCATGTCATTTTGCGATTTCAGATTTGCACATACGACCCTAGGAATAGAAACTGGTATAAATCTGGCGCCACCTTCGTAGATAGCAATGTTAGCCACTCAGTCACAGCGGAGACCTAGAAAAGATTATTTGAATTAATTATCAAACCTTCCACTGCAAGGATTTGTGTCAGGTGAATCCAATCTTGTGGTTTAATCCTCCTTAAAGTGACACAGAGCTCCAGCCTCAGTGAAGAGTTCAAGAAAGGCATAAGTAAAAGAAAGAATAGACGAAGAAAGAGGAGAGAGAGAGAGAGAGAGAGAGAGAGAGAGAGAGAGAGAGAGAGACAGACAGACAGACAGACAGACAGACAGACACAGAGAGAGAGAGACAGACAGACAGACAGACAGACAGACAGATAGGGAGAGGGAGAGAGGTGTAAGTAGGAAAGAAAGGAAAGGAGAGAAAATATAGGATGATAAAGGAGTCATTAGGAGGGAAAGAAGAGCAGTGAGAAAACATAGCCTGAAAGGGAGGGGGAGGAGGAAATATGGGGAAAGAAAGAGAGGAATAAAGAGGGAATTGAAAATCTACAACACAATAAATAATGAATGTAAAAAACGATGCTTCATATATTCATTATAAAAGAGGAGATAGTGGATGAAAAGAAAAAGAATTAGAAATACTTTGAGAGAGAGAGAGAGAGAGAGAGAGAGAGAGAGAGAGAGAGAGAGAGGAGGGGGAGGGATAACTAATGTGGTGACCGGAAAATGGAATTTGATGTTAGAGTGGAGGGGGAAAGAAACGAGCTGGCAGGGGAAAACAGCTAGGGAAAACGAGGTGATAAGGGAAAAGTGAGATGGCAGGGGAACTTATTGAGGTGACAGGGAAAAACTAGGTGACAAGGAAGATAATATAAACAGGGAAGAAATTAGGTAGCAGGGGAAAATACAGGCGTCAGGGAAAGATGGTAAGTGGCAGGGGAAATAAGGTTAGTGGTAGGGGAAAATCGTGATGTCAGAGGAAAACAGGATGCGAAGGAAAGAAACAGGGTGGCAGGGAGAAAAGAGAGTGGCAAAGGA
>NC_136955.1:23353754-23363754 GCF_032717465.1 Coenobita brevimanus | reverse complement strand
CCTGAGTTTTTGTTAATAAAGTTCAATTACCTTTACTGGCCTGGGTGAGCTGGAATTAAGTGTGGATGGAGGAATGAGCGTGTTGGTGAAGTGGAGAGCAGGGAGATTGGAGAGAGATGGATAGAAGATGGATTTTTTTTTTTTTTTGTGAGGAAAAAAGAACTAAAGGCCACGAGCCCGCAATAACTGTTCCCTTCAAGAGAAAAACAAAATACGAGAGAGACAAATTCAAGATTCGATCATTTCGAGATGACTGCACACACTGCGTTTGAAAGACTGGAGATCATAGGAAGCAGGAAATACAGACAGAGGGAGACAGTTCCAGAGTTGACCTGTTGCATAAATGAAGGACTGGGAGTAACGGTTAACTCTTGCATTAGAGAGTTGGACAGAAAAGGGACGAGAGTTTGCTGCTAGACGGGTGCTACGCGCCTGTCGTAGACGTGGAGGAATACATGCAGACAGTTCAGAGGAGCAGTGACCATTGAAGTAGCGATAGAAAAGAGATAAAGATGCAACAGTGCGACGAAGAGACAGAGGTTGAAGAGAGTCAGTAAGAGGAGGAGAGTTAATGAGACGAAAAGCCTTTGACTCCACATAGATGGAAAGATAGAGGGATAGATAGGAACACACACACACACACACACACACACACACACACACACACACACATTGGGGGAGGCGGTGGCTGAATCGGTAGAGAGGCGGCCTGCAGTCCTGTTGGACCCAGGATCGAATCCCGGCTGGGGCAGGGAACAGTTTAAGGATTTGAATTTTCCTAAAAGTAGACTTTCCTGATCTACCAGATGAGACGCCGACATGTAAAAATACCCCCGCTAATACCGACACACCAGTCCTGTATGAGACAGCCCTAGCATGTATTCAATATGGATGGTGGGTGTTAGCGCTGAAGTGGGGACACGTGAAAGTGTAGGAGGACTACTGGGCCTTGGGACAAGTCACGGCCCCCGAGAAATAGGCCCTGAAGCCTTTGTCCAGAGTCGAACACGTAAACACACACACACACACACACACACACACACACACACACACACACACACGCAAAATGTCATCCGAGCCTCCAATGAAACAGGTCATATTTTAATTTACTCATAGGCACTCTCATAGGCAAACCCAGATAAACGAAAGGCAGGTGGACAGACAGGCAGAAAGAGAGAGAGAGAGAGAGAGAGAGAGAGAGAGAGAGAGAGAGAGAGAGAGAGAGAGAGAGAGAGAGAGAGAGAGAAGCAGGGAGAAGGAGGGGTAGGGAAAAACTGGCAGAAGGAGAAACAGAGAAAAGCAGACAGAAGGAGAGACAAAGAAAAGCAGGCGGAAGGAGAGAGAGAGAAAAAAAGAAACAAGGAGAAGGAAGGGCAGAGAAAAATAGGCAGGAGAGACGGAGAAAAGAAGACAGGAGGAAAGGCAGAGAAAAGCAGGCAGGAGAGACAAAGAAAAGCAGACAAAAGGAGAGGCAGAGAAACAGTAGACAGGAGGATAGAGAAAAGCAGACAGGAGAGACAGGGAAAACATGCAGAAGGTGAGACAGAAAAAGGCAGGCAGAAGGAGAGGCAGAGAAAAGCAAGGAAAAGGCGGAGCAAAGAAAACAGGCAGAAGAAGAAGCAGAGAAAAGCAGACAGAAGGAGAGGCAGAGAAAAGCAGGGAGAAGAAGGGGCAGAGAAAGCAGGCAAATGGAGAGACAGAAAAAGGCAGGCAGAAGATGAGGCAGAGAAAGAGAAGACAGAAGGATAGATAGAAAAGCAGGCAGTAGGTGAGACAGGGAAAACAGACAGAGGATGAGACATAAAGAGGCAGGCAGAAGGAGAGACAGAATAGCAGGCAGAAGAAGAAGCAGAGAAAAGCAGGCAGAAGGAGAGACAGATAAAAGCAGACAGACAAATTCTGACAGGTACAGGATCCGTATTCAAAAATTTTCAACTCACAAAAATTTATTCACGGCAAAATCTCACTTCCTCCTTTACCTTTTACCTTTCCACTCAAGACCAGGGAAAGGCTGGAGTGGGAGGCGTGTAGAGTGACTTTTGACTGCAACTGTACATATAGGAGAAGGCATTTCATAGATATATAGATTGATCAAGAACAGGACTGATTAACAGCCATTGACATACTGTACATGGATTGTTTGACTGACTGATTGACTGATCGATTCATTTCATTGGGAGGCCGGAAAATCATCATAGATATAGATTTACATAGACAGGTCAACCGATATAGATGGAAAAATACACATATAAATAGACAGATCGGCCGTGAGAGAGAGAGAGAGAGAGAGAGAGAGAGAGAGAGATAAGGTGGGAGTTGCAGCTCTGAAGATAAGAGAAAATTCACACACACACAAAAAGAGAATAGTGATAAAGTGGAAAAACAGCACTAGTAAAAAAAACTCGTAAAAAAAGAGGAGGTGAGAGCGTGACTTCGTAAAACTGGAGCCAAACTGAGTAATTTAGAATGCATATAAAAGATTTTATGATCTGTATTCTTTGTTATATCTTTTCAACATTCATTTTCTCTTTTCACTTACCAAATAAAAAGATAAGCAAATAGATAGTTGCACAACCAATGAGGAAAGCACTATGTAAATATTCTGCCACAGTGTTATAATTATGCAACCTCCTCGTTACAGATCTATCTGTCTATCTCGGCCTATCCATCTCTCTATCTATCTATTTATTGCCAGATACCTTCATCCCGTAAAGGGTGGCCAGAAACAAATTGCCCTCACATCACCCTGTCCTCTGCCATTGAAATCTCACCCTCTCTTATATATCTCTCTGCTCCTTCCATCCATCTTATCCTTGGTTTTCCCCCTCCCCCTGCCCCCTCCTCTTTCCTCCTATTCCCTCCACCTCCTTCACATACACTCTCCAAGTCAGTCTCTCATTCTCCATCCTTTCCACACGGCCAAACCATCTCAAAGTATTTCTCTTAACACTTTCAATCACATCCACATCGTAATAAATCAGTGTCCCTATTTCAGTTGTAGGTCCAAAGAAACTAGGGTAAAGAAGCCCTGCCCAGTGATATCTTAGTCGGCCCAGGAAATGAACACAGACCTCTTCCTTGCAGGGAGGATAAATAAGTTCTTATTTCACAAAGAGTTCGTTAAAAGATTAGAGAAACTGCGTAATATAAAGTAGATGAATGGATCTGTAGTCTGTAGTTTCCACTGTATCTATTCATCACTTTCCTCCCTAAAGCAGGTGTTCTTAAAGAAGTACCTCGATACCCCCTGGGGTTATCGAATTGAGCTCTTGGAGTTTTTATTTTATTTTTTTTTTTTGTGTGTGACCGATTCTGGGCATAGGCTTCACAGCCTGCTCTCAGGGCCCATTAGTCCTCCTATGTACCGCACACCTCTACATGTCACCACTTCGGCGCTAACACCCATCGTCCATACTAAATAAATGCAAGGGCTGTCTCATACAGGACTGGTGTATTAGTATTAGCGGGGGTATTTTTACGACATGTCGGCGGGTCTTTTGGTAGATCAGTAAAGTCTGATATTTATGATTTTCAAATCCTTAAACTGTTCCCTGCCCCAGCAGGACTTGAACTCGAGTCCGTTAGGACTGCAGACCAACTCTCTACCGATTGAGCCACCGCCTCCCCAGGTATCCAGAAAGACATTATAAAAAAATAGAGAACAATTTGTGTTTGGTAACTACACTAAACTTTTTTTTTGTGTGAATGTTATTTTCTTGAAAACAAAATTAAAAGTATCCATAGAATTCCGCTGCTCGTACATCGCCATTCCCTTTTCTCATGTCACATAAAACTAATAGTAAACGGCGTAACAGTATCGGAGAGAAGGTATCAGGTTGACTTGGAGATGAGCCTGTGAGTATCGGGGCCGAGAAAGTTTAAGAACTATTGCCTTAGAGAGACAGATAGAGGGATTAATAGATAACTGGCGTAGATTAATAGATAGATCATCAGATACCTGTACATGGATTAGTATTTTCTTTAACGATAATCGGTAATAACTGCCAAATTTCCCCTTTTTCCCCACTTCCAAGACAAGGACCCCGAAGCTAGGCTACAGTTAGCCGGGAATATTTATAGGTAAGAGACTGATCCACGCCACTACAGTATTATCACATGCACTGTATCCATCTATCTATAGTCAGATGCCGTAATCCTGAAAGGGGTGGTCACAGACAAATTGCCTCCACGTCGCCCTGTCGTCTGTCATTACGCTGCCACAACCCACACACCCCTCTCTCGTATACTGTACCTCTCCACTCCATCCCATCCTCGGTCTCCCCCTCCCTCTCCCCTCCTTCCACCTCACACTCTCCCCGTTTGTCTCCTACCCTCTAGCCTCTTCACATGGCCAAACCACCTCAATATATTTCTCCTAAAGATTTCTGTCACTGCCAGATTGACACGACAACGCTCCTTCATTACCTTATTTTGTCAATCTGTCTCTCCATGTACCTCCACATGTTCCTCTTAAATAACTCATTGCCACTGCTCTCATTCTTGACTTGTGTCCTTCCAATAAAGTCCAAGTCCCGCTTCCATACTTTAGAGTTGGCATCACAATATTATCATGCAGTGACCTTTTTACTTACGTGCTCACTTACCTTATTTCTTATCACTGCTTTCAAAGAACCAGCAATCTTTCTTCCCTGATGTACCCTTTCAAACCCTTTATCCTCTACACTTCCCTCCTTACTCATCACATTTTCAGTTTCCTAACCACCCAGCTTCAATGTGCATTCAGTGACTTCATTTCTCGCGAGACAGTAACTTTATTCTTCCCTACATTCACCTGTAAATTTCGTTTCTTACACACTTTCCCAAAACCATTCGCCAAGCCTTGTAGTTCCCCTTTGTCTTCTTAACTATACAGATGTCATCTGCAAACAACAGAACAAAGTTTCCACACACTGCCCTCTCTCATTAGGGCCACTCCAACATCCAGTGCCCTACCATGCAACGCTTTTAAATAATCCCATTCATATATAGATTGGACAGCCTTGGAAGCATAACATATCCCTGTTTCAGTTCAACATTTAGATAGATTAATTCACTCGGTTCACCATCCACACGCATTGCAGCCCTAGTGTTCTCAATTGTGCATTCCACGGCATTCAACAGTTTCCCATTTACTCCATATAATCTTAAAGTTTTCCACATTCCATATCTATCCACTTTGTCATATTCCGTCTTCAAATCCATGAAGGCCACACAACTTCTTTCCTTTTTCTAGAAACTTTTCGTAAAGGATGAATACCTGATCTACACAACCACTTCCATTACCCAACTAATTCCTCTCTTTTTTCCCTAAGTCTGTCAATAAGTATCCTACCATATACTTTTCCTACTACACTAAGAACAAATTGCTCTAGTGATTACCATACCTTTTTTTTTTTTTTTTTGCCTTTGCCGTTGTGCTGGCGAATAACTATACCTGACTTCCAATCGTTTGGGACTCTACCCTCTTCCCAGCCCAAATCTGCACATTATCATCATCCGTTCTACCACTATCTCTCCCCTATGCTTCAGCATTTCACTGCACAATCCATCAGTTCCTGGGGCATTCCCCATTTTGACATTCTTGTTTCCACTACCATCCTACTGATCTCTTCCTCATTTCTCGTCTCTCTCCTTCTCTCAGACATCCCCCAGCCACTTATACTCGCATACCTTCATTATCTGAGCTTAACAATTTCTTAAAGAGTTCTCTTTATATGTTCACTGTAACCAGGCCCAGATATTCGCCTTTTGCAACTTATTTCACGAAGCTCAGTGAGAGGGTAAGACAATACTGAGTCTGTACATACTTTCGACAGCATCTCTCCGTGACTAGCACCATATTCTAGTGTTAATCTATTGTTATATCAGCATTCTAGGTGGAGAGATGGCAGTTTAAGGACAAGATAAAGTGAAAAGGGTATAGTAGTGTTTACATGTTATGAAAACCTCTGGCCACCTTTGGGATTAAAACCTAGGCATTTAAGTCTCAGTAAGCCCTTTCCCTGGTGCTCTACCAATTTTGCCACCACCACGGGCGACTATAGTTCGTTTACACTAATTTAGTCTAGATTTTTTTCTTTTGGAGTTTATTTCACGTAGCTCAGTGACAGAATCGGACAATACTGCAGCTCTACATCATTCTCTCAGCACTCCTTCGTGACTGACACCATATTCTAGATTTAATTTATTGTTATAACTCGGCACTGAAGATGGGGAGATGGAAATTTTAGGCCAAGTTAGAGTAAAAAGGGTATAGTCTTTTCTCTAATTGTGCACTCTGTCTTCTCAGTACTCATTTTATACTCTAGACAGACAAGCAACAGAATGTACAGAGAAACGACAAGTTGTGATAGCATTGATCCGTGAAAGTACTCCCCACCCCTTGCATGGAGCCCCAAATCACCTCGCCCTTTGACGTTTTTCTTCTCTTCTGATCCACGCACCCCGACCAATTGCTCACTACCCTCCCCACATAGCACTACCCTCCCCACATAGCACTACCCTTCCCACATAGCACCACCCTCCCCACATAGCACTACCCTCCCCACACAGCACTACCCTCCCCACATAGCACTACCCTGCACATAGTACTACCCCACCAAATAGCATTACCTTTCCCACATAGCATTACCCCACCACATAGCACTACCCCCCCACATAGCACTACCCCCCACATAACACTACCCCCCACATAGCACTACCCCCTCCCCACATAGCACAACCCCTTCCCACATAGCGCTACCCCAGCACATAGCACTACCCTCCTCACATAGCACTACCCTCCCCACATAGCACTACCCCCTCCCCACATAGCACTACCCCACCACATAGCACTACCCTCGTCACATAGCACTACCCTCCCCATAGCACTACCCTCCCCACATAGCACTACCCTCCCCACATAGCACTACCCCACCACATAGCACTACCCTCCCCACATAGCACTACCCTCCCCACATAGCACTACCCCACCACATAGCACTACCCTCCTCACATAGCACTACCCTCCCCATGGCACTACCCTCCCCACATAGCACTACCCTCCCCACATAGCACTACCCCACATAGCACTACCCCCACATAGCACTACCCCCACATAGCACTACCCCCACATAGCACTATCCCACCACATAGCACTACCCCACCACATAGCACTACCCCCACATAGCACTACCCCCACATAGCACTACCCCCCACATAGCACTACCCCCCACATAGCACTACCCCTCACATAGCACTGTCCCACCACATAGCACTACCCCACCACATAGCAACCCCCCCACATAGCACTACCCCCGCATAGCACTACCCCCCACATAGCACTACCCCCACATAGCACTACCCCCACATAGTACTACCCCCACATAGCACTACCCCCACATAGCACTACCCCCCACATAGCACTACCCCCACATAGCACTACCCCCACATAGCACTACCCCCACATAGCACTACCCCCACATAGCACTACCCCTCACATAGCGCTACCTCTCACATAACACTACCCCCACATAGCACAACCCCCCACTTAGCACTACCCTCCCCACACAGCACTACCCCCCACATAGCACTACCCCCACATAGCACTACCCCCACATAGCACTACCCCCACATAGCACTACCCCCACATAGCACTACCCCAACATAGCATTACCCCCACATAGCACTAACACCTACATAGCACTAACCCCACATAGTACTTCCTTCATGTAGTACTACCCCGCACTTAGCACTACCCTCACATAGCACTACACCCCCACATAGTACTACCCCCACATAGTACTACCCCCACATAGCACTACCCCCCCCACATATCAATAGGTAACAATAGGAAAAGCATCATCAATTGGCGGTCACTCACCTTTTAGGCCTGCAGCGGCGAGACGAGTTCGAGCCCCAAGCAAGTAAGGGTGCTTTCACGGGTGGGTGTTGTCACAGTATGGAGACAGATAAAATAGATACTGGGATGGATAGATGGCATTATCTCTGACGGACCATGTTAACTGTCTCATGGCCAAGAAAACCCTAGTAGTCTTTTCTGCTAAGGCTAGACTGTCACTGGAGCCCGAGGGTGTTAATGCCGTCACCATTAACCCTCGCACGGTTGGGGCAACTCTTGTATATCTTCTAACACTATAGCTTATTTTGATCTCATCTGAAAAGAGACGAGCCTTAAGCTTTCAAAAACTGGCAGCTGACTGGTTGTCCGGGTGCATTCATTAGTAACGACACATTTTAATTTATTTATAATAAGGATCCCAAAAACCGTTTGACAATGAGATTGTTAAAATGAATTATTATATATAGTTATCTGCTTTGACTAATTGGCCTTACAAAGATTTTTAGACGGCCCAGAAAATGTGACATTTTTAATTCTCTGGACAAGCCAAAACACGTCCAGATAAAGTTTTACGATTACCTTCATTTTTCTCCCATGTTCAGGCAAATTCAGGTAAATTATGTCATTACTGCGATAGTTTGCACAATCTAACCTAATAAAACATCGGAATTCCAATAGAATATGACATATTCCCTGAATTTTGATGAATGGTAGACACTGTGGGTGGGGCGGGGGGTTGGCCGCTCGTGGGATGTTTCACTTGACTAGCAGACGAATATTTTAATTTACTTGAAAGCCTTTTGCTGTCGCATCAGTTTACATAATGCTTTCTACTTTTGCAGCATCAGTAAGTTTTCTCTCTTTCTGATTTCTAATATCTAGTTACATCTTACAACAGTGCAGTGACAAGGTATGGACTGCGGGATATTTAAAAGTGATGATGACACATAACTTCTTCATCCATGCCTACCAGTCGTTTTTCATTGTATTTCCAATATTTTACGGGGTTAGATTTTACAGAATGTCGCAGTAAGGACATGATTCACCTTAACTTGCCTGAACATGAGAATAAAAATCATGGCACTCTGGAAACATTACCTGGACGTGTTTTGATTTATCCCGAGAGTTAAAAATTTCACACGTACCGGTATTTGGGCCATCTGACAAACTTTGTAAGGCCAAGTTTTTAAATTAATTTATGCAATTAACTTACAATATTTTATTTTAGAAAACTTGTCCTCAAACAGATATTGTAACCCTTGTAATAATAATAATAAAAAAAAAAGCGTCCTTAATAATGAATGCACTAGGACAACCAATCAGCTGTCAGCTTTCAAAAATTTAAGTTTCGTCTCATGTCAGATAAGATAAAATACTCGTAAGATATAGACGATTTTATTCAGCTGAGTAAGTCATGAGCATGGGTGCTGAATAATACACAGTTGATGTTATATGAAATGCATTGAAAGACTCTGTGATAAAAAATTCAGTACTATTGTTATTATTAATTTTAATCCATAGATACAGAGTCACGGAAGAAAATAATCAACTAACAAGACAGATAGATAGAGGCAGACTGACAGATAGAAAGGTAGATAGACAGACAGGTAGGGAGGAAGATATTGGTTGACTGACTGACTTAACTGACTGATTTTTTGACAGCATGGTTGACTGATTATTAGATGGACAGTCACAGACATAGATTGATAAAGGCAGACAGATAGACAGGTCGAGAGATAGATAGACAGAGACCCTTAAGATACAGACCAAATGATAGATAGTCAGACCAGTACACTGATAGGAAAGGTCTTTTGTCACCTGACGAGACTAGTGACAGTCTGAAATATATACTGCGAAAACTCTCAAGGGAAGATTTGTGCACTAGCTCTTTCCTCCCCCAGATAGACAGATAGATAGATAAATAGATGGGTATACTGAAAATGGATGGATAGGAAGATTGATAGATGGAAAGGGTGATGGAATAACAGAAGATGGGTATAAATAAATATAGGAAAAGAGATTGATAGGTAGAGATAGAAAGACAATAAACAGACAGACAGAGAAGAATGGACAAACTGATAGATAGACAGACATATATAAGCAGACAGACATAAAGATAGTTAGCTAGACAATTAGCTAGCTAGTTAGACAGATAGACTG
>NC_136955.1:23323754-23351254 GCF_032717465.1 Coenobita brevimanus | reverse complement strand
TTATACCATGAAGCGTTCATTCAAACCTAGGAGAAACTCTAACTCTGAAACTCTTAATGAAGACTACATCTAACTTCTTCAGTTAAAAAAGTCTCACCAACACCCGCCCGCATCCACTGGTGTGCTCGTATGGGTCAGTCACGCAAATCCCCCGCCCACACCCGCCCGCACCAGCAAGTATTTGATGTGGACGCGCACTTAGTCTGAGTAAATAACGATTAAAAGCAACAGATATATAATAAATATCTCTTTGGATAGAAGGGAATAATACTCAGTCGAATATTCTCTATTTACTCTAACTTGGCCTACAACTGTCCTCTCTCAACCTTTAACACTAAGCTGCCATAAGAGATGAATACTAGAAAACAATGCTAGTCACGAAAAAGTGCTATGGAAAGGATATAGCGCTGTAGTAATGCCTTCTTCTGAACTACGTGGAATTAGCTGCAAAGGATGAAAATCTGGTCCAAGCTAAGGGGTAAAGAGTATAACTTTGCCTGTAATAATCCCTCAAGAAGTAAAGATGAGTGATGCAATTTGGAGTTCGTAAAAGACCTAGGTGTACAGATGAATAGATAGTTAGATTGATTGATTGATTGATTGACAGGTAGATAGATAGATAGATAGATAGATAGATAGATAGGTAGATAGATAAATGGATTGATGGGTAAATAAATTAAGTGATAGACATACAGATTTACAGGCTGATTGATTAACTGAGTGAATAACAGGCAGACAGATAGTTCGATGGACAGAGATAGACAGACGTACTGTAGATGGCTTAAGTATTTCATTGGTTCCTATCAAAGAATGTGTAGAGGCATATCATCTGAAGAAAGGTAAATATTTTCTTAGCTTTAACCCTGTGCTTACAATTTACTTTCCCTAATAAAAAAATAGATAAACAGATAGATGAGGCGAAAAGGTAGATAGACAAATAGACAGGTAGGTAGATATTTTCGCCCGTAACAATGTCCATCAGAGCAATCCTAGACGAATGATGCAATCTGATTTAATCAATGCTTGCATGGTTTAAATTCTGCACTATTTCCTCTTAAATATAAATTAATAGGTAAATAGACAGATAAAAGTTGAGAGATATATAGACTGACAAAGATAGACAGACAGATGGGTAGACAGATGGATAGATGAACTGAAGGATGGATTGGCTTATACAGATCAATGGATAAACAGGCAAACGTACAGGTAGACAGACAGGCAGACAGACAGACAGATAAATAGATAAACAGATAGATAGATATGGATAGAGTGATTTATAGGCAAAGACAAATATATAGACACAGACACAGCAGGCAGACAGATAAACAAACCGATAGATAAAGAGACGGTATAGAAACAGATAGACACGTAGGCAGAAACAGACACACAGACACATTCAGATAAACAGACATGCAGACAGACGGATCGATGGAGTGTTAAACAGACACTTAAATATAAAGATACTTATAAAAATACCCATCTTCTATTACCATCCATAAAAACAAGTCTGGAAAAATATCATAACCTGAGCTACATAAAAAACATTTCTCCATTAAATTCACAATTTTTTCCCCTCATTGTTTTTCTCTATAATGTAATCTCACTCTAACACCTTCAGTACTAGTTATTTTTTTTTCTAAGCTATTAAGTGTCTTTATTTTTCTTGGGTGAGATTTTGGGGCATAATTGCTATAGAATTTCAGATCATTACTATACTCCTCTTTCTCAGACTTGGCCTAAAATTGCCATCTTTCAGGCTTCAGTGTTGAAATGTAAGATTGGATTAACTCAAAAATATGTTATACTGGTTTTACGCTAACATGGTCCACAATGTAGTGGGTTAGGAGTTACGGCCTTTACTATATTCATTTTACTCTATTTGGCCGAAAACTAGCATCTCTCCATCGTCTGAGCTGTGAAATTACATTAGATTAACACATTAGATAAATATTATGCTAGGCTATTTTTCTCTTAGTTACCATCTCTCCATCTTCAATGCTGAGTTGTAAAGATAGATTAACACTGGAATATGATGCTAGTCACAAAGAAGTGCTGCGGAAAGGATGTAGAGCCTTAGTATTATTTTTTCCTCCATTGAACCACGTGAAGTAAGCCCCCAAAGGAAGAAATTTGGGGCCAGGTGTAGGTGAAAAGGGTACAGCTATTTAAAAAGTGCTGTAGCCGTTGTATTGTCGTTTTCATTCTCAGTCTTTCCTCTACGTGAAGCAAACTGGAAAGGGATGAAAGTCTGGGCCAACTGAAAGTGAAAAAATATAGGCTACCAAAATTAACCTGATCTCTCTAGTATTGTGTTTTGCTACTGCCATGCGATTTTATTTAGCATTAAGGTGTTAGCAGTGTCGGGATGTTAGCAATGGCACTCAAAGTTAAAGATAGACGAGAGAGAGAGAGAGAGAGAGAGAGAGAGAGAGAATCATATCATCAACGAGGCAGGGCGAATGAATACAGCTAATCATGATCAAAATAACAACACGATACCATTAGAAAAGTAACAATAAAGATGACATGTACAGGAGACCAATTATTCCATACTGACTGTGAGTAATGGTACCGTGTAAGACAAGGATAGCAAAGAAGAGGGCTCTCTCACATCCACCAATCCCTCCAGAAAAACTATTAGGAAAATATCAGAATGAGCATCATGCATTAAAGAAAATATAAGTAAATATTTACAAGAAAGGATGAAGGAAAGACACTAAATTACTGCATTGGACCTGGAAAAGAAAGGAAAAAAAATCAGTGTTGAATACCCTAGCGACTAGTCTTATATTTACTTTTATTCAGTCTTGTGCCTATCCAACCAATTTCTTACCCTCTCTACTAAATATGAATTAATTGCATTGCTGGGTTAACTTCCTTGATTCGTCGATTCATCTGTCTTCAAAGTTGTTCCTTCCTGTCCCCATAAATAATTGAATTTTTCTATTTTGACTCCATATATAAGAGTTTTATCATTATTAGCATCATCATCATCATTATTATCTTTGTCACAATCATCACCATAACTACCATCGCCATCATCACCGTCACAACAATCACCACAACAACCATGGACTTCAACGACCATCACTACCACAACCATCACCACCACAACCATCACCACCACAACAATCATCATCACCACCACCACTACAACCATCACCACCAACACCATAACCACCACCACCAACACCATAACCACCACCATCAACACAATCATTATCATCATCATCACCATGAAGCCTAGAAAAATAAGTATATCTATCTATCATCATCATCAGTAACAAAAAACAAAACTTATGGGACATCTATAAATTATGTAGACGTGGGTCCGATAAGTCTGTTTTTCCTCAGTCTCCCTTGTTAAGACTAGCAAGCCTTTATCGGACCCAATATTGCTCGCAAGAAGAAGTAGAAGATAAGGAGGAAGAGAAAGGAAGGAGGAGGAGGCGGAGGAGAAGATGATGATAAGATGCAGAAGCAGAAGAAGGAGGAGGTGGAGGAGGGAAAGGAAAAGGAGGAGGAGGAGACGAAGATGAAGAGAGAGAGAGAGAGAGAGAGAGAGAGAGAGAGAGACTCAGAACAAAGGAGGTATAAGTGAAATATCGAATGATTTTTTTCTTATCCGTCGTGTGTCTGTTTTGATTTTTCTGTAACTACCCAACCTAAGTAAACATCGAATAGAAAAAAAAAAAAACTGAGGCAATAGCACAGAATGTGTTACAGGAAAACACTATTTCCAACTCCAGTGAAAAGACAGCTCTTTCAGTGTCGCTCGGAGTCAGCAAAACTAAATATATAAAGATTGTCATTACTGAAAGAATAAGAGTATGGTATTAATAATGATGGGAAGATTAACCCTGGAATAGTAGCGTTGTCAGCATCACGTGCCTACTAGCGATGTCCGGAATCCTGGACAAACTTTGGGGGTAGAAATATACTTATAGGAATGGTACAGTTTATTTCAAAAAAATTTCACTTAAATTAGATGCTAATCTTAACTTTTTTTTTTTTTTTTTTTTTTTAAATAACAGAACGGAGGAAGGAAAAACAAATGGAGAAAAAAAAATAATCCATACACCAGATTACTGGTGTCCTCTGTTCATAAAATATCTGTAACAGTTAGACTTGAAGAGTTGTAGGTTGAAATTTGGAGGAAAACAACTCTGGGGAAGCGAGTTCCAGAGAGATGCAGTTCGGGGAATGAAAGAATTCTGATAGGCAGAAGTTCTGCAATATGGTTGAGTGACATTCCAGTCATGAGCGCTACCAGATGCCCGTGTAGCACGAGGGAAGGCATGGAGAGGTGGCACCATGGACGCAACTTCGTCTGAGCATTTGCCAAAAAAATATCTGTAAAATAATGCAAGGGAGGCAACATTCCTTCTTACTTGCAGGGGAGGTAGTTTATATGTAATGGCAGGGTTGTTAATGATTCTAACAGCTTTATTCTGAATTTTGTCTAGTTGCCTTAATGCAACCTCTCCACAACCATTCCACAAGGGTGAGCAATATTCAAGCTGAGAGCGCACATGACTCTTATAAATTATAGCTAACTGCTCATCGGCGAAGAAGTTACGGACTCTGTACAATAATCCAAGTTTCTTTGAGGCGGTTTTAGCAAGTGATCTGACATGAGAGGTCCAGCTGAGGGCACTGTTAAGTGAGACACCAAGAATTTCAATACTTTTGGAGATGGGAATATTAGTAGCACTGAAGGTAATGTACGAGTCTGGCAATATCTGTCTATTGGTAAACTGTATATATTTAGTTTTACTAGCATTAAAAGAGACAAGGTTGTTTTGTCCCCATTCACTGATTGTAGATAGATCTTCATTTATGGAGATGGCTGTATTGAGTTGAGAGGTAGAGATATTAGACTTTGTAAATGGATGTCTGAGTGTGAATGAACTATGTAGTGTTGAGTCATCTGCATATGAGTGAATGGGATTGTGAGTGACAGATAAGAGATCATTAATATGAACCAGAAATAGGGTTGGCGCCAGAACTGATCCCTGCGGCACGCCGGCGTTAATTGAGTGGAAATTCGAATATACATCATCTACTTTTACTCTTATTTTCCTGTCACTAAGATAAGAAGAAATCAAAGGAACAAAAGACGTTAGTCCATAGCAAGGGAGTTTGGACAGCAGGGAACGGTGCCATACTCTGTCGAAAGCTTTAGAGATATCAAGAGCTACTGCATGAGTTTCTCCAAAAAGATCTATTGATTGATGGATGGTATGAGTTAAGAGATTGAGTATGTCAATGGTGGATCTTTCGTGGCGAAAACCGTATTGTCTGTCATTAATTAAGTTGTTGGATTCAAGATGTTTAACAATATGCTTATTAATTAAAGTTTCAAATACCTTACCAAGAGAAGATGTGATAGCTATTGGTCTGTAATTGGAGGGGTCAGACGAACTTCCTTTCTTCGGAACTGGGTGGATATTGGCTTCTTTCCATGAATTTGGGAATAAAGAAGTACGTATGCATAGTCTGAATAATTTAGCTAGGACAGAGGCAAGTTCAGGGGAACACTTTTTCAAAACAATTGGCGGAATTCCATCTGGACCTGGAGCTTTGTTGGTAGGTAAATTGTCTAGGATGGATTTTACAAATCTTGTCTGTATTTTAAGTGGGGCAATTTCGAGAGAATCAAGTTCCAGTACTGAGACATTCTGGCTGGTATCATCTATGGTAGAGTTTCTTGCAAAGGTACTAGCAAAGATATCTGCTTTCCCACGTGGGTCATTTGTAATATTGCCATCTGAAGATTTTAGTGGGGGAATGGAAGATGACTTGTTAAAGTTATTATTGAAAGAATTAAGAGTTGACCAGAATATTCTATTGTCATTAGGGTTGTTAAGTAGTTTTGATGCTTGCTTTTGAAGAAAGTTTGATTTAGATAGATTTAATACAGCTTTTGCATGATTTCTAGCAATTTTAAATTGGGAGAGTGATTCAGGTGTTTTTGATTTTAAGTAAGAGTTATATGCTAATGACTTTTGGGCTGTTGCTCTGGCACAATTGCCATCAAACCATTTTGGAGAGTTTGATCTTTTAGTGAATTGTTGACTTGGTATGAATAAATCCATACCAGCTAGTATTAAGTCACAAATGTGGGACTGGGTAGAATTGGGATCACTAGAGAAGAAAGACTGCCATGGAACATCAGCAAGATAATTTCTAAATCCATCCCAGTCTGCCCTGTCAAAGTGCCATCGGGTCACCCTGACAGGTTCGGAATGGGGAGGTGTAGGAGGGTTAACTAATGAGGCTTTGATGAGATTGTGGTCAGAGGATCCAAGTGGTGACAGTACCTCTATCCTGTATTGATCTGGATTATTTGTCAAGAATAAATCCAAGAGATGGGCATTATGGTCAGGGTTATCAGGTATTCTGGTTGGTTGCTTTACCAACTGGGTGAGATTAAACGATTCCGCAAATAGCTCGCATTCTAGACCAGCGTTGTCAGTCCGGGCAGAATGCAATAGCCATTCAACATTGTGTATGTTAAAATCACCCAAAATGGTAATTTCATTGCCAAGGGCAAGGTCAAGGTTACTCAACTGAGTGGATATGGAATCAAATACACTGGGTTCCGAAGAAGCATTGGGGGAACGATAAACTACACAGATATAATTGGTAATGTTTTGGCAATTTAATTTATATAATGAGTAATCAAAACTGGATGAAGTGAAGTTTAAAATAGTATCAACTGCATATTGGGATTTGATATAACAACAGGTGCCGCCCTTGTTTCGAAAGTTTGCAAGGAGATGGTAACCGGGAAAACAAAATGGAGATATATCGGTAGAGGGTGAGATTTGTGGTTCTGTGAGGAAAAGGGCCAAAGGGGATATGGACTGAAGGAAAAAATGAACTGAGTTTAAATTCGTGGTAAGGCCGCGGATGTTTGTAAAGAATAAGGCCACACCGTCACCTCTTCGCCGACGAGTTTTTCCGGAAATAGCAACAGTCGCTGCTGGCACAGTCGCTTGATAGCGACCGGGAGGACCCTGTGCCTCCAGCCCTACCCTGCCGGTGGTGGCAATCCGAGATACCACCTCATTTGATTGTGAGATTGCAGCGGCCATTACTAAAGATGTGAATAGAAGGTGTGATATGTTATGCGCATGTAGTGTGGTGTAGACAGTTGAAGGTAGAGGTATCATGAGAGCATGCTGGCCTACTCTCTGTGTAAATGAATTCACTGAAAATGTTCAGAAAAGGGAGATGGTCAGGATCAAGTCCTGAGGGCTGGTGAAACGGGAGCTCCAGCTCTCCCTATCACCAGCTTGCCATCAACCTCGGGAGTACTGCCCTGTTCGACTGGTGCTACTGTCTAGGAACTATGAACTAAATGTATTTAACTAAAACAACATTATAAAACAAATAAAACAAAAAATGTGCAAAAATGACAAACAACGCTACATCCTTGTAATCTTTTCACCACTGCCAGCCACAGCGCTGCCTGATGGTGATGTTTTGTGCCACACATGAAGTCCAGACGTCCCCCGATATGCTCCAGCCTCCCTAGACAAAATTTGACACATTACATGATATGTTTCGTAGGCATACTCATAAAGGTCCTATTGTAATAGCGTTGTAGGGAATACCGGACAATTGGCTACAGCAGATGAGAAAAAAACGGGAGCAACACGAACACACCTCACACACACAGGACAGAGTACAAACTGAAATGTCATCACAGCTGAGCGCCGTAGGCCTTGGAGCGTCTCCTCCACAACGCAAAGTAGGCCTAAATTCGGAATCCCGGACAACGCTACTGAACTAGGGTTAATGAGGATAAATTTATAAAGATATTGTGTAGGCGTTTGTCCCCTCCTTTTTTTTTTTTTTTTTTTTAACGGTTATATGATAAAATTAACCTCTATAGTAAGGTGGCCTCATTATTATTATTATTATTATTATTATTACTACTACTATTATCATTAAATGTTATCCAGATAAGGAGACCAGGGAAGAGAATAATGAAGGCTATATTAAACTTATTCATTTAATTAAATTTCTCCTAAAACTTAAGAATTACATCCTAAAATGGGATGAACAGGGAAAAAAGTAATATGAGTGAAGAGATTAAGAAGAAATTTATTAAACCTTTAACTAGGATAATTATATTTATCTGTTTTATTTTTACTCTTCTCAGATGGTTATATTAAGATTAGGGAGGAGTTTCCACAGTGAAGGGGCTAAGTTACGCGCTTTTCGCGTTGACGATGACAATGACGATGATGGACAAGAACGTACTCATCGGCTGCTTCCATATAACTAACAACTTAAGACGCAGATTAGTAACGCCATATTACTGAAAAAGGTAACTAAACTCCATTATTAAAGCAGATACCCTTACTTTCACATATCAGCTAAATTCAGTTCATTCCACGTCACTTAGAATTCAGTTCATCCAGCTTTTCAAATTCAGTTCATTCCACGAAGTAAAAGATTCAGTTCATTCCACGTCGTTTAAAATTCAGTTCATTCCACGAAAAGATGCAGTTCATTCCACGTCGTTTAAATTCAGTTCATCCACGTCTCTAAAATTCAGTTCATTCCACGTCGTTTAAATTCAGTTCATTCCACGTCTCTAAAATTCAGTTCATTCCACGTCGTTTAAATTCAATTCATTCCACGTCTCTAAAATTCAGTTCATTCCACGTCGTTTAAATTCAGTTCATTCCACGTCTCTAAAATTCAGTTCATTCCACGTTGTTTAAATTCAGTTCATTCCACGTCTCTAAAATTCAGTTCATATTCAGTTCATTCCACGTCTCTAAAATTCAGTTCATTCCACGTCGTTTGAAATTCAGTTCATTCCACGTCGTTTGAAATTCAGTTCATTTACGTCTCTTAAAATTCCACGTTGTATAAAATTCAGTTCATTCCACGTTGTATAAAATTCAGTTCATTCCACGTTGTATAAAATTCAGTTCATTCCACGTTGTATAAAATTCAGTTCATTCCACGTTGTATAAAATTCAGTTCATTCCACGTTGTATAAAATTCAGTTCATTCCACGTTGTATAAAATTCAGTTCATTCCACGTTGTATAAAATTCAGTTCATTCCACGTTGTATAAAATTCAGTTCATTCCACGTTGTATAAAATTCAGTTCATTCCACGTTGTATAAAATTCAGTTCATTCCACGTTGTATAAAATTCAGTTCATTCCACGTTGTATAAAATTCAGTTCATTCCACGTTGTATAAAATTCAGTTCATTCCACGTTGTATAAAATTCAGTTCATTCCACGTTGTATAAAATTCAGTTCATTCCACGTTGTATAAAATTCAGTTCATTCCACGTTGTATAAAATTCATCTCATTCCACGTTGTATAAAATTCAGTTCATTCCACGTTGTATAAAATTCAGTTCATTCCACTTTGTATAAAATTCAGTTCATTCCACGTTGTATAAAATTCAGTTCATTCCACGTTGTATTAAATTCAGTTCATTTCACGTTGTATAAAATTCAGTTCATTTCACGTCATTCTTACCTGATTCCATTATCATCAAAGACCTGAACTAAATTAGAGGACAAAGGAAGAGTTAAATTGTGATTACCTTAAGAAAGTTAATAGAGTCTGGTAATGACTTTAGTTGGTGTACTCAGAATCTCTCTCTCTCTCTCTCTCTCTCTCTCTCTCTCTCTCTCTCTCTCTCTCTCTCTCCCCTGTTTTCCTCCTTCACTCAAATCCCTTTATGTTTCTTTGTTTGCTTATGTCTTATAGAACACCGTTTTTTATCACTTTTACTACTTTCTTCTACTTCTGTTCCTTCTCCTCCTCTTCTTCTTCTTTTTCTTCTTCTTCTTCCTCCTCTTCTTCCTCTTCTTTTTCCCCCTCCTCCTCCTCTTCTTTTTTCCCCTCCTCCTCCTCTTCCGTTGGTTTCCTCTCCCTCTTCATTTGTAATCTGCGTTCTCTTTTCTGCCCTCGTTCTCCCAAAAGACATTACATCCCCTCCTCTCCCTCGCCCTCACCCTCACCCTCACCCATACCCTCAGCCTCACTCACTCCCACTCTCACCCTCACTCCATGCACTCAATCTTACTCTCACTCTCACGCTCACCCTGACCCTCACTCATTCAACCTCACTCTCACACTCACAATTTCCTCAACCCACCTTCATCCCATCCCCTCACGCTTACTCACACTCACCCTAACCCTCACCCTCACCCTCAGCCTCGCTCACCACATATCCCTCAACCTTACTTTCACACTCTCCCTAACCCTCAGCCTCACTCTCACACTCACCCTATCCCTAAGCCTCACTCTCACACTCACCCTAACCCTCAACCTCACTCTCACACTCACTCTAACCCTCAACCTCACTCACACTCACTCTGACCCTCAACCTCACTCTCACACTCCCCTAACACTCAGCCTCACTCACACTCACTCTGACCCTCAACCTCACTCTCACACTCACCCTAACCCTCAGCCTCACTCACACTCACTCTGACCCTCAACCTCACTCTCACACTCCCCTAACCCTCACTCTCAACCTCATGCACCCTCACCCTAACCCCACATCTCTCACCCTTTCTCTCGCATTTATCCCCGTCGCCCTCACCTTTACCCTCACTTTCCTCACCCTTAGCTCACCTTCACTTTCTCTCTCTCTCTCTCTCTCTCTCTCTCTTAAAAACATCTTTTTCTTTCTGTTAGTCTCTTCTTCACTCTCTCTCTCTCTCTCTCTCTCTCTCTTAAAAACATCTTTTTCTTTCTGTTAGTCTCTTCTTCACTCTCTCTCTCTCTCTCTCTCTCTCTCTCTCTCTCTCTTTCTCTTTCTCTCTCTCTCTTAAAAACATCTTTTTCTTTATGTTAGTCTCTTCTTCACTCTCTCTCTCTCTCTCTCTCTCTCTTTCTTTCTCATTTTTCTTCTTCTTCTTCTTCTTCTCCTCTCTCTTAAGGATGATTTTTTTTTCTTTTGTTATTTGCTTTCTTGTATCTGCTTCCAATTCAAACTTATTTTTTCTTTCATTTCTGTATCCCTCTCTCTTACTCTCTCTCTCTCTCTCTCTCTCTCTCAACAACCCATTGCCTTATCATCTATTGCCCCTCCTTATTCCTTATCACCATTCTCTGTCCTTCCCTTTATCTGTCCTTCTCTCATAACATTTCGTCCGTCTCTCCACTCCCGTCCTCGCCGCTTCCCTCTTCATTAGTTTCTTCTGTCTTCCTCTCTCCTCATTTCACTTAACTTCCTCTTTTCTCTCAAAATATTTCTTCACTTATACCTTCCTTCTCTTCCTCTCTCTATCTATTAATTTTATTATTATTATTATTATTATTATTATTATCATTATTATTATTATTGCCACTCATCTTAAATGTCGGGACCAACTGCCTAGCCCCGGGCTCCTACGCTCCTCATGGGCAATGTAGGATTGGATGATGGATGGATGGATGGATTATTATTATTTTTATAACGGTGGTAGTAGTAGTAGTAGTAGTAGTTGTTGTTGTTGTTGTTGTTGCTGTTGTTGTATCTTTCCTCCCCTCTTCCTTACCTCCTCCCTATCTCTCCCCTCTCTTTTCTTCATTCATATTTTTTCGGGTCTCCATCTCTCCTCATTTCACGTCACTTTCGTACCCTAGAAGCATATCTTTACTTTCATGCTACTTTACCATTCTCTCTCTCTCTCTCTCTCTCTCTCTCTCTCTCTCTCTCTCTCTCTCTCGTTTGATCTCTCCTCCTCGTCCCTCTCTTTTTTCCACCTTTCCAGAACAATTCCTCATTCCCTTTGCTGCGTCCGTAATACCCAGCCCTTCACCATTCGCTCATATCTCAAGTTTTCGTTCATCGTTAACTCGGTATCCATTACTCTGTCCTTTGATCTCACATTAGTCCTTTCTCCTCACCCCTACCAACTTGTAAACAAAGCTGGCAACTCGTACGAATCCTTAGCTTCAGTTATTTTATTTTCTTGTTTTCAGCTCATTTATAACGAGAAGTTTTCCCCAAAGTTAAAGGTAATCTTTTAATTGTAGGAAGAATTGAATATCGCACTGGAAGGCAATAGCCTATATGAGGGTTAGTCAATGGTAGACTCGCGAGCTACGTCAGGTTGTTCCCGGACGGAGTTTGTTCTGGGTCGTTTGTTTGTTGGTTTGTTTGTCAGCAACATTACGGAAAAACGGCTGCATGAAACTGCATGAAACATTCATGTGGGCACTGGTCCCAAAAGAAAGTGATAAAAATTTGGAGGCAATCGAGTGAACCTGAAGGGAAAAAATCAAGGTCACGGATTTTCAGAGGACTGTAACTTGAAACCTGTTGAAGATAGAAGTATTTATTATTCTGAACATACAGGAACTCGTAATATGGACTTTCATTTGGCACCAAGACCTTTGACCTTGAGTGGCCTTAAAAGATCAAACATAAAGTCACGGATATTCAGGGGGCTATAACTCAAAACTGGTTGAAAATAGAGATATTTACTATTATCAACATATAGGAAGTCCCATCTGGGTTTTTAATTTGGACCATGACCTTTGACTGTAAGTGACCTTGAAAGGTCAAACTCAAGGCCACGGATATTAAGAGGATTGTAACTCGAAACTGGTTAATGATAGAGATATTTACTATTATCAAGATACGGTAAGTCTCATATGGGCTTTCATTTGGCACCATGACCTTTGACTGGGTGACACTGAAAGGTGAAATGCAAGGTCACGGATTTTCAGAGAGTAACTTGAAAGCACCTGCGCCATTACCTTAGACTTTAATTGTTTACTGTCACTAAATGGCAGTTCTGATTTAGTATTAAACAGCAGTAAAATAACTGCTGTCGGGCGAGGTTTGTTGTGCCTGGCACCACTTGTTTGGATTTGTAAGGCTCGCGTGACAGCATTGAGGTACCTTTCTTTTGTCTTGCCGTGCTCTCACATAATAATAATAATAATAATAATAATAATAATAATAATAATAATAATAATAATAATCAATAATAATAATAACAATAATAATAATAATAAATATTAATAATAATAATAATAATAATAATAATAATATTATTATTATTATTATTATTATTATTATTATTACTGTGTAGCCTAAAAAATCAATATATTTAGCTCGTGATGGGCCAAGAAGATTAATAATTTATTATCATATGAATGAGCATATAACTAAACTTCTAGCTAGATATTGTTAAAAGGCAATAAATATACATGACATCCTTATGACAGAAAGTTTATCATTTTGGGACAGAATCATCGGGCATTTTGAAACAGAGTTTGTGAGTGATGTCATTTAAGTTCTTGCCGGTTGTGTACAGATACGCTTTTATCAATGTATGTTCAGAGCTATGTACCTTCTTGTATAATTCAGAGGATGTAATTCACTGTAACCTTACCAACTACAAAGCATTCAAAAAGTGCATACCTCTACTATTGCCAGAAAATGAATTATTTATTCGTGCATGTGGATCTGAATCCACCTCAAAGTCTAATGAATTTTTCTTTAACCTACTGTTCACCTATGTACTTGATTTCATTGTTTTTTTTTTTCCTTCAAATCCACTACATGACCAGACAGACAGATACAAACTGATGAATACATAACTTCTGGCCAACTTCGCTGCCGGAGATAAAAATTGTATAATCCCCGTATGTTTTTTTTTTAATCATACAGCATAATTTACAGCAGAATAATCCGATCTAGAAATAAATATATGACTGTCTTTATGCTTAAGTTGGAAGTAATTACGTGTACCAAAGATATAATGTGTAGAGAATATTATTCGAAAAACATTTACGTATGAATATAACAGTTGTTGTGTTTAGCTTCTGTGGCCTTGAAGGTTTGGTTGTCTTTGCTACATACCCTTTAAAATCATATATACATTTTATTTAAAAGTATAAATGCTATCAATCAACACCCGAAGCCAGTTCAGTCTCACCTACAGTTACCTTAGGGATTTAATTCCCTTACTTATGGATGTATTTCATATTTTATTACTGCGACCTTGACATGATATTGCTAACGTTTCCAAGTGGAGGAGTTAGATGGAGCCTTCATCAACCTTTTTATTAATGGTAGTCCTTAAACTGAATATAATAATCTAATATCAGCAGCACTGTAATAGAAATAGGTAACTTTACTGGTTTATTCTTCCTTTCTATTTTATTCGACTTACTGTAGATTCCATTTGTTATTCTAGGAGTTAATGAAGGTTTGGCTATACATAATCACTCCAGTGGGCAATTTTACTTCAAGCAAGAATATGATAGAGATAACTAATTTATTCGTTTGTTCCTGTCACTTTCAGGCTATTTCATTCACCGTACGAGCTAATGAAGGGTATATATAATAATTTCAGTTCGTTATACCTTTCCCACGCTGAGTAACATCGTCTGAAGGTAACAAAAATGAATATTGAAATATAATGCTAGTCCCCTCTTCTTAATGTGCCATTGTCATATCCATTAGCCCTACACTTCCCCTCTGATCAGTTGGTCAGCCTGGCAATTTTACACCTAGCTAGAGTGAGTTGTTTCAGTTTTGCTGCCTCCAGACGATTCCATCTAGCTTAGGAGATCTTTCTGAACTGGAGGGGTTAGATACAGCCTTGATGAAGCGCTTTAGTACAAGATATTCTTTCTTGGTGAAATACAAACGTCTGGAGGAAGCAGGAATAAATTAGAGACGTTATTCTAAAAAACTTAGCCATCCAGAGCCACAGTTTCCCTAATTCCATGGCCCTGTACATCTGTTCATCTGGTATTTCAACCCCTTCAGCCAGAGGATATAATATCTACTTTGTTGGTCCTATTGTATAAAGATTTAATTCAGCCTATGCAACAATTCTCATATACAGAGTAAATTAAAGCCATTCGCTTGTCTGGTTCGTCATCCTTTGTTGATTTTCAGGAACCTTGAAAATTACTATTACCGGTATGTGGTGAGGCTCGAAGAAAATGGACTTGGCTCTGTTGAGTCCGTTTAATTTTACAAATGAAATACTTGCTTCGGAATTTTAAAAGCAATAAAGGTTTACCGGTATACATCGGGGGCTCTAGGAAGTGTTGCTGGGAAGTTTACTGCAATTTAATGTCTTTATTTGGAGATAACCTACGGCCTTCATCAGCACTATACGTGAGAGGTATTTTTAAAGTTGAATAAAGTAGTTTACTAGTGGAAATGATAAATCAAAACAAAGCATCCATTACACCTGCATAACAGTAAAGGCCCATCAGTACAGTACAACCAAGACATAGACCCGAATTCGCGTCGTTTAAACCCTTAAAGGCATTTCTTCACCACTTTGGGATTTTGTTTTTGTAAAACATGCGGTACCTTGTCTTCCTTTGAAGATGCTGGCCAGGCCGTCCAGGTATGTGAAGTGTTTGCCTAGGCCTATTGTGTGAAGTAAGTGTGCTCCCTCTTGTTTTCCCATTGTGGGATTTATTTGCGTTTTTAGTCCATCAGACCTATCGTATGCTGTGCAGGACACACGATTTTAGGACTTAGCGTATGCTCTACAAGTAAAACTACTATAGGAGTTTGCCATTATTTTTTTGGAAATATATGTGTGACTGTTTTTTTGTTATGTATCTTATGTTATTATATATTATATATATTATTTACATTATATATTATAGAAATACTATATATATACTACATATATTACACTTTATATTATACTTTATGTACTATATTATTTTATTGGGTTTTTCCTATTTTTTTTTTATTTTTTTTGCTGATTATAAGTAATATTATATAAAGACTAAGATAAAAGTGGAACAAAAGACTAAAGTGAAGACTAAAGTGAATATAAAGAATATATCGAAGGCAAAGGACAAAGGAAAAGGAAAAGGAAAGACACTGCTGTCAGACATAGAACTAGAGACTCTTGTGAACACCAGTGCATCAAGTGTGACCTCTCAGTGTGTCTCAGCCACAGCTAAACCCTGTGTACCGATTGTGAGGGGATGTAGTTCAGTAAAAGAAAACTAAACATTGTGTCTTATATTATCGTCATATTATCGTCATATAAAGTATCAGTCCTCATCATTTGGGTCTTAAAATCATAGTTTAGTGTCAAACGAAATTTACAAAGTCATTAGGGTGTATATACAGGGAACCATAACGTCATAAAAAATTTGTATAGTGAAAATTTCCTTTTTTTTTTTTTTTTTTTTTTTTTTTAGCCCTTTTCAGGGTGTCTTCCCACAGTGACCCTCATGAGCCAGAAGTGTGAGCCACTTACAGGATACGGCCACGGGACCTGAGAAGCAGCATATATAATCTCAGATCTTAAATCCTCATACGGGCCGAGTAATTAATTTTTTATTCAGTAACGTCAAAATAAAAGGCAATTTTGGTTAGGTTCCTTTAGTCACCCATAAAACATTTTTATTTTTCAATAATTACTAAAGTAAGTATATCACAGGAAAGTAGAAGAGTTGTTCTTTCTTTTCATGGCCAGAAACCCAATAAAAATTGATTACAACCATGTGTTTTGATTTTTCAAAAAAGGAGTTGGTTACACTCAACGTATGTCATACAAGACAGGTCCAACAACGAATGCCTTTAAGAGTTTTAAGGAAACTCCGTAGCACCTCTTCCTAGGTGATTTTTTTTGCTTATCACACCTTATGTCCTCTTCTGTGTTACTTCAGTCATTCTAATACCACCATACTTTGCATAAATAACGTACAAAATGATATTAGCCAGCTGTATCCAAACATAAATCGGAAAGGAAAAGATGTCAGGGAGCTTCCTTAACCGAAAAGAATACGATCCAAACTCCCTATTCTTTACACTGATTTTTTTATTGAACTGCTTTTAATGTGGAATTCATATAAGGTAACGAGGCTTTCTTAGAGCCATTTCATTAACGATTTAATTTGCATATTATATCTTAGCATATTCCATTGTACCACATTTTATGTTACATAGACACACTTTGCAAAAATATCATAATAAGGAGTCTGTCCTTCTCTCTCTCTCTCTCTCTCTCTCTCTCTCTCTCTCTCTCTCTCTCTCTCTCCTTTTTCTTCCTTTTTTGAAATAACAGAACATAGGAAGAAAAACAAATGAATGAAAAAAAAAATCCATACACCAGATTGCTGGTGCCCTCCATACATAGAAAAAAAAAATGTAACAGTTGGACTTGAACAGCTGTAGGTTGAAGTATGGAGGGAAACCACTCTGGGGAAGCGAGTTCCAGAGAGATGCAATTCTGGGAATTAAAAAATTCTGATGGACGAAAATTCCGCAGTATGACAGTGTGACAGTCCAGTCATGAGCGCTACCAGATGACCATGTAGCGCTGGGTAAGGCATGGAGAGGTGGCATAATGGATGCAACTTCGTCTGAGTATTTGCCATTAAAGTATCTGTAAAATAATGCACGGGAGGCAACATTCTTTCCTACCTGAAGTGGAGGTAGTTCATTTATAATTGTAGGGTTGTTAATAAATCTAACAGCCCTTTTCTGAATTTTGTCTACTTGTTTTAGTGCTACCTTTCCACAGTCTTTCCACAAGCGTGAGCAATACTCCTGCTGAGAGCCACATGACTCATAAATTATAGTTAACTGCTCGTCAGTGAAGAAGTTACGGACTCTGTACAATAATCCAAGTTTCTTTGAAGCGACTTTAGCAAGTGACAGATCCAGCTGAGGGTACTGTTAAGTGAAACACCGAGAATTTCAATACTTTTAGAGATAGGAATACTAGTAGCACTGAAGGTAATAAAGGAATCGGGCAATATCTTTTAGAAAATTGTATATACTGGTATTTGGTTTTACTTGCATTAAATGAGACAATGTTATTTTGTCCTCATTCAGTGATCTTAGATAACTCTTGATTTATGGAGACTGCTGTACTGAGCTGTGAGTTAGAACTGTGATGTGTTCATCTGCATATGAATGGATTGATTATGGGTGACAGATAAGAGATAATTAATATGAATTAGGAATAAGGTTGGAGCCAGAACTGATCCTTGTGGCACGCCAACATTAATCGAGTGGAAACTGAAATATACATCATCAACTTTAGCACTTATCTTTCTGTTAATAAGATATGAGGAAAATAGAAGAACAAAGGACGTTAGGCCATAGCAAGGAAGTTTGGATAGCAAGGAACGGTGCTACACTCTGTCAAAAGCTTTAGAAATTCAAGAGCTACTGTTTCAGTTTCACCATGTTGGTCAATTGACTGATGGATGGCATGAGCCAGGAGATTGAAGATATCAATAGTGGATATTTCATGACGAAAATCATACTGTCTATCACTAGTTAAGTTATTGGATTCAAGATGTTTAACTATGTGCTTATGTGAAGCTACAGAACGTGGTGAATGTTTTTGGCGTATCCGATAGAGCCAGGATTCTAGGGGCTTGAATGATGAGTGAATGGAGGCTTGGGTGATTGCATTGGGCAAATTTGGGCCGTCTGGACATTGTTACTCCTCACCCTGCCCTAGGGTGGGAAAGGAGGTCCACATGATGATGATGATGATGATGAAATACTTTACCAAGAGAAGACGTGATAGCTACTGGTCTGTAATTAGAGGGGTCAGAGGAACTTACTTTATTCGGAATTGTGTTGGATATTGGCTTCTTTCTAAGAATCAGGGAATGAAGAAGTACATATGCTTTGTCTGAATAATTTAGCTAGAACAGAAGCAAGATCAAGGGAACCTGGAGCTTTGTTAGCTGGTAAATTGTCTAGGATGGATTTTTACATATCTGGTGTGTATCTAAGTGGAGCAATTTCAGAAGAATCAAGTGATGGTACAGGGACATTCTGGCTGACTACCTCTAAAGTAGAATTACTGGCAAATGTACTGGCAAGGATGTTTGCTTTAGCACGCGGATCATTAGTAATGTTACCATCTGAAGATTTTAGTGGGGGAATGGGTGATGACTTATTAAAGTTATTATTGAAAGAACTGAGAGTTGACCAGAGTATTCTATTGTCATTAAAAGTTTGATAATTTGGATGCTTGGATGTGAAGAAAGTTTGAAATACCAACATTTATTATTGCTCTTGCATGGTTTCTAGCAATTTTAAGTAGACTGAAAGATTCATTTTTTTTTTTAAGTAACAGTTATATGCTAATGACTTTTGGGTTGTTGCTGTGGCACAATTGCTGTTAAACCATTTTGGGGAGTCCGATCTTTTACTGTAATGTTGACTCTTGTTTTAAGTAGTTAATGTGGGACTGGTTAGAACTGATGTCACTGGAGAAGAAAGACTGCCATGGAGTATCAGCAAGATAATTTCTTAATCCATCTCAGTCTGCCCTATCCAAGTGCCATCTGCTCACCCCGACAGGTTCAGAACAGGGAAGTTTGGTAGAACTGACTAATAAGGCTCTGATGAAATTGTGGTCGGAGGATCCAAGCGGTGACAGTACTTTTCTTTATCTGGATTATTTGTCAGGATAGATCCAAGAGGTGGGCGTTATGGTCAGGATTATCGGGTATTCTGATTGGTTGTTGCACCAAATGCGTGAGATTAAACGATTCTGCAAACAGCTGTCTAGATCGTCAGTCCTGGCAGAATGCGATAACCATTCTACATTTTGGACAATAAAATCACCCAAAACGGTAATTTCAGGGCTAAGGGTGAGGTTAAGGTTAGCCAAATGTGTGGATATGGGGTCAAATAGGCTGGATTCTGAAGAAACGTTGGGGGAGTGATAAACTACACAGATATATTTGGTAATATTTTGATAATTTATTTTATACAGTGTATAGTCAAAATTAGTTGAAGTTCATAACAGTGTCAACTGCAAATTCAGGTCTGATACAACAACGGGTGCCACTCTTGTTCCGGGAGTTTGTGAGGAGATGGTAACCAGGAAAACTAAATGGAGATATTTCAGTAGGAGGGATTTGGGGTTCTGTGAGGAGCAGGACTAGAGGGGATATTGACTGGAGAAAAAAGTGAATGGAATTTAAATTGGTACTAAGACCAAGGATATTAGTGAAGTACAAAGCTGAACCTGCATTTCTCCGCTGACGAGCATGAACAGTGCGTGCAAAAGCCGCTGCAGACACAGTAGCATGATATCGACCAGAAGGACCCTGTGCTGCCAACCTTACTCTGCCTTTGGTGGCAATCCGAGATACCACCGGATTAGCAGATATTAATGCAGCGGCCATTGCTAAGAGGGGATGGAAATAGGTGTGATATCTAATGTGCCTGTAGTGTGGTGTAGACACTAATGTGGTGAGAGTATGCTGGCCTACTCTGTATCGTATTTCAGTTCCCTTTCTTCTCTAATCCCCTTTCTCTAATCTTCATGCTCTCTGTCCTTGGGTCTCTGTCTCCCTTTCTCTCTCCTCTCTTCTCTCTTCCTCTCTGTACCTCAGTCCTTATATTCTTTCAAGTCTCCCCTCTCCTTCCCTTCCTCCCGCCTTTTTCACTCTCGATATTTCTCACACCATCGTTGCTCCTTTCTCTCTCTCTCTCTCTCTCTCTCTCTCTCTCTCTCTCTCTCTCTCTCTCTCTCTCTCTCTCTCTCTCTCATAAATGTAATGGAATAATTTACTGTTGTGTTACAGCTTCCTGTAGTAACACCACATTTACAATATGACGGCTCCTAGCAATCATATTTGAAGATACTGTTAATAATGAAAATCTTTAATAAAAGGTAACTCAGTTAGTTCCATGTTTGACCCGAAACTTCCATAATCCTAGAGACATCGATTTGGGCTTTTTCACACTGCTTTATATGAGGGACCCCGTAGTTGTAACAAAAAGCTTGACGACTATGAGCCAGTAGGTGGAGGGTGGTATACTATATACCCATCTAGGAAAAACCTGCTTCGGGCAAAGCTGTTCAGTAATGGGTTAAGAACTAAAAGCCATGAAGATCGGCTAAGGGAAATGAGCCTGTTTTCCATTATTAAGTGATGGCTTACAGTACAGCAGGTAAGTAGCCTAATCTAGAAAAATAAAACGTCTCTATCGTAGCTTCTCGTATTTCGGTAGGCTGGGATGACCTCAAAGAGACAATCGAAGTCAATCAGATAATAGGAAACATTTTGCCACCTCACTACCTAAGAGATGGAGGGGTATGGTTTTCATAGGTACGTGGCGCGCGCGGGCACGCACGTGCGTGCGTGCGTGTTTGTGTGTTGTGTGTGTGTGTGTGTGTGTGTGTGTGTGTGTGTGTGTGTGTGTGTGTGTGTGTGTGTGGTGGCGGTACTGTCAAAGACGAGGGAGAGTGGCCATGTGCAGTTTGCCACAAGGGCGTGGGAAGTTATTCCATCTTGTGCGGTGTGTGTGATAAATGGGTGCATAAGAGATGTAGTGGTATCAGAGGTAGACTGCGAGATAATGCTGATTTTATGTGTACGGCGTGCCGGGGTGAGCAGGTGGAGATTGTCAGACGTGAAAGGATTGAACTTGCTGATGAATCACTTGAGTGTGTGGAAGAGTTTTGTTATTTGGGAGACATGTTGTTTGCTGGAGGTGAGGCTGGAGCTAGGTGAGAAGTGGTTGGAAGAAGTTCAGGGAGCTCTTGCCTCTCCTGACATTGAGAGGACTCTCCCTACGTGCTAAGGGGTCTTTGTATGCAGCATGTGTTAGGAGTGTAATGCTGTATGGTAGTGAGACCTGGACAGTGACGGAGGAAGATATTCGCCGGCTCAGACGTACAGAAATGACACTGATTAGGTGGATGTGCAGTGCGTCCTTGCGTCCAAGGCCTGGAGGGGCTGGGTTTACGATGGAAGAGTTGAGAGGTAGGATGGGACTGGAGTGTACTGGTGTTGTGATGAGGAGAGGTAGATTGAGATGGTTTGGACATGTGGAGAGGATGGGGGATGATAATTGGGTGAGGAAGGTGAGAAGTGTTAATATTGGGGGTGGGGTTATGAAGGGTAGACCGAGAAAGACATGGGACGAGGTCATTAAGTGTGACCTCAGGGTTAAGGGACTGAACAGAGAGGCTGCAATGGATCGTGCAGCGTGGAGAGCCGCCATTAGGTGACCAAGGCCGACACATGCAAGCATGTTGGAGCCTTTAAAAACGAACGAACAAAATATAAATATATATATATATATATATATATATATATATATATATATATATATATATATATATATATATATATATATATACATATATATATAATTTATGTTTACAGAGAGAGAGAGAGAGAGTTAGATATAGATATACATAAATAGATAGATAGATAGATAGCTATAGACATACATAACTATCTATATAGATAGATAGATAGATAGATAGATAGATGTGTGTGTGTGTGTGTGTGTGTGTGTGTGTGTGTATTTTTTTTTTTTTTATAGAAAAGAGGTCTCCATGATTTAACAGTGTATGAGCTCAGTTATCTTCGAGATTAATACCTTCTGCCATTCCTGTAATTTTATCTTCTGATCTTTCCATCGTGTAAGATGTTACTATCTACTTTCTCGTGCGGCTGTTTGCCATAGGGCTGAGAATGTGAAAGAGAGCTTTCTGTTGAGAACAAAGAGTATGGACGAAGACGGATACGGAAAACTGCATGACTTGTTGCAGGAAGGAAAAGTAGGAAGGAAGAGGGAAAGAAGATAGAAGGAAAGAAGGAAGGATGCATAGGCGAGAGGACGAACGTACTGCACGAGGAAATGAAGTAAGGAAGGAATGAATGCAAGAAGGAAGGGTGAATGGATGGAAGAATGAAAGATCGAATACAAACAAGAAGTGGTGCCAAGGCACAGCAAACCCGTCCCCGGAGGTCATTTTAGTCCTGACTTATAAACACAACAGAATATCTAGTGAGAGGTGTAACATATCAAGTTTGGAATACATCGAGTAAAAAATAATGATTTAATGCCTATTTGAAATTTTAGGCCCGGCCCACCTGACATTGACCCCCCTAACGCCAACTGGGGGGTGACCCCCCTGATGTAATGAGGCATGGTATAGGATGCAGGTTTGAAA
The DNA here is from genome assembly GCF_032717465.1 of Coenobita brevimanus. Classification (NCBI taxonomy): domain Eukaryota; kingdom Metazoa; phylum Arthropoda; class Malacostraca; order Decapoda; family Coenobitidae; genus Coenobita; species Coenobita brevimanus. The sequence goes on along the minus strand of NC_136955.1, from coordinate 23,328,318 downwards.
GATGCAACCTATAGGTTTTGGTTTCATGTCGATGTGATGAATTTAAAAAGCGTTATAACGAAAAAACGCCTTCTTTTTACTTTTTTTTGTTGTTGTACCGTTTTTGGTCCTACAGCCTGGGCTTTGGTTCAGTTTGGCCCGTAATTTAATCAGGTGATCGGAAGGTCATAGCCCATCATACCTACAATTTTAGTCAAAATCGCACCAGTAGTTTTCTCGTAAAGTTGTTAACAGACAGACAAACAGACAGACAAACAGACAAACCAAGTGAAATAAAAATACCCTTTCTCGAGCTCCTCCGGGGCTGGGACGGGTGATAAAGGAAGGAAGCAAAGAGAGAAGGAATGAAGAAAGCGGGGAACAAGAAAGAATGAAGAACTGAAGAAGAGGTAAATGTCTTAAGCAAACTCCAAGAAAGCGATTGTTATCAAAGAGAATATCAGTTTGTCCGTGAGTGAGGGTAAACGAGGAGGGATGGGGAAGAGGAAACTGAGAGACGACGAAGGAGAAAGAGAAATGCAGATGAGATCATGATAAAAAAAAAAAAAAAAATTGAAATCAAAGGGAATGTGATAATTGCTGCACACACACACACACACTCACACACACACACACACACACACACACACACACACACACACACACACACACACACACACACACACACACACACACACACAGAGGGAGAGGGAGAGAGCGGTTGCTATATAAATCGCAGACCAGATACAATTCAATCGACTATTCTTGATAAACAGGCAGTGTAGAAATCGGTGTTGACAACATTCCCAGTCGGAAAAATAAAAATAAACTAACGTCTGACAACTCTCTCTCTCTCTCTCTCTCTCTCTCTCTCTCTCTCTCTCTGAGCCTCATAGTTATAATAAAGATGTCCAAACATGAGCGTTATTTCTTTTTAGGAGCACCGGGTAATAAATGGTTAATGATTCCTTGATCTTTCACTACGAGCATGTAAGCTCTCTCTCTCTCTCTCTCTCTCTCTCTCTCTCTCTCTCTCTCTCACACACACACACACACACACACACACACACACACACACACTGCTTTACCTCAGAAGGACTGGGCACGTAAAAGGAAATAAAGGAATAGTACAGACGGCAGTGTTCATAGTACCAAGACCACTGTGAGACTGACGGAAAGGAAAGCAGAGGACCAAATAAATTAGGACAATATTTTTCACGATACAGTAATCACAGGTAACGAAACAATAATAAAAAAAAGTGGAATAATTATAAGGACATAAGACGGACACCTTAAAAAACGCTCACTACAGTTCGTTCACCTAAACTTGCCCAAGATTTTAACAATTTAGCAGTTTCTATTCTTGCACCTCGGGGGTAGAATATGGCCGTACTCTGTCCCTGTATTGATTACTACTATACAATGCAGTTAATGTATTTTTCTTCTCAGTATTCACAAAGGGGAGATGATAAATTTTTTGGTGAGGATAAATTGACCATAGTATCATAACACAAGACTTGAATGTTTAAATGTTGCCTATCTAGCTTATAACAGTGGTATGTTGGGTGATGTGTGTGGGATTGCTGAGATTAACCTGTTCTTCTCTCCTGGGTGACTACTTTACCTTGGGAACAGATCGCTTAGCCTTTGTGCAGAGATTCAAGCATAAAAATAAATCATCTTGACCCACAGGGAACGGTTCTATAACCAAGGATTGGCTTGGAAATTATGTAGAAAAGAGGAAGAAAACTCGCACTGCATTATTCTCCGCAAAACTATGGACCTGGAATGAGAGAGAGAGAGAGAGAGAGAGAGAGAGAGAGAGAGAGAGAGGTAGATTGAGATCGAAAGATCTAAATCTAGATCGGAAGACATAAACCCAGATCGAGAGACATAGACCGAGTCCGAGAGACGGAGACGGAGACAGAATTATAGAGAGGGAGACAGAGACAGAGACAGACACAGAGACAGACACACACAGACAGAGAGACAGAGACAGAGACAGACACAGACACAGAGACCGGGGGAGAAAGACAGGGCGAGATAAAGACAGAGGCCGAAAGACATACAAAAGCCGAGAGACAGAGACAGATACACAGACAAAGTGTGTGAGACAAAGTCAGAAAGACTGAGAGACAGAGGGACTAAGACAGAGAGACAGACAGACAGAGGGACCAAGACAGAGAGACAGACAGACAGAGACTGAGAAAGAGAAACAGAGACAGAAATGGACAGAGCCCAAGAGACATACAGAGGCAGAGAGAAAGAGACAGAGGGCGAGAGACAACGACAGAGATCGAGAGACAAAGTCCTTGAAACAGAGCCAGAAAGACCGAAAGATAAGAGACAAAGGCAGAGACTGATACACAGGGGCAGAGACAGAAAAAGAGACCAAGAGACATAGACAGAGACCGTGCGACAAAGGCAGAAATATCGAGACAGTGGCATCAAGACCGAGAGAGAGGCAGGAAGACCGACAGACCGAGACAGAAAGCCGAGACAGAGACAGAGAGACAGACAGAAAACAGAGACAGAGACCGAAAGACCGAGAGTGATTGAGAATAAACGTGCAGGTTAATTCAGGTGTTGGTATATTGAGTGGTGCATTGTGCAGGATATGACAACAATTATGTGCTTCTGATGGTCAAAGTACAGTACATTTACCTGAATGGCTAAAAACCTCTCAACATTGATCAGATTCTAGTACTACTTAGACATTTCCTTTTGTGTCTATAAACTCTGATGGTTCAAGTGTCTGTACCAGTAACTTCTGATCTCAGTTATACCTGTGAATTAGAAAGCAGGTTTTAGGAGAGGTGCCCGCAAAGTAAGCAAGCTGAAGAAAACAGAAGTTAAAAAAAGAAAAAGAAAAAGACACTGAGACGCAATACATGTACAAACACAAGATTTGCAATGTTTGACCTCACCTACTTCTCACTTTCGTCTGATGACTAACATTCCAGCGCTGAGAGAGGCTACACGTGATTTTTTGCCATTTGATGCGTCAAGTAGGAAAGTTAAGCATCCCCGCGTGTGAGGCAGACGCAGTGGAATAGTAGATGAATTTTTATACTTGTACCTAGGATAGTCACAGGGGTTAGGAGATGCTTGAGAGGGAGGTGTGAAGAGAGTCCAGGACTGAGACAGCGGTGACTCTGATAGTGAAACAGACAGAAGTAAGACAGAACAGTTGGTCACGTGCGAACCTGGGCCAACTTCACTGTCTAGATGAAGTCTAGCGTTTAATACATATCACAACCTTAACATATTCACATACTTACTGGTGGCAGTATGTGAATATGTTAAGGTTACTTGTAGCTTTTAGTACATATCATAACCTTAATATATTTACATACTGCTGGCAGTAGCATGGATTAACAGCTTTGTGAAAGGCTAGGTGAAGAGGCCCAGTAACTGTGTGGTATGAGTGGCAAAAAATGTAGGCAGACCTCCGCTTCATACTGGCTGAACTAGGTTCATATGTGGTCAGTTGTATTAATGACAGGAAAGACGAGGTCAGGGGAAGCAGAGGATAATGCTTAAAAAGCTATAACCCCGGATTTATTTTAAATATTATAGAAAATAAATCCATTGCACAGTTATGTCAACTTTCTTCTGTGACGTTTTTGCAGCAAGTAAAGAATAAGAGAGACATTGTTTGGTCTATAATGTGCCTGTGGTGGTGGTTTGTTTACGTTTCTTCCATTGAAGACGGTTTTTTTTTTTTTTTTATGATGCATTATGGACATAGGTGGTATGCTTTTGTTATCGCTGGTGTATTATGGTCCTGATCTCAGCCAATAAGAAGGTCGAAAGTTGGCCTGTTTCATGTTTTCAAAGTTTATATCACAGTCAAGATGAACCCCCTGAATGGTGCGTTACGCCTACAGCCAACGACTGGAAATCCGTCACATTTTAGATCGATTTACACAAGTCTTGGTAAGTGGCGCTTATGTATATTAAGTTTTAAATTGGCGAGTAATTCACCCGTTTCAATTTATTTTTAACATTACGAAAAAAAAGCTAGGAAGGAAACTCAATTTTCTGGGATGGGGGTCAGCTGATCTAAAGCTTAAAAACTCGTGATTTGAGATAGATTTCAAGGTCAAATTCTTTCAAAACATAAAAAAACAAAAAAACAAAACATAATGACAATTGAATTTCATCTTCAGAGTCCTGTATTATGGCTTTGTAAACATCTGCCGAAGCAGATTTAACATTTGTGAGAAAATTAAAGTAAAAAAAGACAGGAACGAGACGGAACAGACGTACATGGAAAACAGAAGAGATGAGTGAATATAAGAAGGCAAACACTGTGACAGAAATAAGAAGGAAAAAACAGATTTGACAGATTGTACAGAGGTTGGGAAAAGAAGGCTTTTGTGACATAGGGCAAGGGGAGAGTCAGTGAGTCAAGCTGCCGATAGCGGTGGCTCTGAAAGTGACAAACACAGAAAAAAACTGGGCAGCCCTACACATAGCAAGAGACGCTGATACCTAGAGGTTCAGAGCAAACTCATTTTTTTGTTTTAATATTTTAGTTAACAATTAAAAGATTTCAGAATTAATACCGTAGTAATTTCAG
>NC_136955.1:23276254-23318754 GCF_032717465.1 Coenobita brevimanus | reverse complement strand
ACATGACTGATAATTTCACTGAGCGTCTGTTTGTCGCATTTACTTCATAGTTTCAGCGTCCTATCGTATTCACACCATATCAGAATTGCATCAACGTGTGATATTCTCTGAAACATGGGTGAATACAGAGACCCACGTCACACTCGATGCACTCATAGCGGGTGTCCTTCCTCTGTGTGGTGAATCTCACCCGGGAATTGCTACACACGTGACACCTGCGTTGGGGCCTAGGTCTGTTTGGCTGGGGAGGGATAGGAGTGGGGAAATGGCGGCCGGATATTCTCAGGGGAGTTTGGGCAATAGGAGCAGTGCGGGTGCGATGTTGGGGCCTTTCAACAGCATAACTTGCAAACATCTCTCTTGTGAGCTCCTTCACAAACCCTTCAAAGGTTTCCTGAACTCCTGTTGTCATGGCGTGAAGGTGGTGGCAATTCAGAGCAGTGATGTCTAGCAAGTGAAAGAACAGTTTCTTATACCACTTCATCGTGGTCCTGGCACACTCTACCGTCGATATCATGGAGTCTGACTGGTCCACCAGGCGCATGTTTATGTTATAGTCCATGACACACTCAGGTTTTCAAATGTGACTCCTGTTCTCGCTCCGGTAATCAACGGAATCAGTACGGTGCATCAAGGGGCGGTGAACCGCTAACATGAGGCTTACTTCTCTATTATGGTGCCACACAGTTGCAAGGATGTTGTTGGCTTTGAAGAAGACAACCTCATTCCTGGCAAGTTTCCGCCCTACCTTGGCCATGTGACGCCGGTTCACCTTCACTGTTCCACAGACTCCAGTTTCATGTGTGTGAAGATAATGAGCGAGAAGAGGGCTAGTGTACCAATTGTCCAGGTAGAGGACGTGACCACGATGAAGGTAGTCTTCTATCATCGTCTTTACCACTGCTCCCGACAGTCCAATACTTCGATCTTCTATTATGTCTGTCTGTGCACCGGTGTACAAGACTATGTCTTGCACGTATCCAGTCCTACAGTCGCACATAACAAAGATCTTGAACCCAAAACGGTGCCTTTTGCTGGGTATATATTGGCTAAATGAAATATTACCTATCCACAACACGAGACTCTCGTCTATGACGAGGTCTGTATAGGGCTAAAATGACGAACGAAAGGTTTGGCTCAGGTGATCAAAGACCAACCTAATTCGCCTCATCTTATCTGTGTTGTTCGCATTTGCAGGATCATGAGCATCATAGAAATGGAGGCGACTTAGAATTTGTTGAAACCAATTACGGCTCATCACTTGACCAAATATTGGGGTAAACATAACAGGGTCCCTTGTCCAGTAAGCCGGAATTCTGTTCTTTCGTATAATACCCATCAAAAGGACCAGGGCAAAAAATAGGAACATTTCTGAAAGGGAGACAGGGTAATAATATATGATAGAATGCCTACTCCTTGTTCCCAATCTTTCACTCTCAAGGCGCTGGGTGCTTGCAAAAAGGTTGGGTTGGTATACAATCTGCTCCACGAATGCCTCACTAAAAAACAGGTGGAAAAAATCCAACCTGGTGGAATTACGGTGAATTCCTGGAGCACTGCAGCCAGAGCGCCCCTGCTCAGTGAAGGGGTGAATGAGGGGAGAAAAATCACTCCCATCCTCCCAATTCCATCCCACAAATCCCTCGTCCCCATCATCCCCATCACCGCCTTCGTCTGGGTGGGGAGGAGATCCTGGTGGGGGAGGTTGGGGAGAAGGAGTGCGGAGGGCTTCCCCACTGTCACTCCTCTTCCCTCTGCCTTTACCCTTTCTCTTTCCCTTACCCTTACGGCCTTGAGGAACATTAGGGGGCTGTGGGGATGAAGTAGGGGAATATTGGGGAGCATAAGACGTGCTGGGGAGTGGTTCCTCCCCACCTTCCCCCTCCATGACAACACCACGTGATTTTTTACGCACCCTAGCTCGACCACGTGTTAGGGGATATTGGGGAGCATAAGACGTGCTTGGGAGTGGTTCCTCCCCACCTTCCCCCTCCTTCACAACCCCACGTGATACAGAACGCACCCGCACTCGCCCACGTGATACACCCCGCCGCCTCACACTACCTAGGGAGAGCAATGACTCACTCACGTCACTCTCACACTCCATACTCCTCCCTGCACTTTCCCTTTCACTCCTCACTCCCTCCACGGCACTTCCTAACTCCCCAAACAAAATACTAGGCCCGTACCTGCTCGTCCGACGTGGTGTGCACTCTGGGCCATGATGAGTTATTACCTCACGTCCATACCACGTGGCAGCACGTCCCACGGCTCCATCATCGTCCTCAAAATCTGGTTCCACATCACGTTGGGGCTGGGCATAGGATGTTGCACGTGGTTTCTTGGCCGGCTGCCCCTCTCTAGCAGCACAGTAAGTCACGTACTGCTGCTTCCTGGGGAACGGGACTTCTTCATCACTGCTGGTGGTTTCCTCCTCCTCTGGCTGCACATAATCTCTATCAACAACCTCGTCGTCCAGTGGGGAATCACTGTCACCTGTAAAGGCATCTAGGGCGGCTTGAATTTCGACCTCTGAGAGACCTCTCGTAGCCATGTCTGAGCAGGACCATTGCTACCAGGTGAGTGGACGAGCCGTGGGTTAGCGCGGATCGCGCGGGGTCGCCGAGTGTCCCCACCTGGTGGCAGGTAGGGGAAGGTCATGCGAGGATACGTACCGCAAATCAAGAGCGAAATTTGAAAATTGTCAAAATTATGCACTTTGCAATTGCACGACGTATCGGTACGTCACCGGGACTGGCAAATGCAAATCGTTGCAACATACCCATACGTTGACGGGATGGGGCGGGTTAATATTGGCAGTATAAACACTCTCAGACTCCTATACTTTTCCAAAGCTGTATAAATATCGTCTGATAAACAGTAGAAGTAATCGACCATGAGATTCTTTTTCCCTTTCATATAAAAAGTACAACATAAATTCAGAGGTTGTGTGGAGGAAAGTATCAGCCATTATTATTATTATTATTATTATTATTATTATTATTATTTTGTTGTTGTTGCTGTTGTTGTTGTTACTGCATTATCATTATTATTATTATTATTATTATTATTATTATTATTATTATTTCACTCTCATTTCAAATGTTAGGACCAACTGCCTAGCCCTGGGCTCCTACACTTCTCATGGGGCAATGTAGGATTGGATGATGGATGGATGGATGATGATGATAATGATGATGATGATGATTATTATTATTATTATTATTATTTATCATCATCATCATCATCATCATCATTATTAATTATTATTATCATTGTTTTTCTACTAGTATTATTATAATTATTGTTATTATTAGTGTTGTTATTATCATTAATATTTATATTATTAATATTAGTTTCGTTGCTGTTGTTGTTGTTGTTGTTGTTGTTGTCTTTGCTACCGGAATGCATCATTGTCTACGTTTTTTTTTTTTCTTGTATAAAAAAGAACACATGTATAAATAAGTAAATGAAACCAGACAGCACTCAAGAGACCGTATACCTCCGCCAATGTTCTTGCCATTAAAAAGGTTCCGGATCCGGATCTGTGGAATACATAGGATCTGGATCCGCCCCAAAATTTAATCAATTGTTCCTTGACCCATGGCCCACTCTTCCACAAACTTTTTTTTTTTTAATTCATGAGAACTTTGTGGGAGAACTTTGTGGGATATTGTGCAGGAAACATAGAATCCGGATCCGGATCAGCCCCCAAATTTAATCAATTCTTTCTTGGCCTTTGGCCCACTCTTCAACAAAATTTCATCGAATTTCATTGAGAACTTTTTGAGATATCGAGTGGACAAACAAACAGACAAACATAGATGAATACATAACCTCCTCCACTTTTGTTAGCGGAGGTAATGAAATGCCTAGAATCCGGGCCCCGAGCTGTCGATGGAAAACGTAGCTTGGTGTGCCTCCACCAAGCCCTGCACACGGACTCGCCGTACAACCTCCATGACAGGGTTAATTGTGGACTGAGACTAAAGATAAACTAAGTGGACCCCATATGACCTTGACCTTTGACCCCTTGACCTTGCTGACCTAATCGTTTCATCGTTCCTTCATACTGTATCACTGACAAATGTTTGGTCGAAATCCATTGAGGGGTTTAGGAGATATTGCTCACACAAGGATACACTAAGTCAGCTCCATTTGACCTTGACCTTTGACCCTTTGACTTAACTGACCCAATCAGTTTATCAACTCATGCTGTATCACTGACAAAAGTTTGGTGGAAATCCGTCCATGGGTTTAGGTGATATCGCGCCCACAATTGTGTTACGGAAGCACAGACTCAGGCACACATAAATGTATAGACCCAGGCACGCACAGACGGACAAACCAATCACGTAATGCCTCCTCTACCATAAGTGAGTGGTGGCATAATAAATAATAAATGGATGAATAAGAATACAAGCCTCTGCTGTCTTATAATAAACAACCTAATTTCTTTTAACTTGGACTTTCTTGTAAAGTAAGTTATAATGAAATGCAGCTCGACTTTATCCCAAGTTGCGAGAATAAAAAAAAATTTAGACAAATGAGACGTTTTTGTCATTATCATTACTCTGTCTATCTATTGCCAGACGCCTCAATCCCATTTGGGGTGGCCACAAACAAATCGCCTCCACGTTGCCAAGTCCCCCGCCATTTCACTGCCCTGCTCCCAACCCACACCCCCCTCTCTCATATACCTCTCCACCCCATCCCTCCATCTCATCCTCGGCCTCCCCCTCCCTCTTCCCCCCTCCACCTCACTCATATACACTCTCTTCGTCAGTCTTTCACCCTCCATCCTCTCCACATGGCCAAACCACCTCAGTGTGTTCCTCATAACGCTTCCTATCACATCCACATCAACACCACAATGCTCCTTTATATCCTCATTCGTCAGCCTGTCTCTCCACGTGACTCCACAGGCTCCTCTTAAATAACTCAATTTTTCCACTGCTCTCACTCTTGACTTGTGTCCTTCCAACAATGTCCAAGCTTCACTTCCGTACGTTAGAGTTGGTATCACAATACTGTCATGTAGTAACTTTTTCACTTCCATGCTCACTTCCCTGTTTCTTATCACTGCTTTCAAGGAACCAGCAACCTTTATTCCCTGCTGTACCCTTTCAAGTACTTCACCCTCCAAACCTTCATCCTTACTCATCACACTACCCAAGTACTTAAACGTACTCACATTTTCCAATTCCTCACCATCCAACCTCGCTGTACATTCACTAACTTCACCTCTCTCAAAGACCATCACTTTACTCTTCCCTACATTCACCTTTAGATTCCGTTTCTTACACACTCTCTCAAACTCATCCACCAAGCCTTGCAGCTCTCCTTCGTCTTCACTCAACAACACAGTATCATCTGCAAACAACAGTACAGGGAGTTTCCAAACACTATCCTCTCTCACCAGAGCCACTTCAACATCCACTACCCTACCTTGTAGCTCTTTTATTACCCCATCCATGTACAGATTGAACAACCATGGAGACATGACACATCCCTGTTTCAAACCAACTTTCAAAGAGAAAAATTCACTTAGTTCACCATCCACACACACTGCAGCCTTCGCACCATCGTCCATACTCTTCACAGCATTCAACAACTTCCCATCTACTCCATATATTCTTAACACTTTCCACAATCCTTGTCTGTCCACCCTGTCATATGCTTTCTCCAAATCCATGAAAGCCGCATACAACTTCTTTCCCTTCTCTAGAAACTTTTCCACTAAAGATCTAAGAATGAATATCTGATCTACACAACCTCCTCCCTTCCTAAAGCCTCCCTGTTCTTCTCCAACTAATTTCTCTGTTCTTTCTGTAATTCTGTCAATAAGTATCCTACCATACACTTTTCCTATTATACTAAGAAGACAAATGCCCCTATAATTACCACACACTTCTTTTTCCCCTTTTCCTTTGTACAAGGGAATAATTATACCTGACTTCCAATCCTCCGGGACTCTACCTTCCTCCCAGGCCAATTTGCACATCTTCCACATCCATTCTACTACTATCTCTCCCCCATGCTTCAGCATTTCACCACACACTCCATCAATTCCTGGGGATTTCTCCAATTTAACTTTCTTCATTGCTTCCACAACTTCTATCCTACTGATTTCTTCCTGTCTTCTCACCTCCCTCCTTCTCCCAGCCATTCCCCAGCCACTTATACTCGCATTACTTCCATCCTCTATGTTCAACAATTCCTTAAAGTGTTCTCTCCATCTGCTCACTTTTTCTCCCTTCTCCACTAGTAATCTACCATTTTTATCTTTCACTCCCCTGCTAACTTCACTTCCACCCTGTCTTACTCTTTTCACCTCTCTCCAGAACATTTTCTTACAATCTCTCCACTTTACACTCAAATTCCTTCCAAATTCCTCATCCACTCTCTTCTTACTCTCTCTTACTAATCTTTTCACCTCTCTCTTTCTTTCCACATATAACTCTCTCTTCCGCCTCTCAACTTCTTCCACGCCCCTATTTCTCATCCATTCATTGTATGCTTTGTTCTTTTGTGCCACAGCCTGTTTCACCTCTTCAGTCCACCACGCTGTTCCTTGCACCCCCTCCGTCTTCTCTTCCTTCCACACACCGCATCACATGCTGCACATATTTCTTCTGTAAATATCTTACACACACCTTCCACGTCTCCCATCTGCTCCAATTCGTATTTGCCCAATCGTTCCTCCACTTCTCTCTTATACTCTGCCTTTTTCTCAACCTCTTGTAACCTTTCCACTCTCCTTGCAACTACTCTTTCCTCTCGTCTTTCCCTTCTTCTAGTCCTCCATCTTACTTGCATTCTAATTCTGGCCATCACCAAGTAGTGGTCAGAAAGTCCACTCCCCCAACCTCTATACACTCTTGCATCCTTTACACATCTTCGCATCCTTTCATCCACACACACATAATCAATCATTGCCTTCCTTTCATTCAGTTCACCACCCACCCTTCTCATCACTCGCCATGTATACCTGTGGATCATTTTATGCCTGAAGAGGGTATTGGCTATCACCAACCCCCTCCCAGCACAGATGTCCACTAACGCACTCCCATTCTCATCTATCTCAGCAGGCACACCCCACTCACGAACTATTCCATCCACCTTCACATTCCCAACTTTACCATTCATATCACCAATCAAAAACACTCTCTCATTCCTTCCAAACTTTTCCATGCACACTTCTACATTTGTCTAGAACTCTTCTCTCACTCTTCTAGCACGATCTTGCGTTGGTGCATACACACACACAATCGCCCACATTTGTATTCCAACTTTCAACTTTACCCACACAATCCTTGACCCAACTGATCCATACTGTCTGATGCTCCTCTTCCATCTTTTACTCACAACTATACATACTCCTTCCTTTGCCCTCTCATTCTCACCTACTCCTGCACATATACCCCATCCATACTCCCACTCTCTCACACTTTCTCCTCTCCATTTTGTTTCAGTTATTCCACATACATCCACTTTCGCACCCTCAAGCACCTGGACAATCTCTCTCTCTTTCACCTCATCATTCGCTCCCCTTACATTCCAAGTTCCAATTACCATGTCCTTTGTCCGGTCCTTGGTCGTCATCATTTGGTCAGTCCTTGTCCGAGGCTTATTGTGTGTTTTTTTAGTTAGTTGTTTTCCGGGGAGGGGCACTAACCCTCCGCCAACCCTTTTAGTTGCCTTTTACGACAAGCAGGGATACTGGGGGAGTATTCTTGAAAAATCCCACTACCCCAGTGGTGATGATGATGACGATGATGGTGATGATAATAACGATGATATTGACGATGAGGCTAATAATGATGAACTTATTATGACAGGCAACGAATACAAAGCTCATTTTTACAGTTGGTACATTGTGGTAGGTGGGGGCACTCACCATCCACTCACTCAATGTAGTGCTGCTCTCGGATGTCTGCCCTGTCCTCTCCTCTCCTCCATCCTTCTTTCCTTCCAACTTCTTCTGTCATTCTTTCCTTCATTCTTTCCTCGTCTTTCTGCCTGCGGGTGACTTTACACTCCCTCTTCTGTCTTTCATTCCTTCATTCTTTCCTCTTTCTTCTGCCCGTGGGCGACTCTACACTGAATGACAAGCCAAATGGTTTCCTGTACACCAGGAAACCATTTACTATGCTGGGTGGTAACCATATAACCAAATTTTGGCGCCTGGTGGCTTAATGGGTAATTATTGTGCTCCAATCGGATTGAGCCTGTGAAGGTTTATGTCCAAGGGATGGTTGGAGTTTATTGTTCACGTAATGCCACTCAGGGATGAGTGAGACTGGTCTCTCTCATCTGAAATGTCGGGACCAACTGCCTAGCCCCGGGCTCCTACGCTCCTCATGGTGCAACGTAGGATTGGATGATGGCTGGATGGACAAGTAATTCAAAACATTATAACTAACATTCCATACCTATTATAGTGAACAACTCTGACTTTTACAGCTTCAGTGTAATAATATACATTGTCTTTCAACATCAACAGAAACGTGATTAAAGAATAGCCACACAAAAAGCCACACGGGAATCATAATTCATTTAAAAGGAATATGATGAAAGTGTAGGCGGGGGCAGAGAGAGAGAGAGAGAGAGAGAGAGAGAGAGAGAGAGAGAGAGAGAGAGAGACTCATGCGTTTTTGCCTAATAAATACTGTATATATCAGCGTGTGTGTGTGTGTGTGTGTGTTTTGCCATATATATTGCCATCGTCATTCCCATCATCATCACTTCTGTAACTACTAGAATTCTTCCTCAATCTCCCACCTAAGAGATGGGTTGAAATGGGATTGAGAGGCAAAGAGAAATTACGAGAGCAGAAAAATTATCATACAATTCCCACATGTTTGTTGAAAGAAGGTAAAGAGGAGAGTTGGCCAAAGTGATGTATGCCTTCACTGCTATTGTAACTATTGACAGATGCTGGTGTGTGTGTGTGTGTGTGTGTGTGTGTGTGTGCGTGCGCACGTAAATAAATGCATGAGTGCATATATGTATGTATAGGAGTGCAACAATGTATTTGTACATATGCTCTGCCAACCCCTACTCAGTTTCCACAACAGCAGCTCAGAGGGCCAGGTTCTTTCATCTCTCAGCCCATCAGAGGGGAGGCAGGCAGGGTGAGGCAGGGTGAGACAGGCATGATGAGGCAGGGTGATACAGACAGGGTGAGCAGAATGATCAAAAGGGGAAGGTGGAACAGACAGGGTGAGGTAGACAAGGAGAGACCAGAAGGGTGAGACAGGTAGGGTGAGACAGGGTGAGAGAAGTAGAGTGAGACAGGCAGTGTGAGAGGAAGGGTGAGGCAGGGTGAGACAGTGAGACAGGGAGGGTGAGACAGGCAGGATGAGACAGGCAGGATGAGACAGGCAGGGTGAGACAGGCAGGGTGAGACAGGCAGGGTGAGACAGGCAGAGTGAGGCAGGTACGGTGAGCAGAATGAAACAGGCAGGGGTAAGACAGGCAGGGTGAGGCAGGGTAAGTCAGGCACAGGTGAGACACGATGAGAGAGGCAGGGTGAGACAGGCAGGGTGAGACAGGCAGGGTGAGACAGGTAGGATGAGACAGGTAGGATGAGACAGGTAGGGTGAGACAGTCAGTTTGAAACAGGAAGAGTAAGGAAGGGTGAGGCAGGCAGGGTATGGTTAATGAGGCAGGGTGAGACAGGTAGGATAAGAGAGGCAGAGTGAGACAGGCAGTAAGGCAGGGCGAGACACGCAGTTTGAGACAGGCAGGGTGAGACAGGGAGAAGTAGGAATAGAGTAAGCAGGATAAGCCAGGCAACATAGGAAAGGTATAAGCAGGCAGTGAGGCAGGGTATGGTAGGCAAAGAAACAAGCAGAGGTAGAGAAATAAAGGGAGGCAGGGTGAGATGGCAAGGAGAGCCAGGGTGATTAAGGTCAGGAGGCAGGACGAGAGTGAGAAACTGGGTGATATCGAGAGGCAGTGTGAGAAAGGGTGAGGGCATGGTGAAGGAGAACAGAGATGAAGAGGGGACGGCAGTTAGAGGTGGAGAAGTAGGGAAAAGCAGGATGGCAGGCTGGATGAGTGAGTGAGAAGGGGCAGGGCAGGGTAAGAGAGAGAGGGAGGAAAGAGAAGGGTGAGGGAGGGTGGAGAAGACAGAGCAAGGGACGGAGGGAGGGAAGGAAATGCAGGCCGCGGGAGTGAAGGAAGGAAAACCAGAGCAGTAGAGAGGGAAGGAGGGAGGGAGGGGAAATAACAGGGCGAGAGATGGATGGAGGGAAGGGAAAGATAGGCCAAGGAAGCGAGGGAAGGGAAGCAGGAAGAGGCAGAGGGGAGGCAGGATCAAGGGAGTAGGAAAGCCGAGAGAGGCAGGATAATGCAAAAGGCGAGAGGCAAGGAGCAGCAGGGAGGCAGAAGCAGGAAGACAGAGAGAGGCGTTGCATTCATCTGTGGCTCAACAAGAGGGATTCCGGCGGAGGCTTCACTTACGGGGTTTCCTTTCTGCCTTCCATTATCTGGAATAGATGAAGGCAAGGAACATTCCGGGGTTTCCTTGTATCAGAGATTCTGTATTTATCAAGACCCTTAACTCTCTCGTGGTTAGAACAGCTCTAGTATTCTGTTTCAGGTAACAGGTATATTTCATGAAGAATTATGTCGGTGACACACACACACACACACACACACACACACACACACACACACACACACACACACACACACACACACACACACACACACACACACACACACATACATACATACATATATATGCACAAGCGCGCGCGGGGAGAGAGAGAGAGAGAATGCGGAGGGGGAGAGAGGAAAAGGTTGAGTGAAGGAAGGAGTAAGGCTGAGAAATGCTTTGTGTGGAAGGCAAGTAGCAACGAGGGAGGGTGAAAGGGTGATAAGGAGGGCGGCGGGAGGGAGGGGGAATAAGAGAGGGAGGCATGGAGGCAGAGAGAGAGAGAGAGAGAGAGAGAGAGAGAAAGAGAGAGAGAGAGATGGGGGGGGAGGCGAGGTGAAGGAAAGACGGGAAGTTAATAAGAAGAAGGACTGAGGTAGAGATTGTATTCATACTGTTTACATTCGTGAGATCGGGGTTATGATGATGATGGTAACGATAATACTGTGGATTGCATCCACTGACGCTGATGCTTCAGCTACTGTTGCTGCCACTAATGATGATCATGATCACGATTACGATTATAATGACAGCGATAAAGATTATAATCATGACGATGGTAGTGATAGTTGTTGATCAAGATGATGATGATGATGATGATGATTTTTATTATTATTATTATTAGTAGTAGTAGTAGTAGTAGTAGTAGTAATATTATCTCAAGTAATATTGGGTTTATTTTCACTATCGGTCATTCGTCAGTCATCACCTTGTTCTCCACTTCTCCTAATCCTCGAGCCATCAGTCATCAAGCATTTTTAGTCTCATAGCAGCACTCATGCTCTCATCTTTTCAGGCTTCAGTCTTTTCCATTTCCCTAATTATCTATTCCTCCTCTCTTCACTTTTCGTACATGAAGAGGGATCAAAAGAATAAATATTATATGAATGTCTGTATATTATACTATGTTCAGTATGGCATGTAATCATTTATGTTTAGTCCAAAACATCCCTTAGAATACAATCAATAAAAGCGTCGTGTTATATCCAGGGCCAATGTTCTCGTCGGTCGAGAAAATTCCTTTACACCTTTTAATTAGAAATTTATATTATTACGCCTTACCGTCTTCGTCTGTTCTACATAGATCTTTTCAATATCGCCATAATCTTCATTAATAACGTACAAAAAGATACAAACCAACCATATCCAAAAATAAATCGTTAAGGAAGAGGTGTTAGGGAGCTTCTTCAACCGACGAGAATATGAGTTAGGACAGAGGGAAAACAACCTTTGTCTTAGATTCTGACATGAGTGCCGGCACCCCTCCCCCCCTCCATTTTTGTTTTTCCCAGTCTTCAGTCATTTCCTCTCATCTGAGCTAATCCTCCATTTCTTACGTTCTCTCAAGTTTTCAGTTACTTCCTTTTTTCCTCTCTCTCTCTCTCTCTCTCTCTCTCTCTCTCTCTCTCTCTCTCTCTCTCTCGACTACTAGGAGATTTGTACCTCTTTCTGGAGTTGTATCGTATCTAATTAGGAAGAGTAAAGACACATTTCAGCACATTACAAAAATACATGAACACCTAAGGCACACTCAGAACTGCAGGATAAGTTATGAACACACACTGTACTAATCTTTCCAGGAACAGTACATTAAGGTCTTTCTTAACTAGGGCCCCTCGTAGTGATAAGCTTTTAATCATTCTTTTTCGACAGACCTAGTATCTTCCTAAAGCACCATACCTGAACAATTATAACAGTGCAAGGAACATCTAAAGCACATATAACTATACCAACAACACAAAAGAACCTTTCGCAATACCCATAGCATACTACTGTAATGACTTTCCATAACGAACGACTAATATTTTTCATTTGAAACACTGATATTAAAAATAATGAAATTATCTGAACACCTATCATGAGTCGAGAAATAACCAGGCAACACGTAAGATCATCAAGAATATATAAGAACATATCAGGACACATCTTAACTCCCATTGTACCCCATGCTCTGCCTAACAAAGACTTTACCTTCATGAACCACTGATACTTCTGATTCGATACATTCGGGGTTTCAGTAAAACTCCATCTTTAAACATTCATAGCAACATGAAAAACACGAAAAAAACACACACACGAATACAAAAAACACATAAAAACACATCTCAGCCCTCGTAGTACACTAAGGTCTCCCCTAGCAAAGACCTTTCCCAAACGAACCACTGGTATTTCCGATTAGCATAATTTGGTGTCTCACACAAGCACCATTTCTAATTACCTCTAAGACCAACAACATAAAGGAACATATAAAAACAATCACAATCCCTACAATATTATGCTTTCCTCTAACAGGTCTTCCTGTGATAAGTCACTGATGCTGCTGGTTCGAATCATTTGGTGTCTAGCAAAAATGCCGTATCTAAACACCTCCTGCAACACAGGAGACTTTTAAAGCTTGCATAAGAACATCAGGAACATAAAGAACACATTAAAACTCATCACAGTCCTCAAAGTATTAGTCTCTTCCCTGAAGGAACTTCCCATAATGAGTTATTGATGCTTCTGGCTCAAATCATTTGGTGTCTCACAAGAACACCATTGCATAAACACTTCCTACTACATGGGAAACGTCTAAAACATGCACAAGAAAACGAAGAATATGTAAGAATATATAAGAACACATCACACCACACAAACTATTATGTGCTCCTGTGAATATCTTCCTGTAACAGGTCACTGATATTCCTACTTCAAATCACTCCGTGTCTCACAAACATCATTATCTAAGCACTTCCTACAGTATGAAAGACTTCTAAGGCACACAAAAAAAGACACTAAAAACACACAAGAAAGCTTCAAAACACCTAGCGTACACTATGCTCTGCCATAACAAAATATTTAACTAATAGCTGATATTTCTGATTTGAATCACCTTGTGTAACACTAAAGCACCTTATCTAAGCACCTTTGACACAATGAGAAATGTCTAAGGCATACATAAGAACGCTATGAATATATAAGAACAAGAAGTACACAAGAAACACACAAGAGCACATGACACAAGAACACATGATACACAAGAACACATAAGACACACAAGAACACATGGGATGCACAAGAACTCATAAGACACATAAGAACACATAAGACACACACAAGAACACATCACAACCCGCACAGTACACTAAGCTCTCCCCAAACAAAAGTCTCACCGTGATGAGCTTTGATAACTCTGACTCGACTCATTTCGCGTCTCACTTAACCGGTTTACGAGCTTTCTCTCTCTTTTCCCAACCCTGGCACTGAACCTCCTTCACTGCCGCCATTATATATATATTTCTTTGGCTTCCCTGATCTTATACTCATTAGCCGCGGTCTAATGAGGTGATTGGGAGACCCTTACTCTATCTCCTGGCTGGTAGGGATAAAGAGGAAAGGGGAGACTGCCTGGAAGGGATAGGGCTTAGAGAGCTGGGTGGGTGAAGGTAAGAAGATGGCAGCTAAAGATTTCGGAGAATGCAGTAATTGGAAGATCAGAAGCATTAGGAGAGGAAAGGAGAGGCTGAAGATTCTGGAGAAACGAAGAATAGAAGCCTGGAAGTATGTAAACCTGAAGAAAGGAAGATTAGAATGCTTTGAATGTAGAGGAGAGAAAAGAAGTTGCCCAGAGAAAGACGATTGGAACTAAAGATTTCGGAGAATGGAGTAACTGAGGAATCAAAATAATTAGGAGAGGAAAGGAGAGGCAGAAGCTTGTAGGAAAGAAGAATAGATGCTTGAAAGTGTGAGAAATTAGAGAAAGGAAGTTAAAGCACCTCTAACGTGGAGGGGAAAAGGAAATATCGAAAGAAAATAGGAGATAAATGCTTTAGAAAATGAATTAACTGAAGGATTAGGAGTAGGAGTGGTAACGAGAGGCTGAAAATTGTGTGGACGAGAAGGATGGACGTTTGGAAGAATGAGAGATTAAAGAATGTGGGAAAATGAAGAAATGAAGGATAAAGTCACTGAAAGCTGACGGGAAAAAGAAGAAACGAAAGGAGGTGGAAGAAACTGATTGCTTTGGAGAATCATACACGTAATTGGAGGATTAGAAAAATTAGGAGTGTAAGGAAAGACCGAACTCTGTGGGAAAGAGAAGAATGGAAGTTTGAGAAAATAAGGGAGTGTGTGTGTGTGTGTAAGGCTGTGAGAAAGAATGTAATGTAAATGTAAAAGAAAATTGAGGTTTACTATGAATGTAGCCTGGGAATTTGAGAAGACTTAGAATTAATGTCTATTGATTGTACGAAGGATCATTAAGGCAGATCATTTTTGCTAAGGTCTAATTTCTCCTTAGAATACGACATACAACAATCGCAGTTATATCCAGGTCCCCAACTGTACTGCTTTGTAAGCAAGGTCGAGAGTGAAACAAGCTTCTTCCATGAGTCTGACCGGTGTGATATTCAAACTCGAGATCTTCCAGCTGTGCGCTCCATACGTTACCACAGCACCGTCATCTTCCCCCAAAACTTTAATATGTGAATGTAAGATGGAAGGGACTGACGATTTTTAAGCAACAGGGTAAAGGGAATGAAATATTTAGGTTTAACCCCTTAATTAGAGATGTACAAATACAAAAGTCCGTTCGTCTCCCTTGCTTGTCCTCAGTGCTGGATTAATAGATGCTTAAATGAAAAGTATCAACAACGTGCATATTATCGCCTATAGAGGTTTGATAATATGCACCTTTGTCCGCTACGTCTCATTCAAGAATATATTAATCCAAAAGCGGCAGGGGAGGCAAACGGACTTCAGAATTTGACTGCACTTGGTTTTTTCTTGTTACTCCCAGACGATTTTATTCAGATTAAGGAGTCCCCTTGGTAGCGATGGTATTATTCTTGGTTATTATCTAACCTTCCAGTTCCAAAAGCCTCCCCTAAGCTGAATAAAATCGTCTGGTGGAGGCGAAAATAAATTACAAATGACGGTCTCGGACTGTTGGGGGTTTATAAGGGAAAAAAATTATTACTGTCAGGTAGCAAAGAAAGAAAATGAGGGTCTGGAGGAATGAGGCTTTGAGAGAGAGAGAGAGAGAGAGAGAGAGAGAGAGAGAGAGAGAGAGTGTGTGTGTGTGTGTGTGTGTGTGTGGTGTATTTTGTGCTTTTGTGTTTTCTGTTTTTTCTTTGTTTGTATATTTGGTTGAATTTCTTTGTGTTTGTTGTTCATTGTTTTTCTTTGTGCTTGAGTTTTTCCTTGTGTGTCTATGTACCTTTCTGTGTTTATTTTTCTTTGTGCTTTTGTGTGTTTTTCCTAGTATTTTTGTTTTTCTCCGTGTATTTGTGTGTTGTTATCTGTCGTTTGTGTCTGTAATGTGCTCCTAGCTTGGCAATACCGTATCTATCATCATGAATAGGTGAGTCAAAATTCCCTGTTTAGCTGTATTATTCGTTATACCGTAATCAGTAAAACCACGGTAGGTCAAGATGCAACGCAAGAACATAAAAGGAAGAAAATTTAAGTTAGTTGCCGGTTGGGGAGCCAGTTGGATAAGTGGCTTGTAAAATAGTCTGCTGTCTTAGAGTTCACGAGTTCTATCCTAGAGAGGGACAGGGAAGAATATGAAGAAATGAATTTTGTTGAAACAGACTTTACTGATCTTCCTCAAAACTCACCGGCATGTCATAAATGTACCTCCCTCTAACCAGTCCTGAATGGAGACAGCTCTAGCTCGTATTAGATGTAGACGGTGGGTACTACAGTAGAATATGGTATATAGTGACGGTGTGTGGCACTTGGGAGAATTGCTGAGCCTCAGAATATGGGCTGACAAGTCTGTAATCTAGGCCAGACTCAGTAAAAAACAATACGACTCCTCTGACATTACATAACGTTCATCATCACAAAATGTTCCATCATCATCATCATCATCATCATATTCTTTTTTACCATCACAGGGCTTGGTGAGGTAGGATCCAGAAACAACGAAAAATGACCTGCGAATATGGGATTCCTATCGACAGTGTACTCCTGCCTAGCTGCATGGACTTTTTTTTTTTTTATGTGACCGACTCTGGCATAGGCTTCACAGCCCGTTTTCAAGGCCCAGTAGTCCTCCTACGTACAGCACACCTCCACATGTCACCACTTCGGCGCTAGCACCCACCGTCCATACTGAATACATGCTAGGGCTGTCTCCTACAGGACTGGTGTATTGGTATTAGCGGGGGTATTTTCACGACATGTAGGCGGGTCTTCTGGTAGATCAGTAATGTCTGATATTTATGAAATTAAAATCCTTAAAATGTTCCCTGCCCCAGCGGGATTTGAACCCTGGTCTGTTAGGATTGCAGGCCAACTTTCTACCGATTGAGCCACCTCACACACCATTCATGACACAGGTCTAACCATGCTTACAATACGTTTTCTTTGGGAGGAAGTAATTTATTTTCATATATATTTCACATTCAAAGAGGTGAGGGAGGTAAAAGCAGGAAACTCAACATCACACAAAAAGTAAAATGGAAAAACTAACAGAATATTTTATTATATCATTACACTGAGTAATCTAATACTGCTCATCAGCTAGCATAATAAATTGTCCACTTTTTTTCTCTTCGCTGTTACACCTTTATTGCCGTCTAAGGAACATAGGGAGCCAAGGCTAGACTACTCACTCGAGATATCTGACCTTTTCAGCACTAATAAAAATCATATCCTGACTTTAAATTTTCCTCCCAACTTCCAACCTACAGCAAGTCCAACCGTTGCAGATTTTTAATGAATAGAGGACACCTGTAATACGGCGAATGGATTTTTTTTACCTACTTTTTTTCCTTCCTCTGTTCATCATCTGTAAAACAAAAAGAAAAGAAAAAAAAAAAGTACGCGTTTCGAAATGGAGATTTGATACTGAATAATCTTCATTGCCTCGAGGTAGGAAGAATAACCCAGTAATATACGACACTAAAATTAAGGAACTAAGGTATGAATGACCAGTTGTCGAATCCCCGAGTGGCATTTTGTGAGCCACATCAACTTTTGTATTGTTTGAAACGTTTGAGTATTGCGGGAACTGTAGTATGAGCCATTTCACCGGGTATTCTGATGATAGATTCTGTTTCTGCTTTCCTACATCCGTTTTATTCTTTCCCCATCTCAGGCCGGTCAGACTTTGGTACAAAATTCTTTACTTGTGTTTTTGTTTAATCAGCAGAACCACTGGAAATGCGGTACCGGCTCTTGCCGCTCCTATTTTAGGGGAAAAGTGGTTCGTTTCGTTTCATTTAAAAAGGCTCCATTACGCTTGTGTGCGTCGACCTTGGTCACCTAATGGAGGCTTTCCATCTTCTTGATTTCTGACAGCCTCCCTGTTCAGTCTCTTATCCCAGAAGTCACACTTTATGACTTCGTCCCAGGTCTTTTTCGATCTGCCTCTCGCAGCTCCACCCCCAACGTTCAAACTTCTCACTTCTGCACTCAGCTGTCACCTTTCACCCTCTCCACATGCCCAAGCCTTCTTAATCTGCCCCTCCTCATCACAACACCAGCTCACTTCAGACCCCTCCTTGCTCTCAACTCTTCCATCGTAAACCTAGCCTCCCCAGGCCTCGCATTCAGGGAAGCACTGCACATCTACCTAATCATTGTCATTTCTCCACACACTCAAGAAACTCACAAGAAAGATCAATCCTCTCACGCCTGACAATCTCCACATGCTATCCCCTGCACACCGCACACATGTATCTTGCAGTCTGCCTCTATTACCACTCCATCTCCTGTGCAACCATTTATCACAAACATTTATCACGAACTCTGCGCGAGATAGAATTACTTCCAACGCTCTAGAGGCAAACCGCACAAGGCTTAAAATTATTGTTTGACTTAATGATTCATGTGCAGTTGATGTGCATTAATACTGAACCTTGTTTCTACTTCAGTCATAATAGTGGGAAGTGGTTACGGTGATGATGATGATGATGATGATGATAACAGCACTCCTTCTGAATAGGGCGAGAATTATTGGGGAAGGTATGTTAATGTCTTCACTTAAATGACATTTGAAGTCTATACTTGATGTCTCCATATGCCTGAATTTAGCTTTAGATATGCGCTTCTAAAAAGAGTGGTTAGATAAAGCCTTCCTTAATTCCTTTTCCACGAGGGTATTGATTATAACAGTCTAAATTTGAGCCACGGCAAAATGAAAAGACGTCCTTGAGCTAATGTTTTATACTATATATCTAACTTTATATCAGTCTGTCTATCTATATATCTGTCTGTCTGTCTGTCTGTCTGTCTGTCTGTCTGTCTGCCGTATATGTGTCAATCAGTCTATCTTGTCTGTCTGTCTATCAGTCTATACTTAGTAAGACGTCTATAGTTCTGGAAGGGGTGGCCACAAACAAATCGCTTTCAGTATCATTCCTTTATCCTCCAATAATCCGCAAGAATGACATGGAAGCGACTTTTTTTTTTTTCTTAGCTAAACTTGCGTGTATCTGAACGAGACTCTCAGAGGAACACATCTTAAGGGGAAGTAAAAATTCCGAATGGTATAAAAAGCCTCATGGATGTAGAGTTGAAGAAATAAAGTGTTCAGGTATTGTTTACGTGGCAGTGGATGTGAGATACCCGTTTTACTCTAACTTGGCCTAAAATTGCCATCCCTCCATCTTGAATGAGGAGTTGTAGAAATACGGTAATACTAAACAATGAGGCTAGTCACGAGGAAGTGATGTAAAGGGATGAAGAGCCATGTCAATGTCATTTCTGCTATTCATTAGCGTGAAAGAAGCTAGAAAGGGGACAAGAATTGGGCCAGGTTAAGGTAAAAAGGTTATAGTGACTCAGAGATTATAGAGTGAAGCTTTATTATGTCAAGGCTGGTAGACGAAAAGAATGAGTAAACTGGCCCATCGTAGTGAAGTACAATCAGTAGAAAAAGTATCGGCCACCTTACCTAAAGTATCATTATGAAACATGGACGAAACATTGTGATATATGGGCCACCTTGTGATTATAAGTGTAATTAATGTCTGTGGTTATTATTTGGACTTGAAATTCCATCAAACATCACATTGGCTACTCGGTGGTACATTTTTGGGGGAGGAGGAGGGCAGTCCTTTTGTGACAGCAGAATTCGCTCATTTTCACATTCACAGAACCCCAGGTGGCCGATACTTTTCCTGTTCATTGTACAGTCGGCATCAGTAGTCCTGTCGTCTGCCCTACTTTTTTTTTTTTTTCCTCCATGAACTTTGAAAAATGGTTTTCGGAATCCACAGCAAGGGATACTGATGACAATGATCCCTGGCCAAAAAAAGTAATCAGTATCGCCTGCATATCATTAATCGCACTTGTTTTCGAAATTCACAGGCAGGAAAAACTGAAGATGGGGACAGGACTTTTGATGTCGACTCTACATCCAGAATAGAAAAAATAAAAAATAAAACGCCTGCTACCTCTATCTACATCCCACTTTAGGTACATATTCACTTACTCTCTGAAGCGTCGTGTCAGAGAGAATCATGTATGAGCAGTGAAACATACTTAGCTCCTCTCAGCTTAGGATTACCAACCAAAAGAGAAAATCAGAAGTTGGAGCATACCGAGCCCCTCTCACCTTACGAATACGAGCCAACAGAGAAAATCAGAGGCAGAAGCAATGACTTTTAAGCAAACTCTTGTCCCGGTCTGTACAGAAATGAATCCATGTACAGTCGCGTTCAAAAACTCTTTACGTGTCTGAGGTTATGAACTAATTAAGAGAGAGTGCAGCTCTTTGAATGATATTGATTAGATTTACATGACTTCATTAGGGACTGACACAACCTATGAGGAATCTGCAAATTTTATTATATTATTACTCTCTCTCCGTATTATATTCTGTAGAACAAAGTGAAGAATGTTTTGGCATAAGAGGGAAAATATAGCTAATGACCAAAGGTTGCACACACACACACACACACACACACACACACACACACACACACTAGAGGGAAAGGGTTAAAAAATATATACAGATCTAATCATCGTATCTCGAACCAGGTACAAACAAAAAAAGAAAAAAACTAATTACAAGGGGGCGAAAATATGAAGGAAACGATGCATAAGTAAGAAATGACTGAAAAATGGACAGGAGAAGAGCGGGAAATGAGTGTAAAAAAAAAAGTGCTAAATGAAAATGTGGAGGACTGGCCAAGGATGAAAAAAGAACTGTAATGACGGAGTATAAATATGGAGTGAGAAAGAGACAGACAGACAGACAGACAGACAGACAGACAGACAGACAGACAGAGACTGACTGACTGACTGACTTATTGAAAGTGAGTGGAGAAAGAGGGTAACATAGAGTCGAGAAATTAAATGAGAGAGAGAGAGATGTAACTGGAGGTATGGCAGAAGGAAGAAGGGAGGGAGAAAAGAGTGGGTATAAATGGAGAAGGGAGAAAGGAGAGTGAAGAAAGGGAGAAAGCGAAGAAACTGCTGAAGAAAGAGAAAAGGTGAGGTGATATGAAGAGAGAGGGGGAATAAAAACACCAATGAAACTAACTGAAGGAAGCGAGACAGAAAGGGAGAGAAGAAGAGAGACAAAGAGAGACTATAAGTATGGAAAAATGTTTAGAGGGAAATAATGAAAGGTGTGTATAGGAGTGGAGATATTCTTGATGAGGAGGAGGGAATGAGAGATGGAAAGATGAATGGAGGAAAAGGGGGAGCTGTGAATAGAGATAACAGGAGGGGAAGGGAATAGAGAGACGCAGAAAATAATGGTGGGATGACAGATGGGGAGACAGAGGAGGAGGGAAGAGAAGGAGAGATGGAGAGACAGATGAGGAGGGAAAAGAAGGACAGATGGAGAGATAATGGATGAGGGATGAGAATGTTAAGGAAAGATGAAAGGTAATACAAGAGAACATAACTAGTAGATGGAGGGTTGTTGAGAGTCAGGGAGGGAGAATGAAAGGAAAATGAACAGACAGATAGACAGATAGATAGATAGACAGATAGAAAGATACACAGAGAGATAGACAGATAAAGAAATAAAGGCAAATGCTGGTAGATAAGGTTGGTAGAGAGAATGAAATGAAAGGAATTGATGGACTGATGGATGGATATATGAATAACAGGACAGATGTTTGGAGAGAGAGAGAGAGGGGGGGGGGAGCAATGGATCAGTCTAATGGCACCAGAGATTAGGCTAGTGATGAGAAGCTCAGTCTTAATGCGCTGATCTTTTTTTTTTTTCCAACCACCCACGATAACCCTGCCTTTTGCCGTCCATGGCAGAAAAAAAAAACATGCATCACGGCGATTGGAATTTTTGGTAGGGTTAATTACGCGTATTGAGGAGGTTATTGACTCCAGCGAACCCCAGACGATTCAGTAAGTTGAGTGAGTATTGAAGACTGAGGGTGTTAAAACTATCATTTTCTCTATAATGGTCGAAGCAATTTCAACATCGTATTCCAGCTAATGGCAGTCAGTTTTATTCAGCTAAGAAAGAAGCACTGCAGTCTGATTTTATTATGATAAGTAACAGAAAACAGGAAGACAATATATGAACTGTGGAACATAAGAGAAAGTAAGTGATCAGCGCACGGCATAACAAAAAAGACTGAAAAGGATAAGGAGCGGGGCGCCGATACAAAGGCTAGGTCCCACCTACCACCATTACAGACTACTACTACTACTACTACTACTACTATTATGATGTTATTGCTTTAGTGAACGAATGTCATTAACCATTTCCATCCACTGACGCTTTTATCGATTTATCCTTGCTATCTCGAGACGATATTTTTAAGTGTTGGAGAAACTTTTGACAATAGTTCACATAGTCATCATCACAACTTCACTGTTGCAGATCTTTTGTATATTGAATGAAACAGCAAGTAGAATGACAAATAAAAAGAAAAAAATGCTTCTTCGAACTCAAGCGGTCAGTTGAAAAAAACAAAAAAAAAAAAAAAACATGGTGCTCTTCCTTGTCAGTTTATCGTTGTATTTTTGGAGGACGTAAGCCCGTACGTTAGAAGGCTTCAGAAGTGCCCAGGCGCCCGTTTCCCACCTTTTATATTTTCGCATGAGACGCGTAAATTAGACGCATAAATATTCCTTCCTATGTCATTTATATCCATGACGCCCTACCACATTTTCATTACAAGTTTATTACCTGCACCGTCCCCGGAGGGATTCGGGGACGGGTACTGTTTTCACTCACTCAGCCTATTTGTTTTTTGTTTGTATGTTTGTCTGTCTGTCTGTCTGTTGACAACTTTACGCTAAAACTACTGGTGCGATTTTGACTAAAATGACAGGAATGGTGGGCTATGACCTGATCACCTGATTAAGTTTTGAATCAAACTGGGCCAAGGCCCAGGCTGCAGGCCCCCCAAATTTAATAAAAGTGGGGACGGATTAAAAACATTTTTTTTTTTTTTGGAATAACACCTTTCAAATTCGTCATCGACATGAAACCAAAACCTGGAGGCTCACCTTTCAAATCTGCATCCTATATCATGCTCATCAAGGGAGTCACCCCCCAGTTAGCGGGGTGGAGGGTGGGGGGGGGAATGTTATTGGGTTGGGCCTAAACTTTCAAATGGACATAAAATTGTCAATTTTCACCCTATTTACTCCAGATTTCTTATGTGACATCTTTAACTGGATAGTCTGTTGTGTTTATACGCCAGCACCAAAATGACTGCCGGGGACGGGTTTGCTGTTCCTTGGCACCGTTTCTTGTTTTATTTGTATCGTGTTTATGTTCATTTGTATGTTGTTAATACCATCTATGTTATTACTGAGATATGAATACTCGCAAGTCTTAATGTGTAATGTAAGATATTACTAGGGAAGAGGTGCCGGGGTACCTCTAAATTCCACTAGAAAACGGGTGTTTCCCTGCCTCCTGGAATGTTATGAACACTGAATCACGACTTTTACCAAACTCATGACTGTAATGATCACCCTAGCAGTGGACGCTACCCAAAATAATGTTCGTGCGACACCAAGTAGTAAGAGAGTGGAAACTTATTTCTATATAATGTGGCCTTGTGTATATATGCTGCAATTTGGATATGAAATGAAAAATCTACAGACTTGTACAACTATAAGCTCTCAACTTGTTATAAAAGGAAAAGAAGGCGAGGTGGGTAGCGTGAAGGATGTTAAAGGGAGGCAACATTTTCCGTCCATGCATTATAGATATAAAAGCTCCTAACTTAGTGACCACGCTGTTGTATCACTTTAGGTCCGGGAACTTTTTAACCAGAGTAAGTTGTTTGGCAGAAGTAAGTGTAAAATATGAGAATCTTACTGGAAAGGCTTAACTGCGTATGTGGTGGTTCGACATTGTTAGAAAATATCACTTAGAAGCAAAACTGAACGATAATACACAATACGGCAGAAGGGATTGGTGTGTTTCCATATAAATAGTACATAGAATCATGGATTCAAGACCATTTACTAAAGCACATAATCCAGCCTTCGAAATGGCGCGTATACTCTAGTGATGAAATGTAACACCAAAGAGAAAATCAAACCTAAATAGAAAGATTAAAAAAGCCACACAAACAAGCCTAAATCAGCAGTCACATTAGCAAAGCCACATCAACAAGCCCACACCGGCAAAGCCACACCAACAAGCCCACACTGACAAAGCCACACCAACAAACCCACACTGACAAAGCCGCACCAACAAACCCACACCGACAAAGCCACACCAACAAACCCACACCGACAAAGCCACACCAACAAACCCACACCGACAAAGCCACACCAACAAACCCACACCGACAAAGCCACACCAACAAACCCACAACACCAAAGCCACAGTTAACAACAAAGCCATATTAATGCTACACCAGGCTCACAAAAAATGACAAGCCTGTGCAAGTCAAGCCAAACGAGGCAGCTTATGTACTGCAGATGAACAGGAGAGTAATGATGAAAATAATAACACACACACACACACACACACACACACACACACACACACACACACACACACACACACACACACACACACACACACACACACACACACACACACACACACACACACACACACACACACACACACACAC
This sequence comes from Coenobita brevimanus, assembly GCF_032717465.1. NCBI lineage: Eukaryota > Metazoa > Arthropoda > Malacostraca > Decapoda > Coenobitidae > Coenobita > Coenobita brevimanus. Next base: position 23,294,070 of record NC_136955.1, on the reverse strand, counting down.
ACACACACACACACACACACACACACACACACACACACACACACACACACACACACACACACACACACACACACACACACACACACACACACACACACACACACACACACACACACACACACACACACACACACACACACACACACACACACACACACACACACACACACACACACACACACACACACACACACACACACACACACACACACACACACACACACACACACACACACACACACACACACACACACACACACACACACACACACACACACACACACACACACACACACACACACACACACACACACACACACACACACACACACACACACACACACACACACACACACACACACACACACACACCACTCTATTAAGTATTCCAGGAACAGGGAACAAATCCGCATAAAGCTGAGAGATATCAAAGCTAAAACTTCAGAGAAAGACATCACCATGACCACCACAAAAAAGCCAAGCAAAGCAAAGCCACACTAAGCAGGGGGAAAAAATGCTATACCAGCCAAGCAATAGACTGAAAGCCAACCCATAAAAAAAAAAAAAGCACACAAGCCTATATCCAAACCACACCAAACACACACAACCACACAGAAAACACAAACACACACAACCACACAGAAAACACAAACACACACAACCACACAGAAATCACAAACACACACAACCACACAGAGAACACACACCCACCTCAAACCACAGCAAACACAGAAAAACTCACACCAATCACTCAAAACGATACGAAAGCCACAAAACCATGCCGACAGACAGAGTCACATCATAGGCACACTAAACACACAAAGAAACACCAAATACATAAAGCCAGCCCATATAACCAAAACCACCCCACACACAGAACCATACCAGACACACACAGTCACACCAAACACATATCCCCAGTAAACACACACGCAAATTTATAAGCAACAAGTGGTGCCTGGCACAACAAACTCCGCCCGACAGCAGTTATTCTATTTTCAACCGTTTTCAAGTTACAGCCCTCTGAAAATCCATGATCATGCGTTTGATCTTTCAAGGTCACTCAAGGTCAAAGGTCATTGTGCCAAATGAAAGCCCATATGAGATTTCCTATATCTTGATAAAAGTGAATATCTCTATCTTCAACGAATATCGAGTTATAGCCCCCTGAATAATCGTGACCTTGCGTTTGACCTTTCAAGGTCACTTAAGGTCAAAGGTCATGTTGCCAATTAAAAGCCCATCTGGGACTTCCTATTTGTTGATAATAGTAAATATTTATTTGCAACCAGTTTCAAGTTATAGCCCCCTGAATGTCCGTGACTTTGAGTTCGACCTTTGAAGGTCACTCAAGGTCAAAGGTCTTGGTACCAAATGAAAGCCCATGTGGGACTTCTATTATTCTGATAATTGTAAATATCTCTATCTTCAACCGGTTTCAAGTTATAGCTCTCTGAAAATCCATGACCTTGATTATGACCTTTCAGGGTCACTCTACTACCTCCAAAATTTAATCACTTTCTTTTGAACCAGTGCCCAACTTCCCTGAGAGTTTCATGTAATTTCACTGAGTTTTTTTTCCATGACTTTGCTAACAAAGAAACAAACAAACAAACAAACGACCAAAAACAACATCTCACCGTACTCCTTCCGGGCTAGGTAAAAATGCCACTACAAAGCCTTAACAAACACATAATGCTATACGAAAATCATACGAGTAAAGTTACCAGACACAAAGCTCCCTCAAACACAAACCTACCCCAGACACACAAAGCCACCTCAAACACAAAGCCACTTCCCCCCACACACAAAGCCACCCCAGACACACAAAGCCACTCCCCCAGACACACAAAGCCACCCCAGACACACAAAGCCACCGCAGACACAAACCTACCCCAAACACACAAAGCCACCTCAAACACAAAGCCACTTCCCCCCACACACAAAGCCACCCCAGACACACAAAGCCACTCCCCCAGACACACAAAGCCACCCCAGACACACAAAGCCACTCCCCCACACACACAAAGCCACCCCAGACACACAAAGCCACCTCAAACACAAAGCCACTCCCCCACACACACAAAGCCACCCCAGACACACAAAGCCACCTCAGACACAAAGCCACCCAAAACACACACACACACACACACACACACACACACACACACACACACACACACACAGCCACCCCAAACACACAAAGCCATCCCAACACACAAAGCCACCCCAAACACAAACCTACCCCAAACACAAAGCCACTCAATCACACAAAGCCACCCCAAACACACAAAGCCACCTCAAACACAAACCTACCCCAAACACAAAGCCACCCCCAACACACAAACCTACCCCAAACACAAAGCCACCCCCAAACACACAAAGCCACCCCAAACACACAAAGCCACCCCAAACACACACACAAAGCCACCCCAAACACACAAACCCACCCCAAACACACAGAGCCACCCTAAACACACAAAGCCATCCCAAACACACAAAGCCACCCCAAACACACAAAGCCACCCCAAACACATAAAGCCACCTTAAACATACAAAGCCACCCCAAACACACAAAGCCACCTTAAACACACAAAACCACCCCAAACACACAAAGCCACCCCAAACACACAAAGCCACCCCAAACACCGAACAAAACCAAACATTTAAAGCCACATCAAACACACAAACCCACAACAAAGCCACACCAAGCACATTAAGCCACACCAACGACACAAATCAATCTCAGACACAGAATCACGTCAAACACTCACGAGGTACACACAAAGCGACAACAAACCTTGATCAAACACACAGGTCCACACCAAACGCACAACCACATCAAAAACACAGTCACATCAAGCACAAACATTCGCAACAAACACAAAAAGACACAGCAAAAAAGCCACACAAAATCACACCAATCAAAGCCACATCAAAGACACACTAAGGACACGTTCCACAGAGGACACACAAAGCCACACTAAAGCCATAGCAGATGCACAAAGCCGCCGCAAACTCACCAAGCCATGGGTAAGGCAAGCCAGGCCCCCCTCATGTACTGCAGATCATCAGGACAGTTATGGAGCTCTGTAATGGCGTTGGGGGTTTTAATAATCTCAACCAGGCGGCCATGATAATTCACTGCACACGGCACCAAACACCAGCTGGTCGCTCCACACAGCGTTTGGTAATTCTACATAGCTTTCACCCACTCCACATTACATTTATTCCACACTAAGTTCATGTATTTTACTCCCTGTTTAATACTAGTATTTTTACTTATAATAATCACACAAAAACACACAATGATTCTTTAGTACACAACGTTTGATATTTCCACATAGCTTCTGTCCACTCCACATTATACTGACTCATTTCACACTAAGTTGTATAGATTTCACTTATTATTAGATACTGGTAACTTGACTTTTAATAATCGCACAAAACATAATGATTGGTCAGTCATTCTTAAGTACATAACATATGATAATTCCATATTGCTTTTGCCTACTCCATATGACGAGTACTCATCCCAGACTAAGTTGTAAATATTTCAACTCCTATCATACCCTGTAACATTTCAGTGCTTTTTATAACTCCGACACAAGACCACACAATGACTGGTCACAACACATACACTAGGATCTTATTCATCGGAAATATTTTGTGGTCATTTTGCATAGTATCTGATATTTCCATCTAACTTCTGATCACTCCTCAACACAGTATTCACTCCACACTACGCTTTGTATCTTTTTTCACGTTGTCAGAAAACTCATCAATGTATTCGCTCAACACTGTGCTTGCATCTTCCAAATACTGTTTGCATCACACTTTACATCATCCATATATTATCGACTATCTCAAAAATTTATTTACTTCACACTTCACCTTACATCCATACATTGCACACTGCATTCTGTATCTATCGCGTTCCATCAAATTTTGCTACATTTACATAACATATCATTCCGCATAGCATCTGATAATTTCTCATAAATATTAATTTCCCACTCCACAGAGCCTTTTCAATCTTCCACATACCATCAGTCAAATTTGCACTATCATTTTTTGTCGCACCCACGGTTAGGGGAGAGGGACGTAAACCCATTGTGAGTCCTTTTTAGCTCTGTAGTAGAATGAGACAAAATTACGGCCATGAATCCTTTTCGCTGTAAGTTTTCGTGACTGGCACCATATTTCAGTGTTAATCCTTTCTTATAGCTCAGCATCAAAGAGGAAGAGATAAGAAACTTTACACCCAATCAAAGTGAACAAAGTACAGTCATTCTAAATACCATCCCTTCACTCTATACATAGCAACTCACCACTTCCTGCACCCTGTGGTCAATATACTCACACAAATGCTTACTTAATATAAAACTTTCCACTCTGTCAACACACAGAGAGCCCATTCACTGGCGAGAACCTTTCACACTAATGTCGCGGCCCGTGATCAAAGGCACAGCGTAACTTCTGATACGGCAGGAATGGAATGTATAGCGATCTCTGTGTGGCTTTTGGTTGCCGTTTCATACCTTTTAGTGAGGATGATGGGAGATTTTTTTTTTTAATATACTTTCTACCATCTCCAGACGATTTTACTCAGCTTAAGATAGAGTCTTCGCGAATAGATGAGTTATAGACAAAATAAATAAATAAATAAACATTCCCATGATGTATTAAAAAATAAATTTAAAAAATACAATTCATGGATTAACCCTTTTTCAGTTTCAGGAAGTATTTTTCTACCTATTGCCATTTCAAGACAATTTCCCTCTCCTTAACCATTTCATCTTCTAAATCCTGCATTGCATTTTACCATGCCTATTGACTTTATATATATATATATATATATATATTCATTCATTGCCAGACGCCATGTATCCCAAACTGGGTGGTCAAGGGCTTAGAGTTAATTGTTTTACAGGCAGGGGTAGTAATCCTCCACCAACCCCACTTCACCCGTAGGGATGCCAACAGCATCTGGTGTTCCCAGGCGGTCACCCATCCAAGTACTAACCAGACCCAACGTTGCTTAACTTCGCTGATCGGACGGGAAGCGGTGTACTCAACGTGGCATATATATATATATATATATATATATATATATATTATGTGTCCGTATATATATATATATATATATATATATATTATGTGTCCGACCTGGGCATAGGCTTCGCAGCCTGTTTCCAAGGCCCAGCAGTCCTTTTACATGCCATACACCTCCACATGTCACCACTTCGACGCTAACACCCACCGTTCACATTGAATACATGCTAGGGCTGTCTCATTCAGGACCGGTGTATTGGTATTAGTGGGGGTATTTTTACGGCATGTCGGCGGGTCTTCTGGTAGATCGGTAAAGTCTGCTTTTTATGAAATTCAATTCCTTAATCTGTTCCCTGCCCCAACGGGGATTTGAACCTGGGTCCGGTAGGACTGCAGGCCACCTCTCTACAGATCGAGCCACCGCCTCCCCCTACTGAGGGTTTTACTATGATGAAGAGACAATTATTAGTCTCTCTCTCTCTCTCTCTCTCTCTCTCTCTCTCTCTCTCTCTCTCTCGGGTGTGTGTGTGTGTGTGTGTGTGTGTGTGTGTGTGTGTGTGTCTGTGTCAGTCTGTCTGTCTGTCTGTCCGTCCGTCTGTCTGTCTGTCCGTCTGTCTGTCTGTCTGTCCGTCTGTCTGTCTGTCTGTCTGTCCGTCTGTCTGTCTGTCCGTCTGTCTGTCTGTCTGTCTGTCTGTCTGTCTGTCTGTCCGTCCGTCTGTCTGTCCGTCCGTCTGTCTGTCTGTCTGTCCGTCTGTCTGTCTGTCCGTCTGTCTGTCTGTCCGTCTGTCTGTCTGTCTGTCCGTCTGTCTGTCTGTCTGTCCGTCTGTCTGTCTGTCTGTCCGTCTGTCTGTCTGTCCGTCTGTCTGTCTGTCCGTCTGTCTATCATGTACAGTCACGGAAAGTTCCGCATTACCCACCTCGCGAAACACTGGTGTGAGACAGCTGAATGTGAAGCGGCAGCCAGATCTCATGTGTCTGGTAACTCTTGACTGTGGAGAGAGAGGCGGGGGACTGGGGGCAGAGGAGGGTTTGGTGATAGGTTGGGTATCATGTATTCATCAATTCTTATAAATTTGTTTAATTATTTATCCTCTGTCATCCCACTATAAACATCCGCCTGCAAACAATTCCAGTGTTATTCTGGTAATTATTCATCTCGAACTTACTGTAGAGTCTAAGGTAGTGCGTAATACTTTAAAAGAAAATCTGTATGATTGACAGACTTTTCGTTTTCCTTTAGACAGAATGATGTGTGAAGTCCTAAGTATAAGATCAGTCTCTGTAACTATCATTCCTATTGAACATTACAAAACGAAGGCAAAGAGGCATACCTTTGACAGTTAACATGTACTATATATGTAGTAATGTAGATAGACTCAGAGAACAGTATAATACCATACAAACAACACTTTGCACTTTGAGAATACGTCGGACGCATTATCATTGGCTATTGATACTGTGACGTAAGCACCTCTCCAAACCATCCCACCCCCGGCCACCCTTCCTCCCACTCACAGTTACCAGACATGTGGGGTCTGGCTGCTGCTTCGTGACTGTTCGTCGACCACCAATGCTCCGAAAATGCGGAACTTTCCCTGACTGTACATACATTGCAATTGGGGATAAGGATAAGTACATAAGTATTTCCATTATGGCACAAATGAATCTGAGGCAAAGATCAAAGCTAGAGGTCAAAACTTTGGAGCCCAGCGGTAACCCATGATTGCCTTACTCGATTTGGCTCAAACTTAGCACTTGTAACGAGTGTGGAGATGACAAGAAGTGAGTAGATTTTCGTGCACATCGATTAAAGATCAAGGTCAGGAATGAATGTCAAAGTTCGGGTACAGTGTCACTGTTCTCTCTCTGAGCACTTATGAGCAAATTCCAGGTATCTGATTTAGCCTTCTTGTATTAGGAAGTTTTTAATTTATTCTGGTCAACGTGAGACACGTATAATCAGCTACTGAGACATAGAAACAGAAATTTGTCAATACTAATGTCATTATCCCTCTCATTGTCCGGATACTATGCTTAAGGAAACCATAGATGATTTAGCTTCATTGATATGGAGCTATAGGAGCCAAAAACTGATATGGAAAAGTAAGCTTCTCTACAAACGTCCTTAAGAATGTAATTACTCCGATTAAAAACACATTAACCACTAATCCTTCAGGCTCCTTCCCTTCTACATCGTTTCTCTCTCTCTCTCTCTCTCTCTCTCTCTCTCTCTCTCTCAGAGGACACATTTTTCTTTTGTCACTATCTCACTGGTATTTTATTTTATTTCAGATTTTTTGTTTAGCTTAAAGGGTTAGACACAGTCTCTTAGGGACTTGTGTAATCTAAATACAGTCATCTGCTACGCTAACACACACACACACACACACACACACACACACACACACACACACACACACACACACACACACACACACACACACACACACACACCGCTCTTTACTAACAACGATGATAAATTATTTCATCTGATTCATAATATCTTCAGACAATTTTATTCATCTCATAATAATCAGAAGTAGTGGAAAATTATCTAAAGTTTGTGTATGACGCATCCAGCTGGAATTCTCTCTCCTAAACTGAATGGAGTCGGCAGCTGTTAGCAAGATTATAAAGCTAAATTGAGTTTTTGGGCTGAAGAAGTATAATTTATACATAATCATGGATCAGTCCTAAGAGCAATATCATGTACAGTTTCACCATAAAGTATTCGAACGCTGTAAGCACCAAGCATTTTGAAAGTTATGATAGAAAAATCTGAAAACTGCTCTCCCGGTGTGTGTCTGTCAGTAACAGTTACAGCATCATACACCGGTGCACCATACATCAGAACAATGGCTTCAGAGTGAGTCATTCCAAAATCAGACATTCAAACCGTTCTGGGATGACGTGCTAATTTCCGTTCATTTTCGTACCCATCGTGCCCAGGTGTTCGGGTACTTTTTGGCGAGACTGTACAGTAAAGCTCTTCTCCAATTTAGCCCATTCAGTATTATGATGTATTTTATTATTATACAAGCGCGCGGTATCGCCAGTGTACTGTTTTCGGTCCTGTGTGTGTGTGTGTGTGTGTGTGTGTGTGTGTGTGTGTGTGTGTGTGTGTGTGTGTGTGTGTGTGTGTGTGTGTGTGTGTGTGTGTGTGTGCGTGTGCGTGCGTGCGTGCGTGCGTGCGCGCGCGCGCTTATTTGTTCGTGTGTGAACAGTACAACCCAAACATTTGTATTCAGTATTGGATCAGACTTGGGGAAAATGTTAAGGGCCAGGCAAGATTGAAGAAGTTCCATTCTTAAAACAAAAGATCAAAGATCAAGGCTACAGGGCAAGGTCAATTTAGTTTTAATCTGACTTGACCAAACTTGATGCAAGCGTTGAAGATCAGACAAGGTTGAAGGGATTCCATACTCTAGAGGATAAATATCAAAGCCACAGGGCAAGGTCGGCTCACATAGCTTTGACATAATTCAGATAAAACACAGTAGAAAGTTGAAAGCTGGGCAAGAATCACGTGAATTAAGTTTTGAGAACAATCTGTCTTAACTGAAGGTCGTAGGGCAAGTCAAATGTTTGCTCCCTTTGACCACTTGTACGGGACAGATGTTGCACCCTGTGAGAGCTCCTTGTTCTTGCAATCTCCAGACGATTTGTTTCAGATTAAGATGGGTTACATACCAGGTTTCATTTATTCCTTCAATTCTAAAAGTTTGTCCAGAGGTGACTAAGCCATCTGGTGGTAAAAAGAATAAGATTTTTTGAAACATCACTCAGAAAGGGATTAAGTCATTCTCACAACACGTAACACCTCGTTATCAGCTTATCTCTGTGTCTGGCATGTTAGGTTATCGCATATATTGCTACTGCAGTCTTTATTGATACGTAAAAACTAAAATAGTATGCAGTAGTATGGTGCAGTAGGCAAATCAAACTGCTCAAGAAGAGGTGTTAGTAAATGTCTTCAGCCGACGAAAACAAAGCCTAAGAGATCACAAAATGGAAAGCAGATCACAGGCAGCCTGATATTAATATTCATAATGGCTCTGCATGCAAAGATGGTTTCGCTTGCATATTCACTCTTAGGCCGCACCCACACCAAATCCTTGCTGGCGTGGGCTGCTGTGGGCGGGAGTTCAGGATCACTTTAACCCATAAAAATTCCCGCCTGCACCTGCCCGTATCCGCTGGGGTCACTTGTATGGTGATGCCAAACTCCCATCTGCATCCACCCGCACCTGCAAGCATTTGGTGTGGACGCCCGCTTAGCATTACAAGATTTTACTGTCCTAAATTAATAACCTTTGTATCCCTATCATGGTTGAGAGGACTTTATATTTCATTCAAGATATCGTCAGACGATTATATTAAGTTGAGAATGAGACCTGAGAGATGAGAGTGTTAGATGACATTTCGTCTATAATTTGCTAAACCACTCACTAACCTCTGTCTACAGTAACTCTATAACCTCCTGAATACCATGACAGCTGTACATAAAGCGTCATCAAATGGAAAGTGATAATAGGTGTCATACTCGAAAATTATATGCGATTGGGGGACATAAGAGATGCATATAAGGGTGACAGGGTATTAATGATTTTGGGAGAGACAGGGGTTACATGTGAGAGAAGGTACATATAGACGTGACAGGTATATATGGTAAAGAGAAGAGAGAGAGAGAGAGAGAGAGAGAGAGAGAGAGAGAGAGAGAGAGAGAGAGAGACGGACAGACAGACAGACAGACAGACACAGACAGACAGACAGACACAGACAGACAGACAGAAGGGGGAAGAAAGAGGGGGAGAAAGAGGAAGAGAGAGGGTGAGTGAGAAGAGAAGCGACAGAGTATAAACAAGTATGGGGAGCCAGAAGATAAGCATGGGGGTGAAGGGATATATAGAATCATGTGAGAGACAGGCAATACTTATGACAGAGACAAGAGATACATAAGAAAGACCCTGAGGCAGATGCACAAAGGAGCTGAAGTGAATATACCGTGATGTGGTTCTCTCGTATTAACTTTTCATCCTCGATTTCTGAATTACGAATGCGTAGGATGTCTGACACGTGGGATCAATTATTCTTTAAACGTCATCTCCTCAATATTTCCAAGCCGTATGCATGCCGTGATATGTAGTGTAGTATATGACACACTAATAATAATATATTTTTTATTACACACACACACACACACACACACACACACACACACACACACACACACACACACACACACACACACACACACACACACAACCACCCCATATGCACCTTTAGAGCAAAAACGTATCTCTCTATGAATATTAAATGCAATATAATTCATTCAATCTATGCAGGCGTCTCGTACGTATTATACCCATATTTACCCCACTATATCATTCCCTTTGGTTCTCCTGTTTTACCAGAGGAATGAATCTGTCACATGTATAGATTTAACTCGCTGGGTTGAGAGAGAGATAGATAGATAGATAGATAGATACAGAGAGAGAGAGAGAGAGAGAGAGAGAGAGGAGCCCCACCGCCAAGAAAGACAAGATACTCACATGGACGAAAATAGGAAAGAATGAGAGAGGAAACTGCCACCACCAATAAATAATTAAATGTATAAAGAATGATTTCTACCGTTAAAACGTATGTCATATCTAATTAAACTTACCTTGGTAAATTCACGCAACAGAAATATAAACAATGTGGCATACGTAAATAAACAGCCATTAACAATTAAGCTATTACAACGAGCAACAGGGGCAATGCTTATACAATGGTTATATGAAATTGCTCTTGATTATTGTCCCTCTCTTGGTATTTCTCTCTCCTTGTTTTCTGGTTCCTGCCTCACCCTATCTTTTGTTGGGGAAAAAGTTAACGATGATGATGATGATGATTTAACGAAAGTAACAATAAATAAATAGAACATGAAAAAATGCCAAGATGATATTGGTAGTGATGATGATGATGATGATGATGATTTAGCGATGGAAACTATAAATAAACTGAACATATTAAATTGGCATTGACTTTTCTCCCTCTTTCATCATTTCTGTTTCTTTGTGTTCAGGATCCTACCTCACTCCTATCCTTTGTTATGAAAATAGACCAGGAAAAGCTGATGTGTTGGTGGTGCTGATGATGGTGATTGATAGTGATGATGATGATGATTGATGATGATGATGACCGAGGATGATGATGATGATTGATGATAACTGATAATGATGATTGATGATGATGATGATGGTGATGATGATGATTGATTATGATAATGATGGTGATGATGATAATTGATAATGAGGACTGAAAATGGTGATGATGATGGTGATGAACATTTAGTCAAAGAGACAAAAACCAAGATAATCCTCCCAAAATAAAATATTCCTTGATAGATAAGCTCCACCATCTCCTAGCAGCGTCCCTCATGAGCAAAATTATTTACCAGTCTGGCGAGAAATCTGTCAGAATCCCGTAAAAAATAAGGTGGGTGCCGAAAATTAGGTCTAAATCTGACATATTCATTATAGCCTGGCCTTCATATTTTCAGATTTTCTTGTGCTAACCCCCTAATGATCGAGACAACTTTAGTATTTTCATCTGGCAACCGTGGGAAAATTACACAGGACTGAGAGTGAGTCACAGGAATAAGAAAGTGTTTATACCGTCACGATACTCTGTTCACTCTACCGTGGCCGAAAACTGCCATCACTCCATCTTGAATGCTGATTTACAACAATATATTAACACCACAAGATGATGCTAGTCACGATGAAGTGCTGTAGAAAAGATGTAGAGCCAGAGTATTATCGTTTTCTGTCACTGAGCTACGTGAACTAAGCTGCAACAGAATGAAAACCTGGGCCAAGGTAAAGAGGAGGAACTATAATAACCTTCTCATGGTTGCGTCTTGTTATCTGTTCCAGCTGAAGCCTGACGATTTCCTCCAGCTGATAGGAAGTTATGGGGATTGGAGAGTTCATTGTTATAAGAATGAATCTTTATGCTCCTGTTTTCACTCATTCAGTAACCACTCCCTTAGCGCTGAATCTAGTGTACAAATTAACATAAAAAAATGAAAAAATGTGATAATGATAACAGACATGGAAAATGTTATCTTCCGAACTGGGTAATTATCTCCTAGGCTCGTATTCTCGTTGGATGAGGAGGCTCCCTAATGCCTCTTCCTTTGCTATTTATTTTCGGATATGGTTGGTTAACATCCTTTTGTACGCTGATTATCCAGAGATATGACGATATTAGAAGGATTTATGTGACACACAAGAGGACAGTAAGATGTATTGAACAAAATAAATCGCTTATGAAAAGGTGTTGGGGAGCTTCTTTAATCTACGTGAACATCAGCAATGGTCTAGAGATCTCTTCAACCATATTTCAACCATCAACAACTGATTATACATAGCTGAAGGTTAGTATAGGAGCCGGAGAGTGTACTATTGTCACTACTAATTGCTTCATGATAGAGACAGCTCCAGTAGTGTGTTGTAGCTAAGGTCAACGCTTTTATTTACCTAAGAGTGAGTCATAGGAGGTGATGGTTAAGCCTTTTATTAAATATGGTTCCTTGACGTGTAGCAGACCGGGAGAAAATGTGAAGCCGTTCGCGCACGAATTTAGCATATATTTTAATTATCCCTTCAGTTTTTTTTCCCCCTCGTAATAAATGGCCTCGTCAGAATAAATGGAGTCTTATATTTTTAACAAACAAAATTCCTGGTTTCACGGCAAATTACAGCTCGCCCGACGATGTTTATGGAAGCTTGATTACCGAGGGGTGAAAATAATGTGGTTTATGGCTGGAAAGAGCGAGGAGCCTAGGCCGGGATTCTCTATAGTGTGTTTGTTCTAACCTGACAAAGATCTATAACTCTTCCCACCTCAGTCGATGGCCAGGTGTAATCAGGATAGAGGGACTTTTTGACTGTACTCTTTTTACTCTAATTTTGCCTAAAATTGTCGTCTCTCCATCTAAACTGTCGAGTTGTGACAATAGATTAACATTTGAATATGCTGTTAGTCAAGAAGTGCAGTGCAGAGAATGAAAAACCAGGATACTGTCTTTTTCTGCCGCTGAGCTACGTGGAATCAGCTGCAAAAAGACGAAAAAGTTAGAATAAAAGAGTATATTACCTAAAAAGTCTCCCGTCTACCTCGTAACTAAAGGTCATTGAATGTAATGGAACCACGACTTAGTAAGCCTGTGAGTGTTGTCCAGTTCCACCAGGTGATAACAAGCCGAGTTTAACAACCTCACGATAAACATCCGATCGCAAATATTTCTTTTTCTTTTTTCATTTTTCTTTGCTGGATCTACAATGAAAGGAGAATACAGAGCTCCCTTACGTCTTCTGGTCCTTCTAGGGAAAAAAAAATCTTAGTAACCATAAAAGGAACGTAGGTTATATGTTTTGTGCAGAAAGAACGAGGGAAGGGACGCGTTGAAAATATCCTCTTGTCAATATACATTTTACCTTAGCTTTGTCCAGTTTTTTTTTCTTTTTAGCTTACTTCACGCAGCTAAGGGGCAGAAAATGTGAATACTACAGCTCTACATCCTTTCCATGGCACTTCCTCCTGACTAGCAGTATATTCTAGCGTTAATCTTTTTTTTACAACTCGGCATTCAAGATGGAGAGATCGCAAATTCAAGCAAGGTTAGAGTAATGGGAGTATAGTTTCTCTAATAAAAGCAAATCTAACTTATGACATTGAATATATTGTAAATTTGTTTGAGATTCATACCACCAATGTTAGTTTAAGTAGATGATGGATATGTGACTATTTGCATTCTCTTTCCTTCCTTTTTTTCTGCCTTTTTTGCTTCGTCTTTTGTCTTAACCTTCTTGTGGTCGGGATAACTCTAGTGTTCTAGTCCAACTGATAGAGAGAGAGAGAGAGAGACAGACAGACGGACAGAGCTATGAAACTGGGCTGCATTAGTATTAAGTTTTCACATTTTCTGTAGCGTTCCTTTCCAGGCCTATGAAGGTCTGAACTATATCAATTTTACCTTTGCCACATGATTTTACTCGGACTAAGACTGATATCAACAGCTCTTAAAATTAATTAATTCTGACAGGGATTCGCTTGTCATATTCTAGTTTATCATCACACTAACCTATCTAACTCACTCCCTCTCTCTCTGCATTTTCTACCTAGTACCGGCCTATCTGTCCATCCATCTCTATCTCTCTGTATCTATCTACAGTTTATCGGTCTATCTGTCGACTTACATCTACTGACTGATGCTTCATCCTGTGAGAGGTAGTCTTAACAAAAGGTCTTACCCAGTTACCTCTCCTCTTTCCACGAAACATTATGCCTCCGAAGATACATACTTTTGCACCTTATCTCTCCATTTCCTCCTCGGTCTACATCTCCCCTCTTCCATTCCATTAAAACACAGGTGGTGGAATAAGTGGAGTAGAGTATCCCAGGTGGTGAGTGGTAGTTATGTGATAAATACGTGTTCTGTTGTCCGAAAGAAAGGAAATTTGGACGAAACGCTGGGTCAAGAAATAAGTCACACGATTTGTATATACAGTAGTTAAAAAAGGCCAGGGATCATTTTGAGAGACCTACATATATGTCTCGATAATACTGCTACTATTACTATAACCCCATTCATTAATTATACGATCCTTACATATATTCAGTGTACTGTACATAATGGGCATTAGTATCGAAGTAGTGATGTGTAGATGCCTAGCACTTAGCAGCGCGGGTGAACATCAAGAACATTAATTTTACACGATTTTGCCACGATCCTATACTTGCTTCGCTTTTAATGGAGAGAAATACGTAAAGAGAATACATGTAACAGAGTGCAGACCTGATATTTTGCCTTTAGTCCACAACTCTGAAACAGGAAGAGGCTACAGAAGGGAGAGAGGTCAGACAATGCCAGGGGAATGTTTGCACAAGCACGGAATAAACAGAGCGGAAAATAAGAGGCACTAAATTAACAGCAAATGGACAATACCAACACGAAGTCATGTGAATCACTCTTAGCTTAACAACATATTGCGGGAATAAAGTGCTGATCTGTTAGGCCGTGAAAGGATTAGTGATGCAGCATAAGCATTCCCCAGCCTAGGAATTACTGCCGACTAAAATCAATCGTGTGGCGTTAACCGGAATGCAATTCTGGAGTTATCCCGATATTCAGAAGGTTAACTACATCGCTTTAATGACGTATCTTTAATTTCTGTGACTAATACGACGACTGTGCCTAGCTCCTGAACTGAAGAGGTTAAATAGAGATAGATATTTCATTAGCCATTTTACAACAGGACATTTCCCCTAAGTTTGATATGTAAAAACGCGAATAAAATGTAAAAGACGTCATTTGACCAAGTAATTAAAGGGCTAAAGACGGTTTTAGGAAAAAAAAAAAAAAAAAAAAAGAGAGAAATTCAAGAGTGGGACGGGACTCAGAATCCCCACAAGTATGGAACTGGTTTATCCCACCCATAAGTGGTTTAAAACTTTTGTCTTAAGCTTTACCTGATGAGAATTCACTTGTCTGGTGAATATATTGATCTCGAGTTAGCCTGAGAAGCATTGTTAAAAATTACATGTCATTGGGACATTGCCTGCAGTTCGTTCATTATGACAGGCTACTCCAATAAAATTATTCTGAGGTTAGCCAAAATGTATTTTAGATGCTGCATGTCCTGAAAGGGACTAGAGACACAAATAGTTACATACTGAAAGCAATACTACCAATAAAGTAGGAAACAGTATTCACATAGTGTAGTAGTACCCACACCCCACAGCAGTTCGAAGGCCGAGATTTTCACCCTGGCCTGTAACCTTGATCCTTGATTGATTATTCTCGAAATCAAATTACTTCATTCTTGCTTAAACATCAAAGCGTTCATCAAGCCAGGTCCAGATGAATTCAATGTGTTTAAATAAGTTGTCTTTTGTCTTGTGACGCTGGTCTTAGATCTGTTGCTCTTAGAATAAAACCACTTCGTTCGTGGCTAACCATAAACCATTGCACCAAGTTACCAAGTTCGGATTAAACTGAATGAAAACTATTTTAATCAAAGTGCCAAACGTAGATCTTTTCCCTATGACCTTTACTTATGACCCTCAGTTTTCAGAATTAAAAAGTTTCATCCTTTTCTGACCCTAAACCCTTCCACCAACTTTAGCCTACATTGGATCACTGCAGTTTCAGTTGACGTTGGCTATGAACTATGACCTATAACTATTTTTTAACATAATGCAACCACACGTCCTTCTGATGGTTCTCAATCATTATTCCATATTTCATGTAATTCCAACTAATAGTTCCTCCGTAATGTTGTTACTAGACAGATAGTAGAGCAAACTAACCACACAAAACACATAACCCGTTCGCGCTGCGTGTCAGGTGTATTAATAATAATAATAAAATAATAATAATGATAATAATAATAATAATAATAATAATAATAATAATAATAATGGGAGTGATGACAAAATTAATATCTTCATCTCCATAATCATAATCATAATCATCATCACCATCACCACCACAACAAAATTATGCTGTTTATTTTACTGAAAAGCGAATGTTAATTTCGCTTACAAAAATAAATTTAGGTTGTAATGCAAAGCTCTGTAATTTACACACCACTGCATTGCACAAACAGAGAGAGAGAGAGAGAGAGAGAGAGAGAATTACTGAATAAGGAAATATTTAATGGATAAAACCTCAAAATTTACCCAAGAAAATAAGTGATACTGATGTGTGGGTTTTCCACATCTAATTTGGGTGAAAAATCATGTAATGTTTGGATCATAGTGATGGAAATGGTAGTGGTGATAATGGTAGTGATGTTGGTAGTGGTGGTAGTTGTGGAGATAGTTCTACTGTGGTAGTGGTGGTAGTTGTAACCTTAGTAGTAATAGTCATGGTGGTGGTTGTAGGTTTCGTAGTGATGGTTGTGGTGGTATGTTGACAGAGAAAGTTGGTGTGGGTATTGTAGTGGGTGGGACTGGTAGGAGCTGTGGTAGCGGTAGTTGTGCTAATGTTGGTAGTAGTGGTAGTTGTGGTGGTAATGTTGGTAGCACTGTAGTTGTGGTAGTGGTAGTAACTGAGGTAATAGTAGTAGTAGCTGTGATGGTGGTGGTAGTAGTAGTAGTAGTAGTAGTAGTAGTAGCTGTACTGGTGGTAGTTGTCTTAATGTTGGTAATAGCGGTAGTTCTGACGGTAATATTGGTAACAGCTGTGGTTGTGTTAGTAGTTGTGGTGGTGATATTGGTAGTTATGATAGCTGTGGATAGAAGTGCGATTTAGGTAGTGGTAGTAGTTGTGGCAGTGGTAGTACCTGATGCGGTGGTAGTATTAGTATTAGCGGTAGTTGTGAGAGTCGTAGTAGTTGTAGTGGTAGTGGTAGGAGTGGTAATGTCGGTAGTAGTGTTAGTTGCGATGATGTTAGTTACAATAGTAGTTGTGATGTTAATGCTTGTAGTAGTGATAGTTTTGGGGATAGTAATTGCTGAGATAGGATGGTAGCTGTGATAGTGGTATTTGTGGCAGTGGTAGTTGTGGTAATGATTATTTGTTGTAGCTTTAGTTGTGATGATAATGTAGGCAGTCGTGGTAGTTGTGATGCTAATGTTTGTAGGTTCGGGGACAATAATAATAGTGATGGTTTTGTTTGTAGCTGTGGTAGAGGTGGTTGTGGTGGTAGTGGTGGTAGGTAGGGCTATATAGAAGATATAATGTCACGCCGCGCCACGAAAGGTAA
>NC_136955.1:23186254-23273754 GCF_032717465.1 Coenobita brevimanus | reverse complement strand
AGGCTCCATAGTCCAGGGTATATATAAACAGCAGATCTGTCAACATCCCAGGTGACATTAATCGATTCAAAACTCCCCAGGGAACTTTCCCAGTGTTTCAAACCAATGTAAAGTATCCTTATCTGACTGACTGATATCTCCATAATGAGCGCTGTTGATACTTTTTTTTTTTTTCAATAAATATATCTGATTTTGTAAAGAATATCGTATGCCATAAAAAGTTACATTCTGTGTGTGTGTGTGTGTGTGTGTGTGTGTGTGTGTGTGTGTGTGTGTGTGTGTGTGTGTGTGTGTGTGTGTATACAGTATATATATATATATATATATATATATATATATATATATATATATATATATATATATATATAATGTATACAGTATATATGTATGTACACCCGAGGAAAGTTCCGCGTTGTACACTCGCTCACCACTTCGAAATAGTTAATGTGAGACAAGTGGTAGCGAAGCAGTAACCACCATTCATCTATCTGGTAACTGAGTGAGAAGGATGGGGATGGAAGAGGGAGGGGTAGGAACTATCAGCTTGAAACTATACGTGAAAATACTGAATTTCACCCATTTCTTTCAAAACTCAAAATACTATATGATGCTGTTTCCCTTAAGCATTTCCATTCTACAGTTAAGCAAGCAGCAGACTTTGCAGTCCTCACTGAAACTTATTTGTAGTTGGCGATTTAAAACAAAGGAAGGTAACTCTTTCAGCTTATGCATTTCTCAGGCGGTCAGACTTTTCTGCTGTATGATCAGCAAACCTTTGAAAGTTTTGTCTTAGACTGCCTGATGGAGGACCAAAGCTCTGCTAATGTGTCCCTTCTACACTGCAACTCTTTCTGGTGCCTAATGGTCTTAACCTAAGAGAGGCTTTGTATGCTTGTCTGCTCATAAACTGTCCTTTTTATATGTGATGTCTGGGAAGAAGGAAACGAATAAATAATATTAGTGAAGAAGACGTTGTATAACAGTAGGAGAACGAATCTTATTCCAGAAATTTAACATGAACACCGATATCATTCCAGGTTCACAGCAAATTATGAAACACGTATATATTCTGAAATGTTTAATAGGTTCCTAAAATCGGACCAGGAAGTGTTGTAGTAAAGCGTGTAAATACTATTTTGTTTTCTCTTAGTTTTACAGTCAAGGACAAAAGATCGCCCACTATTCCACCGTTTCCACTTCACACACAGGGTTCGTTTGTGTCCCCCACCCACCCTACACATCGTATGACAAAGAAGCAGGTATGGGCAGGGAAACACGGCAAGCTTCTCTCAGCTCAGGAATATTAGCCGGCAGACGAAAGTTAGATGTTATTAATTTATCGGGCAAACCTTTGTAACTATTAGCAAAGAAACACATCGTCTCTCTCATCCTAAGAGCAAAAACCAAAAAAGAAAAGGAAGAAGAGGTGAATGATTAAGCAAACTTTTGGATTTATTACGAGGGAAACATTCCAAGCCTCTCCCACCTTAGGAATACGAGCCGGCAGAGAAAGGTAGAAAATAAAAGTGAAATATTACAGGAAATTTTGACCATCTACGTAACACCCAACTTTTACCCCGCCTGGCATTTTAGACCACTACACCACCAGCTCCCCACCTCAGGATAACGACATAGATTCCGGGCCAGACTTCGCTCAACTTCCTAGGAGAGAGAGCAAGGTTTATGGCACCATTCATCTCCCTACGGCCCCCTCACCTAAGTTCCCAGGAATGCAAGGTTTATTAGACTTCACCACCAGAATCCTAAACCCCACCCACACCATCCCCCATTCGTCTATAAGATAGTCGTTGACCTGCTGCGGACGTACAGTTGGCCGTATGTGAACCTGGGACAGCATCCATGTGAGGTCGGAGGTCTGTCTACACTTTTTGACATATAAGCAGCACAGTTATGTGGCTTTCTCGTCTAATACTTGATAGGTGCCAGATCTCATCTGTAAGTCTGTGCTGGCCCAGGATGATATGTGTCCAGCTGTACAACCGTGAGTTGAAGTTCACCGTTAACCCTCTGTCAACATTGTGTCCTGCCAACATTGCCTCCTGTCTTCCATATTGCTATCCAAACGAAGGAGAGTATTCACCCTTCTCACATTCTTTTTTATGTGTGTACTTTATATGCCATCACCTAAATAAAGTCATGTAATACCTTTCATTGACTCTACCAGGAGAGAAATGTCGGTGATTTTTTTTCTCTTGGCTGAACACTGAGATCATAAATCCCTCCACATATCCTGGGTTCAGAAGCTACGAAGAGAAATTTCAATTCCTCATCCCTTCAGCCCGAGTATGCCTTTATTATTTTAGATGAGGTTAGGCCAGCCGTCATCCACCAGCCATCATTGATCATCATCGTCATAAAACCATCAGAACTCCCTGCTTACACCATCAGCAAAGATAAGAAACTGATTAAACACATTAAATAATACTTTCCTTTGTTTAACATGAAGCAATAATTATCGCATTATCATTAATATTAGCTTTCCTGGTTTCCACCACCACACCTGTCGTTGAGTTATTATGTAATTTAGCTTTAATTTTACTTTGATTAAGAGTTAGTTGGGCAGAAATTATTGCGTAATTCTAAATTGCTATAATCACCTTGATTTTGATTCCAAATGGTACTTAAGATTTTTGGAACAGGCAAGGTAGTATCAAGAGAGACAATAGTGGGGTATTATGGAACAAAGGGTTGTTACTGAATAGGGATATATAGACCAGGACATACTTCTTTCTGTGCTAGCCCTGCATGCTAAATCGTTGTACAGTAAATTTGACTTATTTAGCCTGTTAGATAGACAGATGGATATACTGTACACAGATAGGTGGACACAAGAAGAATCACTGAGTAAAGAATGAAAAGCCAGATTTTATTAATATTATTATTATCGTTATTATCATTATTATTATATTATTATTATTATTATTATTATTATTATTATTATTATTATTATTATATTATTATTATTGTTATTATTATTATTATTATTATTATTATTATTATTATTATTACTATCGTTACTGTTATTATGATGACGATAATGATGATGATGATGGTTACTATTGTGTGGTAGGTGGGGGCACTCACCATCCACTCACTCGATGTAGTTCTGCTCTCGGGTGTCTACCCTTTTCTTTCCTCCATCTTTCTTCCCATCCATCCTCTTCTGTCTTTCTTTCCTTCATTCTTTCCTCGTCCTTCTGTCTACGAGTGACTTTACACTCCCTCTTCTGTCTTTCATTCCTTCATTCTTTCCTCTTCCTTCTGCCTGTGGGTGACTCTACACTGAGTTACAAGCCAAATGGTTTCCTGTACACCAGGGAACCATTTATTATGCTGTTTTTTTTTTTTTTTTTTTTTTTATGTGCCCGACTCTGGGCATAGGCTTCACAGCCTGCTCTCAAGGCCCAGTAGTCCTACATAGTATACACCTCTCTACATGTCACCACTTCGGCGCTAACACCCCACGTCCATATTGAATACATGCTAGGGCTGTCTCATACAGGACTGGTGTATTGGTATTAGCGGGGGTATTTTTACAAGTCGGGGGGTCATATGGTAGATCAGTAAAGTCTGATTATATGAAATTCAGATCCTTAAACTGTTCCCTGTCCCAGCGGGGATTTGAACTTGGGTCCAGTAGGATTGCAGGCCACCTTTCTACCGATTGAGCCACCGCCTCCCATATAACCAAATTTTGGCGCCTGGTGGTTTAGCGGGTAATTACGGCACTCCAATCAGATTGAGCTGGTGAAGGTTTATATCCAAGGCGTGGTTGGGGTTTATTGCTCACATAATACCACTCAGGGATGAGTGAGGCTGGTCACTCTCATCTTAAATGTCAGGACCAACTTGCCTCGCCCCGGATTCCTACGCTCCTCATGGGGAAATGTAGGATTGGATGATGAATGATGATGAACTAAATTATTATTATTATTATTATTATTATTATTATTATTTTTTAATTATTATTATTATAATAATAATTTATCATCATTATTATTATTATTATTATTATTATTATTATTATTATTATTACTATTATTATTATTATTAATCATTATTAGTGTAGTCGTAGTAGTAGTATTAGTAGTGGAGTAGACTGTAGCACCAGTCGAGCAGGGCAGTACTCCCGAGGTGGATGGAAAGCTGATGACAGGGAGTGCTGGAGCTCCCGTTTCATCAGCCCTCAGGACTAGTTCCTGACCATCCCCCTTTGCTGAACTTTTTCAGTGTCTCAGTTACACAGAGAGTAGGCCAGCATGTTCTCCAGTACAAATTTCTCTAACTATCTTCACCAAACTACATGCACAGTACACACTACACTTCCTATTCAAAATTCACCATAATGGCGTCGATTCACCAAGCCTCGGAGTCCCCTGGGGGGGGGACCATAAATGCCCCCGCCATCTGCCCCTCTCCCGGTGACGACTCGAGGTGCCTGGAACCACTGTCTTACTCTCTTCTTCTTCATTTCTGCAACATTCGCGGCCTTTCATCTAACTTTCGCTCTGTTGAGCACCACATCTCCTCCTCTAAACCTCACCTTCTTTTTCTAACGGAGACTCAGCTGTCTGAGGCAACTGACAGCAAACCCTTTTCTGTATCCTCCTACTTTCTCTATACTCATTTCAAAGCCAAAGGTGGCTGTTGTGTATACATACGTAACGACTTATCTTGTTTTCGTGTTCCTGAATTTGATTCTTCTGAATTCTCCACACTCTGGCTTCGGCTTTCCTGTCATTCTCTGACTAAATATATCTGTGCTGTTTACTTATCCCCTAATTCTACTGACTATCAAAAATTCTTCGACTATCTTACTTCTACAATGGAACACATTCTGTCCATTTCTCCTTTCTCTGAAATCTCCATTCTTGGAGATTTCAATGTTCACCACCACCTTTGGCTCTCCTCTCCTTTCACAGATCCACCTGGTGAACAAGCCTACATCTTTTCTATCCTTAATGACCTAGAGCAGCTTGTACAGCACCCTACCCGTATCCCTGACCGCCTTGGAGAGCTCCAACATACTTGACCTCTTCCTCACAACTAATCCTTCTGCTTACTCTGTTAATCTTTTCTCTCCGTTGGGCTCCTCCGATCACAACCTTATTACCTTAACCTGTCCTATCACTCCGGTACGGCCTGTGGACCCTCCAGGGAAGCGTCGTCTGTGGCATTTTGGAGCCACGGACTGGGAGGTCCTCAGGCAGTACTTCTTTGATTTTCCCTGGAATGATTATTGCTTCCATGGCCGTGAGCCATCTGAGTGTGCCTTGCGCATTACAGAGGTTATTCTCTCAGGCATGGAAGCATACATTCCTTTCTCATATCCTTTGACTAACGCAAGAAAGCCTTGGTTTAATCACGCTTGTTCTAATGCTGTCCGCAACAAGGAGAAGGCCTACGAAAGGTACCGGAGCCAACCCACCCCTGAATCACATCATTTTTACGTTTCTGCCCGGAATCGTGCTAAGTCTGTTCTTCGCCCTACTAAAAATAATTTCATCCATACTAAATGCTCTCAACTCTCCAACTCGAATTCTTCCCGCTCATTCTGGCACCTTGCCAAAAATCTTTCTAACAACTTTACCTTATCATCCTTCCCTCCTCTTCTCTACTCCGATGGTTCTGTAGCTATTTCCTCTACTGATAAAGCAGATCTCTTCGCACAGACTTTCTCCTCCAATTCCACCTTAGACGATTCTGGTGCTGTTCCTCCATCACTTCCCCCCTCTGACTTCCTCATGGCTGACATTAAAATTTCTTCAGTTGATGTATTTTCTGCCATCACTGGCCTCAGTACTAACAAGGCATATGGGCCTGATGGGGTCCCTCCTGTTGTTCTCAAGAACTGTGCTTCTGTGCTTACACCCTGCCTAGGCAAACTCTTTCGCCTTTGTCTGTCAACTTGTACCTTTCCTTCTTGCTGGAAGTTTGCTCTCATTCAGCCAGTCCCAAAGAAGGGTGACCACTCCCAACCCTCCAACTATCGTCCAATTGCTTTAACGTCCTGTATTTCAAAAGTTTTCGAGTCAATTCTTAACAGAAAAATTTTAAGGCATCTTTCCTATCACAACCTTCTTTCCGATCGTCAGTATGGGTTCCGTCAGGGACTCTCCACTGGCGATCTTCTCACCTACCTTTCAGACTCCTGGTCATCCTCCTTTCGGGACTTTGGCGAAAGCTTTGCCATTGCACTTGACATCTCAAAGGCTTTCGATCGAGTCTGGCATAAATCTTTACTTTCCAAACTGCCCTCCTACGGTTTCTATCCTTCTATCTGTGCCTTCATCGCTAGTTTCCTTTCTGGTCGTTCTATAGCCGCTGTTGTAGACGGCCATCGTTCTTCTCCTAGATCTATCAACAGTGGTGTTCCTCAGGGCTCTGTCCTATCACCAACTCTCTTCCTTTTATTCATCAATGATCTTCTAAGTTGTACATCTAACCCTATCCACTCATACGCTGATGACTCCACCCTTCACCTTTCCATTCGGTTCCCGCAACGCCCATCTCAACAGTTACTTCAACAAACAAGGGATGAGGCTATGGCACACCTAATGTCTGACATGGCTCGTATCTCTGACTGGGGTAAAAATAATATGGTTGTCTTTAATGCATCTAAGACTCAGTTCTTACACCTATCAACCCGAAAAAATCTTCCACAGGTATACCCACTAATGTTTAATAATATTCAGCTTAATCCTGCATCATCCTTGAACATGCTTGGGGTTTCATTTAATCGGGACTTATCTTGGAAAAATCATATTACATCTCTTGTAAAATCTGCTTCCAAGAGATTGGGTGTGCTAAGCCGACTCCGCTCTTTCTTTACCCCTGCACAATTGTTGACTCTATACAGGGGTTTTATCCTCCCCTGTGTGGAGTACAACTCTCATGTGTGGGGAGGCTCCCCACATACAGCTCTTCTCAATAGGGTGGAGTCAAAGGCTTTTCGTCTCATTAACTCTCCTCCTCTTACTGACTCCCTTCAACCTCTGTCTCTTCGCCGCTCTGTTGCATCTTTATCTCTTTTCTATAGCTACTTTTAATGGTCACTGCTCCTCTGAATTGTCTGCTTGCATTCCTCCACCTCTACGACGGGCGCGTAGCACCCGTCTGGCAGCAAACTCTCATCCTTTTTCTGTCCAACTCTCTAATGCAAGAGTTAACCGTTACTCCCAGTCTTTCATTTATGCAACAGGTCAGCTCTGGAACTGTCTCCCTCAGTCTGTATTTCCTGCTTCCTATGATCTCCAGTCTTTCAAACGCAGTGTGACCAGGCATCTCAAAATGATCGGATCTTGAATTTGGCTCTCTATTGTATTTTGTTTTTCTCTTGGAGGGAACTGTTACTGCGGGCTCATGGCCTTTGGTTCCTTCTTCCTCGCATAAAAAAAAAATAAAAAAAAATAATAGCAATTTGCGATGACAATCAACACAGGTCCAGCAAAGGGCAATAGATTCTATAGAGGAAAAATACAAAGTAATAAATATTCCGATTACTTTAAGATCAAATTCGTTCCTGCTTATAACTGTGTTCTAAGTAAAGATGTATTCAGTGACAATAGTGGAGACAGACGGAAAAAAAAAAAAAAAAACTGCCTGCCGAGATATGAATGTTTGAAGCTCTAATATTCTCAATAAGTTCTTGCCATCCTTGTTACCGCACCTTTCTAATGTGTGTGTGTGTGTGTGTGTGTGTGTGTGTGTGTGTGTGTGTGTGTGTGTGTGTGTGTGTGTGTGTGTGTGTGTGTGTGTGTGTGTGTGTGTGTGTGTGTGTGTGTGTGTGTGTGTGTGTGTGTGTGTGTGTGTGTGTGTGTGTGTGTGTGTGTGTGTGTGTGTGTGTGTGTGTGTGTGTGTGTGTGTGTGTGTGTGTGTGTGTGTGTGTGTGTGTGTGTGTGTGTGTGTGTGTGTGTGTGTGTGTGTGTGTGTGTGTGTGTGTGTGTGTGTGTGTGTGTGTGTGTGTGTGTGTGTGTGTGTGTGTGTGTGTGTGTGTGTGTGTGTGTGTGTGTGTGTGTGTGTGTGTGTGTGTGTGTGTGTGTGTGTGTGTGTGTGTGTGTGTGTGTGTGTGTGTGTGTGTGTGTGTGTGTGTGTGTGTGTGTGTGTGTGTGTGTGTGTGTGTGTGTCAGAGACAGAGACAGAGACAGAGACAGAGACAGAGACAGAGACAGAGACAGAGACAGAGACAGAGATCAGAACTCATACCAGGAGTTTTCATTACACCGAGGCAGATTAACATTTTGTACCGTATTAGAAAAAAAAAAAAACATGCATCGCTCATTTTACTAGTGATATAAGCCACTTTAATCATTAGTCATATTCAAAGCACAGTGCGATCAAACCCGCCCCATCATATTCAGCATACTCAAACCCACTCCATCATATTCAGCATACTCAAACCCACTCCATCATATTCAGCATACTCAAACCCACTCCTTCATATTCAGCATACTCAAACCCACTCCATCATATTCAGCATACTCAAACCCACTCCATCATATTCACCTCTAGTCAAACCCACTCCATCATATTCACCTCTAGTCAAACCCACTCCATCATATTCACCTCTAGTCAAACCCACTCCATCATATTCAGCAAACTCAAACCCATTCCACCATATTCACCTCTAGTCAAACCCACTCCATCATATTCAGCTCTAGACAAACCCATTTCATCATATTCACAGGTAGTCAACCCACTCCATCATATTTAACTCTACTCATACCCACCCCATCATATTCAGCTCTAGTCAAACCCACTCCATCATATTCAGCTCTACTCATACCCACTACATCATGTATACAGTGCAATCAAACTTAATCTATATACCAGAGGGGTACTCAGTGGAGCGCATCTCTCCAACATGGGCAACGTCATTTCCAAACCACTCTTCATAATGGGTTTGGGTTTCTCATCATTGAGTGGTGTTTCGCAGAAAGTGTTTTCCGGATCCACAAACTCTGATACGATCCGGATCGTCCCCAAAGTTAATCATTTATTCCCTGGGACATGGGCTATCTATGCACCAAATTTGGTCCAGATCTCTTTTCCAGGTTTTGAGTAATCCTGCTAACAGACAAAACAAGCAAACAAACACACAGGGATGAAAACATAGTGTCCCTGTTGTAGAGAATGATGAAAATAAGGAATGGGAAGAACATGCAGAGAAAAAGGAAGAGCTGTATGTCTTCCTAAAGGACGAGTAAAAACAGAAAGACAGCATTTGCTAGCAAGAACGTGGCATTTTTCCAAGGTTTCTTGTTATAATCTATACCAGGGGTTCGTGGCCAGTGATCTGTGGATTGTTTTCTTGCGGTACACAGATGGGTGGAAAGTGATAATGATTTAAAAGAATTAATGCTCATTTTTCTGGGCCTTGTCGAAATGTTGGTCGTCTTGTCTTGACAACTCTCATACGAGTTTCCTCAACATACTTACATGGGTCTGTTTTCCCTACTTTATTGCCAATAAACAGACAACACTGATTTAAGTTTGATGTTGAACCTGACCATTAATTTGCCTTCTCGACCACTCAGCTAAATACATAAACTTTGATAATAAGGAAACTGTTAGGTTTCTCAATTACTCCATTGTTGACCGTTGCACCCTCCATATTCCCAATTTCTTCCCTTCATCCTTCTCCTTGTTTCACCTTGCTGACCACTCCTTCCATCCTCTTTTCCTCTTTTCTCACCTTCCTTCACAGTTTTGTAACGTTTCATCGCTTCCCCATGATAGTCCAATTTCTCTTCGCGCCCTTCCTCTTCCTATGTTCATCCTTCATTCCTTTTCTTTTCACCCTTCTCTTTTTTCTTCTAACACTTTCCCTGTTTCTAAAAGTTGAACTCATGGAGATTTTTATTTTACTTTAATTTTGTCTTATGAAAAATGAAATTGCTGATACATGCATATGATAAAAAATAAAATAATTTGGTGCTGGCTTTCGCTAGCAAGGACTTCCGTTCATTTTTTGTTCCTGAATGTGATTTCGAATAATTAAAATAACGGTTTACAAAGACAGGTTCACAATTATAGGAAGCATCTTTAAGTGGTCCACGAACAAAACAAAACAAAAAAATGTTATAAAACCCTGTTCCATGAAAGCAGCTCTGATTCTGTGGGGGGGGTGGGGGGGGGGTCTGCGCGTGCGTGTACATGCATGTGGTGGGCTGTCCAGGCTGGAGGGTGGATTGTTGGAGTTGGCCAGTT
This sequence comes from Coenobita brevimanus, assembly GCF_032717465.1. Classification (NCBI taxonomy): domain Eukaryota; kingdom Metazoa; phylum Arthropoda; class Malacostraca; order Decapoda; family Coenobitidae; genus Coenobita; species Coenobita brevimanus. The sequence goes on along the minus strand of NC_136955.1, from coordinate 23,263,524 downwards.
GGTTGGTGGGTGAGTGGGTGAACAGGGGTGTGGGTAGGAGAAGGTGGACAGGAATGAGTGGAATGGAGGGGGTGGGCAGGCTGGGTGTTGAGTGAGAGTGATTGGGCAGCATGAGGGTGGGTGGATTGGGCACGTGGGTGAGGTGGGTGGGCTTTGTGGGTGGGTTTTGTGGATGAGTGGACTTTTGGGGTAAGTGGATGGGCTTTTTGTGTGGGTGGAAGGATGTGTGACTTCCCGGAGGACAAGGCAAGAGATGGGTTTGCTACAATATGCTAGGTGAGAGGGTAGGTATATGTGTGGGTTGGTGGGTGAATGAAGGAAAACAATACCATTGGGTAATAGGTGTATAAATAGGTTCACACCCACACACACACACACACACCCACCTCATACTCCCACACCCACACCCACCTCGCTTTTAACCTGATCCTGAACGTCGGTATATTTAGGAGCAGCGCAGTCAAACCCAGTCAGCTGCTCCAATCAATAAATCCGGAGCTTTACCAGGCACCTTCCAGCCTCCCGCACCACACTGTTTACCTTGTTATCCGAGCACCTGCGTAAGTTTCAAGGACGCTGCCAACACACCACCCACTCTTATGGTCGGGGTAACTCCAACATTCTCTTCCATCCACCGATAGTTTCATTCAGCTTTCTCACAGTCAAGAAAGTTCTAAGTTAGCGTTCTTCTCGAATTATTGCCCGAGACTATTCAGGTGAGAGTGAGACATAGGAACCTAAAAGTGCACCTTAATACTATCAAGTAGCTTACTATACCCGTTTTACTCTAACTAGGCCTAAAACTGCCCTTTCTCCATCTTGAACAAGAGATGAGCACTAAATTACGATGCGAATTACGAAGAATGGCTGTGGAAAGGAAGCAGAGCCAAACCATTGTCTGTATCTACATCTGCCACTGAACCAAGTGAAAAAAGCTGTAAAAGAACGAAAATCTAAGCCAAGCTCAATTAAACTGGGTATAGTTAGTCTGTTGAGGCCCCATAAGATGATCTCATTAAAGTTAGGATGGACCTCTAATAATAATAAAGTTAGTGACGGGAGTACCTAACTTCTGCTTTCTGAATCTTTCTCAAGCTCATTAAAATAGTCTGCAGGTAGCATGAATGTACAAAGCAGACGATTTAATTCATTTCAGAGAAGGTTTGCTGTATGGAAGAGATTGCAAAAATTCCCACTTGATTTTGTATTACTCTGGTTAAAAACGTGTTATTTTGTTCTGTTGAGAGAAAGCCGGTAATAGTGGATAGTGTGTAAATAACGCTCCACAAGAAACTCGCCTGGTTGATTCTTATGTTCTGTTGGGACGGCTTCTCTGTTGGTGTGTGCGTTGGGGTGGCAGTGGGAGGACGTAATGAATAAATTATGAAGGGTAGACACTGATAACGCTGAGTGACCCTTCCCTGCAACACACGAGAAATCACCCAGCGGAATGGAAGACTAGCGCTATATATGGACTACCCACTCACTTTTTTACCATGCCAGAGTCCGTATTCTCGTCTGTTAAGGAAGCTCTGTAGCACCTCTTCCTTAGCGACTTATTTTTGGATATGGCTGGCTTATATCAATCAGTATGCTATCTATGCTGAGTGTGGTGGTACTGGAATAATTCAAATGACACACAAGACGAAAGTAAGACGCAATAAACAAAACAAATCGCCTAGGAAGAGGTGTTAGGGAGCTTCCTTAACCGACGAGAATACAGGCCTCAGAACAAACAAGACAATGGATCCCTCTGGTGCACAGCTTAATGTAAATTCCACGCAGTGTTCAGTGAGACTTTGGGGAACAGTAGCGGGGTAACTCAGCCAAGATATTATCGTGGCCACTAATGGCTGCAGCCGCAGAAGCGATATCGTAAATCTCGTCCCCACCCAAGCCACACTGCCCGACCCGACTCAAGATTAGGGAGGAGCAGAGCAGTGTGCGGTTGTTCAGTATTTGGAGCGATAGTGTGATGTAAGGTGACTTTATTTTGTTTCGTAATGTGACCGGTTATCTAAATCTCACCCCCATCCTTGCCACTCTGCCGACCTGACTCAAGATTTGGGAGATGCAGAGCAGAGTGGAGTTGTTTAGTATCTGGACTGATGGTGTGATCTACTGTGGAGTATATTTCTATTATGACAGGTTCTTTGTAGTCCAAGGTTCATGTGCAGAACAAGTCATGACGTAAATCACTTATTTCTTTGACTGACGTTTGAAATCATTTATTCTTTCGGTGAAGAAGTCTGTTTTTTGACGTTAGTGTGAAATCATTTAATTTTTCTACCGTTTCTCTCTGCATGAAGCAACAGCCGCTTCATGCCTGCCTTTCGTAATTCTCGCCTCCACCGAACCCACACTGTCCGACATGACTCAAGACTAGAAAAGAGATTCAGTCTCTATCTCTATCTGTTGCCTGATGCTTTACTCCCGTAAGGGGTGGCCACAAACAAATCGCCTCCATGTCGCCCTGTCCTCCGCCATTTCGCTCTCCTCCTTCCAGCTCACCCCCCTCTCTCATATACCACTCCATTCCATTCCTTCACCTCAACCGTGGCTTCTCCCTACCTCTTTCCCCCTCCACCTCACTCACATACATTCTCTTCGTTAGTCTCTCGTTCTCCATTCACTCCACATGGCCAAAGCACCTGAATGTATTTCTCCAAACGCTTTCTATCACATCCACATCCACACCACAACGCTCCTTCACTTCCTCATTTGCTAGTCTGTCTCTCCATGTATCTCCACATGCTCCTCTCAAGTAACTCACTTCCGCTGCTTTCACCCTTGGCTCGCAGTGTGATATTGTTAATTCTTTAGGCCGATAGTGTGATGTAGTGTGACGTATATTTTATCATGTGTGACTGGTATCCTGCAGTCCCCCGGGTCCACGTTGAAATGAGTCTGGTGCCAATATAGGACTACATAATAGATAGATAAATAAATAGATAGATAGAGAGACAGATAGAAGCAGGAAGTCAAATGATGAGAAGGTGTTGTGTTTGCGAGAAGCGAGCAGCGCTAAACGCTTACACGGAGGAAAGCTGACGACAGCGGCCAGTAAGGAGATGATGCAGTTAGCTGTCAGCAGTCCTCTCGTGAGAAAGTTCTGTTGCCATGAGGAACATACGTGACACACACACCCTACTACACCAGATTTTAGGAAAGAGAGTTTAGAAGGAGACAAGCGACCCTAGAGAGAGGTCGAGACGGAGATTAGCCTTAGAACAGAGAGAGAGAGAGAGATAGCGAGACAGGAGGTAGCTACCCAGGACTTATACTATTATACCTGTTTAATATTTCCAAGACAAATAAAAATAGTCCCATACTATTCTTTACCTCTCCCGTCACTACATGACATCTGGTGGGGAAACTACTACAAGATATAAAAGCCGCTCGACCACAAGTCTAAAATATACTTCTCTACAAGTAACTACAAAGTCTTTATGACATTTGGTAGCAGCGAACGTATACGAACCTCGTCTACGAATCAACATTAAATTCCTACAAAATATCAAGATTGACAACAACCAACAATATCAGCTCCTGCCCCCTCCGTCTCCCAGATCATTACGCTGATGCAGAGGTCAAGAGATCACTCGACGCCTTGCAGGTAGCTTAACGACAAACCAGCAAATCTGCGGACATCGTCTCCGAATTAAAAGCAAATTTCTACAAAAGCAACCGAGACTACAAGATTAGCTTCAGTTCTACAAAGTCTACAGCCATCTACAATCAACTACAGCCATCTACAATCAACTACAATTAACAACTCTACGTCGTCTGTATAATCTTCTACACGCACCTACAAGAAGCGGCAGTCTTCATCCCACAACGAGTAAATCACAAGAAAAAAGGACCAAGAATACATCAAGAAAGAAAGAAAACAAACAAACAAACGAAGAGTGAGAGACGACTCACAACTCATAACCACCAGACCTCACCCTCCTCTCTCTGCTACATCCACCAAACCCCCAACGCTTACGCAGGTGTGAAGAGGTCAATGCACGCAGCAAAACACCAAGTCCATATTTACAACTCATCTTACTCACTCGTCTTCACTCAAGTTACTCATCGCTACTCATTCACTCACCACAGCTACCAGTGTGGGAAGCCGACGTCACCATGTGCTGAGATGACATCACAACGCGAGTCTGCCATGCCAAGCAACGTGTGACTGACACCAGGCACTTCTCACCCACTACTCATTACTCATTATTCACATAGCTCCTACTCATATTCACTTATTTTCACAGTTAAGTTGGAAATTCAACGTTCTATGTTGAGGTTTGCCTGGGACAGCCGTTAACCACTACAAATACCAGGCCATGGAGTTTCCTGAGTAATATCGTCCATCAACACACCACTAGAATTATCAAGAGATCTTCAATCAAACCTGTATTTTCTTCCGAGATCGACTTTTGTATCGACACACCTCTACGATCTGTATCAAGTGGGTAAAATTATACTTGCTCATTTCTTCTCAGTGCTAAAAATTAGCTATATTCAACTTATTTACTCATCTAGTTTGCTAGGACATAAATAAACAAGAGGCGTATTTCATAACATCATATCTTAATGACAGGAATATTTTCGCAACCACCCACGTTAATACCAGATGACACACAAATTGCCACAACATCAGACTCACAATTAAGAGACAGCCCACCCATTGTACAACCCACACCACACGTTATAGATAAGGAAACAAATACGGGAGTTTCGGATGATGAGTGGGAAACCCCTTCAGACGTTGAGAGTATCGACTTCGCAGCTGCCTTAAATACGTATGCCAATATACTTAACAGGGTTCACCGGTCCGGTCATACATATTCTACCATTCCCTCACATAACGATAAACTCGTACAAGTTGATTTAACAGGGGCAATCATTAAATATGAATCAAGAAACAAATACTGCTGATCTAAAAACCACACCTCACGTTTTTGTGTATCACGAGGATAAGACTGCCCCAAAATTCTCTGGCACAGACAAGGATCGCATTGATGTCATTTCATTAATCAGTCAGTGCGAACAAATGTTCATCAAGCGCCACATACTAGATGAACAAGAGAAAATTGCTATTTTTTCATCTTGCATAAGCCAGGAAAGATGTCCAGCAAGCAATTTATTGCGCTCCGATAAGCTACATCGTGCTAGGACATATGATGAATTTAAAACTGAATTTCTGAAGAAATTTTCTGGAGGTATGAACTTCTTGCCAGGTATAATTCCAGAATTACATAAAATTGTAGATCTTGTAAGGGAGCACACTACAAACCATGTGCTCAGTGAAATAACTGCTGATGTCTCCACAATCAAGAGAACCCTATTAGCTACTCTGGAGAATTCTAAGTGGATAACAGATGATGGAAAGATGTCCCCAGACCTCGTCGTGGACATCATTGGTTATGTAGCTGCCTTGTGTAAATTACCTGATAGAACCCTGAAGATCGCCAAAACAATTGCGTACACCCCGGGAATGTGCTTACTAGACTTAATGAACGAGGTAGAGATGCAGTGCAGTAAAGCAGGTGTGGTCGACACACATGCACATTCTGGTAGAATCAGGGTACCTGAGACAGTATCAGCTGTGAAAACATCAACACCGACCCCAAACAGAGAACAAAATCGATCGCGACCTGAAATGAGGCAGCCCAAACAAACAAAGACGCCTAGACCTCGTTCCCACACGCCTTCCTACAGGCAGTTTCATAAGTTTTCGCGCAGCCCGAGCAGGTCTCGCGCTATAAACAACACTTTTTATGGGAAATCACCTCGTAGGTCACAGTCAAGGGATAGGTCCATTCTGTGTCATTACTGTGCAAAACCAGGACACACAAGGTATGAATGCTTTATCAAGGCAAAAGAGGATAATCAAAAGACACAAGGGTTTGGTCCTTACTGTAGGCATCATAGATACCAAGGGCACTGGACTAGTGATTGCAAAACAGTAGAAAAAATTGTGTCTATGTTCAAATCGGGAAGACCAAGTCATGACAAAAAACGAACAAACGTAAAAGAAGAACAAGGTTAAACTTCACATAGGAGGCATGTTGGGAAATGAGTGTATCTTGATACCAGCTGTATGTGAGGATCAAAACGTTTCCTTATTTTTAGATACAGGCTCTCCAGTGAACTTAATAACACATGAAGAACTAAATAGAATTCTTAAAAATAAAAAGAAAGTAACTTTTCTGGATGAAGCTGATTTAGAATTAAACACAGTAGATGGTCAAGAGATTACAGTAAAAGGTATGATAAGATTAAATCTCAGTTTCACAGAAACTACAAGACCATTCTCTGCATTGTTCTACATCGTTGAAAACTTAGCAATTAAAGCTCATATGTTACTGGGCTTAAGATCCATGAGAACTGAGAACATAACTATACTCCCACAAATGAATGGAATAGACTTTGATAATGAATTCATAGAGGAAATACTTTCAGAGCCCTCACCGATTGGTAGAAGAGAGCCAAAAAGAATTGGTAATATTAAAGGCTTTAACAAACATACACAAACAGATGAGTGTATAAATCCACTTACACCAGCAACCCCATCCTCCAGAATTAGTGACCCAGCTAACAGTACTGATTTATCAATTTTTCCAGCCCATCTCACTAATGATTTGGTTATACCACCTAATTCATACATGAAGGTTACCATAAAGAGCAAATTACGGAATAGTACTGTTCTTGTCTTAGAAGAATTATGTAAAGTAAAGGGATTGTCAGTAGAAAACGCATTATGTCATACGAACGACGAAGGGCTAACTCAGATATTCATTATTAATCACATGAATGGGGAAGTTCAGTTGAAGAAGGGAACTTGCATAGTTAATATTGAAAAATGTTTCGCCCCTGTGAAGGAAATAAATATTGGTGGAGTAACAAGTGAGATCAAATCTACGGATAGAGAAAGAATAAAAGAGAATTTAATTCACTCAGGTGAATTTGACGAAGAAAATGGATTTGTTAACCCTGCTGGAAACACACAGGGACACCGTAGCCTTGCCCGGAGAACAATTAGGGTGTACTAACTTGATTAATCACATGATTAATGTGCACCCAGAAACACCACCAATTTTCGTACCAGCTTATCGCATACCACACTCCCAACGTACACTTGCAAATCAGTATGTCGATGAAATGTTAAAGCTTGGAATTATTGAGCCTTCAGTTTCTCCGTGGAACGCTCCCCTTTTCTTTGTGCCCAAGAGAAATGGAGAAATGCGTGCGGTAGTAGATTACCGTAAACTAAATAATCCACACAATCCCTGACAGATTTCCCATGCCATTGCTAAGTGATGTTCTACAGAATATTGGTCCTGAGAATAATATATTCTCGACCATCGATCTCCTAAACGGATACTATCAGATTCCGGTATCTCAGGAGTCACGTAAATACACTGCCTTTTCAACAAACAGAGGCCATTATCAATATACAAGAATGCCAATGGGACTGAGGACAGCCCCCGGTACGTTCCAGCGTCTTATGAATTACGTATTGTCCGGAATTTTAGGACAAGGAATATTTGTTTATCTTGACGATATTATTATCGCAACGAAGAATATTAAGGATCATCTCAGGAAATTAGACTTACTCTTACAAAAGCTTAGTGATGCTGGATTAAAAATTAAACTTTCTAAATGCAAATTTTGCTTTAAGGAAATAAATTTCTTAGGCCACAAATTAAGCTCTGATGGTATTCACACCACTGATGACAAAATACAGGCAGTGAGAGATTTTCCTGAACCCACTACGACTGACGAAGTTAGACAATTTTTAGGTCTGGCTGGGTACTATAGGTCCTTCGTACCACAGTTCTCTCATATAGCCTTCCCTCTATTCCAACTACTCAAAAAAGATGCTGTATTCCAATGGGAAGAAGAACAAAAGAGGGCATTTAACAATCTAAAAATTAAACTAACGAATGCACCTTGTTTAGCATATCCAGATTACACGAAATCATTTCTTATTTGTACAGACGCATCAGTTAAAGGATTAGGGGCTGTACTGATGCAGGAAGATAAAAGAGGAAAGAATCAACCAATTGCATTTGCCAGCAGACAGACAAGAGGTGCGGAGAAAAATTATAGCACTACAGACTTAGAGGCACTTGCAGTGATTTTTGCATTACAAAAGTTTCGAGATTTGGTATATGGTTACGAAATCCACTTATTCACCGACCACAAACCACTGGTGGGTATGTTTAAAGAAAAACTCCTTTCTGGGAGGAGAGCAAGATGGAAATGTACAGTTGAAAACTACAATGTACAAATACATTATATACAAGGTAAAATGAATATAGTAGCTGACGCATTATCTAGGAACCCGAACACAATTCAGGTCGCGGCGTTAGATCTCAAAGGAAATATCCCAAACCACGAGGATATCGCAAAGGCACAAAGACTTGACCCAGTATGGTCAAAAGTAATATACAAGTTAGAAAGTGGAGATGACATACAATTACCCAAACTGCATGTCCCACTTGAACAATTCACAATGGTCAATAATACATTATACAAAATTAACTCTAAACAACCAAAACGCCAAAGAAATACTAACCAGTTGGTAGTACCTAATGACATGATACCCCAAGTATTACGAATGATACACGACAGCCCACATGCAGGACACCCTGGAAAGGATAAGACATTCAACCAAGCCCAGCTATTATATTACTGGCCTTCATTACGAAGAGATATACACAATCATATAGACAGATGCGAATCATGTGCGAAACACAAAGGATACCCAATCACACCTGCACCGATGGGTAATTACCCAGTACCACATCAACCATGGGACGTTGTCGCTGTTGATTTACTCAAGATGCCATTATCATACAATAATAACCTATACTTATTCGTAGCAACGGATCATTTTTCCCGTTATGTCATTTTAGCTCCAATTAAAGATAAGACAGCAGAGACAGTAGCAAAGGCAATAACAGATAATGTAATATGTCGCTTTACTACCCCTAAGGTACTAATAAGTGATAATGGAGGAGAATTTAATTCTGAGATCTTACAAGAAATATGTAAACAATACAACATCAAAAAGGTTAACGTTTTGGCCTATCACCCAGCATCGAATGGGTTGGTAGAGACAAAATAAAAAGGTATTAGATGTGCTACGACACATTCTCAGTGAAAATTATGCAAGCTGGGATGATTGGATTCCCAGAGTAGAGGCCTCCATTAATGGGTCTATAAATAAATCCATTGGTGACACACCACATTTCATTATATATGGCACAGATAAAAAATTACCATATGAGCTCCTAGAAGGTGACAGCATGCCTATATACAATTACGATGATTACTCTAAACTCCGTTTACGTGAATTCCAGGACATTCACAAAAGAGTGCAAAAACAATTAACGATGTCCAAGGAAGAAATGACGGAGGCATTTAACAAAAAGGCAAAAGATTCACCTATCAGCTTAGGAGACATTGTTTACGGAGTCATTCATACGAGAGACAATAAATTATCCCCTAAATTTGAGGGCCCATACAGAGTAATTAACATAAAGGCAAACAAAGTTTTAATTAAGTCACTTTCAAGTGGCGAGGAAAAACAAGTTCATATTGACCATTTAAAACGAGTTTCAAGGGAATTATCCCATAATTATTCAGCCTCGGATACAACCGAACAGGTGAACGTACCTCAAGAAACCAAGCAAGAACACAACAATGATTACAAAAAGAAATTAAGTTCATATACCAAACAATCGAACATAGGTGCAACTATTCCAATGAAATCTACAGTACATCATTTACGAGAATTAAATATCGATTTAAACTCCTTCTATAAATGAAATAACAGCCAACCGTAACGCACATCATCACTATCATCAACCACAGCTTTATAGGAAATTAATAGATTTTTTTTTTTTTTCGGTAGGTTACGATGAAGGGACTTATGCTATGGATTCTCCTATACATAGTAAGGGTATATGCGCACCTAGACCCCAAGCATATAGTACGACAAGGATGCCTCATAGCTCCAACGGCCACGACTACAATCGTCAAGGACGTCATGAGTACTGAAATAAGTCTAGATTACTTGTATGACTTACCTACTTATATAGAAAGACTTGCGACGCCGATGCGAACTCTGGACTTCAAGATAGGGAATTATGTTTCACAATCACATATCACCAAGGAAGTGGATGAAATGGTGAAGTTAGCGAAATGGAAACTAGAACAGGCGAAGTCAACTATGCTCGTCATGATCCAAGATCTCCCATCTTATGGAACAGAGGTGCTGAGCGACAGGAACAACATCACACGTACTCGCCAAAAGCGCGGTTTGTTCGATCTGGGCGGCGCAATTCTTGGGAACATCTTTGGATTGGCTACAGAGGATGACCTTAAAGAAATAAACAAAAAATTTAATAAGATAGCTCAGGTACTAACATACCAAGATAAATTCATCACAGGACAGAACTCGGCAATGAAAACAATTGTGAAAAATCTGAAACAAGCAGAAAACGTAGCTCTCGAGAGTATAGATAAAATAAATGACTTGGAGGGTAACGTTACCCTTTTCCAGCACTTCTCCATCATCACAGAACATATTGACACGATTCTACTACAATTAGAGAACACTAGAGATCATTTCCGGGCACTTATGCAAGGAATTTCGAATGCTGGTGATGGCAAGATCACAAATGACTTACTCCCAGTTCATGAGCTACGTCAGATAGTTAGTCAAGGCATACATAAACATAAATTGAAGCCATTGTTCCGCAGTAGGGAATTTATGCAATATTACCCGTACTTGGAAGCAACACTAACACCAACATCAGTGATAGTTCATGTACCATTCATCACGGAAGACCTGTTCACAGTATACCAAATACACCCCTTCCCCTATAGAAACAACAACACTTTAGTCATCATCAACATCAACACAGACACCGAACTCATCATGGTCTCCAAGAGACGAGACACTGTCACTTTCGCAAGTGAGTCAACGATTGAGCGAAAGTGCCGCACATCCTTACATGCTGTTCATCTTTGTCCTGCGTACATTTTCACGTTTCAGCCTACTGATACGGTCCCTTGTGAAATGGCTATCATCAGCAATAACAATATTCATCATCATTGCAACTTCACTTTTGCTCCAGATAAACTTGTACACCATCAACGCATTGGACACTCGCAGTTTTTTTATTTCCCTCATAACACATCAGTTTACATAGTCTGTCCAGATATACCACCATCTCATACATCAGCCTCAGGATTATACATAGCACCAGACTACTGTGCGGTATTTACACCATCCATGTCTACTTTTTCCACCATCAATCACTACGCCATTCTCAATCATACACACAAACATTTCCACCCACTGCCTGATATGGACTTAAACATGAGCACAAGTATTAAGCTGACTTCACCTAAGTTTGAAACTATGCAGCTAATCAATGAAACAATGAAGCCCTGGGAAGATTTGAGTTTGAGTATGTTCAACCCATATTATGTGTATAGCCAAGCACCTTCTGTCTTTATAATTATCTGCATTGTGGTTGCAGTATTGCTGTTGGCCATGCACAGAATGCATGCAAGAATTGCTAATTTGGAGTCATTGTTTAGTGGGGGGAGAGTTAACATCACAGTTAACCACCCTGAATGAAGTGTATATATTTTGTATATAGTATTAATTATATATAAAAAAAAAAAATAAATAAATAATAATAATAATAATAATAATAATAATAATAACACAAAGAAGAATGACCCATATATGGCAGACCAGTACCATTATCTTTAAATGAAATATTAATAACTCTTACAATAATCTTAATTTTAAACTATTTTTATTCTTGCATGTATGCATTTCACTATAATAACCCAAGTACATACTGTATTACAGTTAAATAATTTACTTTAATGCATTTATTCCAATATGTATTCAACTTATTTAAAATGTAATATTACTGAATAATCACTATTTACTATGAATAATATATGTATACAATATTCATACAATTATGTTACTTTACAATATTATGTATTTCACTTAATTAGCTTATAAGTTCATTATAATGTGTATGTAGTATGTATTAATATATTATAACTATTAAATGTCGATGGTACGCCATTTTCGCGCGGCCGAGCAAATATAGGACTACATAATAGATAGATAAATAAATAGATAGATAGAGAGACAGATAGAAGCAGGAAGTCAAATGATGAGAAGGTGTTGTGTTTGCGAGAAGCGAGCAGCGCTAAACGCTTACACGGAGGAAAGCTGACGACAGCGGCCAGTAAGGAGATGATGCAGTTAGCTGTCAGCAGTCCTCTCGTGAGAAAGTTCTGTTGCCATGAGGAACATACGTGACACACACACCCTACTACACCAGATTTTAGGAAAGAGAGTTTAGAAGGAGACAAGCGACCCTAGAGAGAGGTCGAGACGGAGATTAGCCTTAGAACAGAGAGAGAGAGAGATAGCGAGACAGGGAGGTAGCTACCCAGGACTTATACTATTATACCTGTTTAATATTTCCAAGACAAATAAAAATAGTCCCATACTATTCTTTACCTCTCCCGTCACTACATGACATCTGGTGGGGAAACTACTACAAGATATAAAAGCCGCTCGACCACAAGTCTAAAATATACTTCTCTACAAGTAACTACAAAGTCTTTATGACACCAAAACAACAGACATGCTGTAAATCATTAACTTATTCTGTGGACTAAAATGTAAAATCGTTTATCCATTAGGCAAACACGTATATTGCTTAATCAGTAGTGTGAAATCATTTAATCTTTCGACCGTATCTAAATGCATAAAACGACAGCCACATCATGTCTGCTTTTCGTAATTCCCACCTCCACCCAACCCACACTGTTCTGAAAGAGAAACGCAGTGTGAAATTTATTCTTTCTCTCATGAAATCGGTCACTCTATGTACAGCAGTGTGAACTGAGTTGCAGTGTAAAATAGCATATATACTGTTTGGATCAAATCGCTCCTTCTCTTTACCATTTCGTTTATTCTTTTGATCAAATTAAATCGATTTTTTTAAAACAGAAATATGAAACTGCATTTCACTTTTCCTGTATTGCAACGCCATAAATATCAGCAACCTGGTGTTTGTCCATTGCACTTTCATACTGCCCTGATTGCCTCAAGACTGGGGAAGAGAAACGCAGTATGAAATTATTGATAATTTTAACTGTAGTGTGAACGCGCTTATTTTTCGACGAACGCTTGAAACGATAGCCACTTGGTGAATAAATGAAGTCCAAGGCAGGTATTTTCGTAGGGTAAGGAGGCTCTAACACCTCTTCCTAACCGAATTATTATGCTTACTACACCTTACTACCTTTTCTTTGCTGCATAAATCCTTCCAACATCGTCATACTCTGCATAAACAATGTACGAAAGGATACTAACCAGCCACGTCCAAAAATAAATAACTAAGGAAGACGTGTTAGGAAGCTTCATTGACCAACGAACATACGGACCCAAGAGTGAAGTCACACGTGCCCCAGACTTGTGATCGTCAAAATAAAACGAGGCTTAGGGATGTAGATATTAAAATGAACTAATACGATAATATACAGCAGATAAGTCAGTGGTATCGCGCAAGATAAATCGCAAAAAAGGAAATGCTAGACGGCTCCTAAGCTCAAATATACGACGCCGTGACTCAGAAAAGTGTACAATAGAAATGTGATCATCTAGTACAGAACCAGATAAAAAAAAAAAAAAAACAGAACCTGCCCTGCCTAAGGAACACTGCCTACGAACTTTACTGCCACATTACTTCACCAAGGAGAATAACTGAGACTCTTTGAAATAGTAACAACCTGTCATTAACAATAATCATTTATCATTTATCACAGTCTTCATATAAATTATACTAACTTAAATTTTTAGAGTTTTTGGATTCCGTAGCTCTCAAGAAAATATTACAAATTTCGATTTTTTTAAAAATGAATTATTGTTTACAAACACAATTTTAGGATTCTACCTATCTATTCAACAGAGAACAGAACGAAGAGAGAAGGAAAAAGAATATATTTGGTCATGGATAAACAGACTGCTCATTTGCACAATGTTCTGAGCCAGAGGTTCCAAAACTTTTCCTTGTCACTCCCCAGTTATGTCACAGCTTCCTTGATGATCCCCTTCTCTCTGCTATTAGCAAAAAAATGAAATTCTCCCCCCTCTTTGAGATTTTTCAATAACTCCAGATTCGAGAGTTATTCGCCTCTGTTTAGCAACAGTAGTTAGCGTGTGACGGTAAGAGGCCAAGCACAATTATGGACATTTCTAAAAAGCTTCAGGAACATTTTAATTTTTTTCGTCAAGTAGTGGCATTTTCTCATATACGAGCGGCCCGACCTGACCCAGCCCAACCCGTCCTGCCCCGACTCGGCCTGACCTTAACGCTTTTGAGAAACATATCTCAGCAACCACAGGGTCGATCACTGCTTGGTTTGCACCATGTGATAGCCCAATTCTTTAAGATTTGTTTTTGACAGGTATCATCACACCTCCCTTTCCTTGGGGGAAGCAGCCTAGGTATATAGATAGATAGATAGATCATCACACCCAGGTGGTGCACGTGGCACGTGATACGTACCAAGTGCAGCACGTCGAAAATCTTCAAAAGAGGGCCACAGGCCAGACAGTTTGTCGCAAAGGCATGAAACTTGGTAGGTAGATAGCCATCAATATATTCTAGGCATCCTCTGGGTGTAAGGCGACATTTCAATGCTTTCGGATTTAAATGGTCTCATTCATACCTCGCTGACAAAAACGTTTTACTGTTTGCAAGAATATAGAGAGATGGTATCTGGTATCTTCATTTTCTGCCATTGGACCCCGAAAAATAGGCTGAAATGGGTGAAAATCCTTGCCGAGTTAGGTGGACGAATTACCGTGTAGCTTTGAGAAGAGAGCACTGTTGTATGTAGTGGAACAGGCATCTTACGCGTACTGTACGTCGACCTCATCCACCATAACTTGGCAGAGATTTTTTTACATTTTCCAATATATGACCCGTAACTCAGTGGCAAAGTAAGACTATACTATTGACTTACATCCTTTCCTTTGCACTTTTTCGTGATTAGCATCGTAAATTAGTATCAATCTTCTGTTACCATTTAACAGTCAAGATGGAGAAATGGCAATATTTGGCCAGGGTGAAGTGAACATAGTAGTAATTTTTGTACCCACTCTCGAAAATTGTAAAATAGTGCTAGAAAGCTTCACATGATCGTAAGTTGGAAAATTTTAATCATATGTAGTACAATAAATCAGATGGAATATTTCTTGTAAGTAAAAGAACTGGATGCCACAACAAACAACTTTTCCTCCTCATGAAGATAGAGAGAACCACACCGACAGACAAAAAGATGTATTTTCAAACACTTTTGATGACTACTCTCGCCCTTTTCAGTGGATTTACAGACGAAGATAAAGTTCATCACAGCATAATATGCTGGTTATATGCCGGATGACTACACCCTCTGGAAGAAACAGCTATATCATTCTATTCCTGCTAACGCCAGACGATTTTATTAATCTCTTGGGGAGACGTGGGAACCTATGAATATTGGCATCATTAACACTCTCACGGTGGGAACAACTCTAGCAATATATTCCAACTAACGCCAGATAATAATGCTCACCTGTATTAGGACTGTGAGAGAGTAAACTACAAACACCACATAAACAACGTCCAGAAACTTAACGCATGCTCATGAAGGTTGGAAAATATTACCACACAACTTTATACTTTATGCTCTCAGAATGGAAGACACCGCAGAAAGCAGAGCTTAGTTTAACTTCTGTCGCCATGAGTTGAAAAATATTGTAATTATGCCTTATATACCCTACTGGTAGGTTTAATATTTTCCCCTAAACGTTGCGTGCTCAGATAAATAGGTTATATATTATTAACTGTGATATACTCAAATGGTAGATAAGTAGCATCGTAGTAATGCAGATGTTACAAAAAAAAAAAAAAAAAAAAAAAACACACCGATATATAAACTCATTATACATACCTGGTTATCTCCCTTCCTTGGCAGAGAAAATAAATGATTAAATAAATAAGATATAATTATGGAACACGGATACAGAGCATCACATCCTCTCACGATGGGGAATGGAATGAAGAAAGAAGAATAACTGTTGGGAAATGGAGTGAATAACATCAGCCAGAATCGAGGGTTTGAGTCCATGCCGTGGCGGACAATTAAAGTGCGTACTGGTAGGGTGTCACTCTGTATGCTTGCTCCTTGTTTGTCCCACCAATGACACATGCAGATTGTTCACACACACACACACACACACACACACACACACACACACACACACACACACACAAAGCCGATAAAACAGACTTTCACATGCATCATTCTTACTGCGGACAGCCATTGCCCATCTGTTTTTCGCCAGCCTGAGGGAAAGAAAATTCTGGCTATTCAATCTCCCCCTCATGGAGAAAGCCCGGTCATGGGGGAATTAACATGACCTATTTTAGAAAGGAACAGACAGAAAACTGGCTCTAGGGAATTAACAAAACTTGTGTGACCTGGATACAGTTAACAGTCTGGGAAATTGAGAAAGTCTTTATTTATGCTAATGGAAGGACATTTGAGACAGAAAATGCAGAAGACTGATGGTGTGAAAAAAAAGTTATAGGCACCCCATAATCGTCGCGGTGGGTAAATGATTAGTATTGCTATTTACGAAGTTGCTAACCCGACAGCGCCAGTGTTCGAATCCCGGTGTGGGCAGCCAACGCCACTTTGCTAAGATATTGGTATATTGAGTACTTAGGATGACATATGGGGAAGGTAACTGTATGCACCTGAATAATGTAGTAACCTTGTATTCCAGGAGAGGGGATGAATAATTTACCAGTCTCAAAGGCCTAGCTAAGTTACGGAGGTGTGACCGAGAGTAAGGCGCCTCATGCTTCTGCCTCCACCTAACCTTACCTCGCACATAAATGACAGTTTCAAGTGTCAGTCACATATGTCGAAATTACTGAAGGAATAATATTATAGTCGGCATGACGGTAAACGTGGGAACACTTATGGTGAGGAGCAAAAAAATAAATGAAAAAGAGGAAAAAAGCTGACTGGTGGAAAGAAGTATGATGGTGAGAAAAGAAAACAAAAAATACTGTCATCTCATATGTACCCAGTTTTTAGACCTGAAGACCAAAAAATATTAAACAGTGATGTAAAGATAGTTGAGATTCTACGCTGAGAACAGAAGACGATTGATGACGTAAAAAAAAAAAATGAAATAATGAAAAAAATAAGGTACCTCATCCATACGTGGTAGATTAAGCATCGAAAGTTGGAAAATACTGATACTGATACTGATATCTGAGATTTTGTTAAATATTAATGTAGAAGAGGAAAAGTGTCAGCCTGGAAAATATAAATGAAATAAACAAGTTATCTTACAGATACCTTATAGTTTGCCTCGAAGATTGAAAAATACTTATTCTGACAGAGGAGTATTTTAATAATATTACTGAAAAAGGAAAATTGTTCGTGTGGAAAATATGAATAAAACAAGACACCTCATCCATACTTGACACTTTAAGTTTCCAAAGTAAAAAAGTACTGTTACTGAGAGAGGGATATTTTAGGTATTAAGACAGAAAAGGCAGCTAACTACCAGTGTGGAAAACGCTAATAAAATAAACAAGCCATTTCATACATACCTATTACTTTAAGTCTCGAAGACTGAAAAATAATTGTATCGATAGAGGGATAGTTTAGATATTAAGACAGAACAGAGAAATTATCAGTATGGAAAATATAAATACAAAAAACAGCGCATTTATCACACACCTGATACTTAAATCGTGAAGGTGGAAGAAATGTTACCCTGTCCGCGACGTGTGGCCGAGAACACGAACCGTCCTTGTCGCCCACATCTCTGGGACCTGAAAGAGAACAAAAGTATTTCCCTCCTTTGTACTCCTGCTTCAGTGTTACGTGCTCTACCATTACCCTTTGTGGCAGGGGTTATATACTTTTTTTTTTCTTTTTCTCCACCACCTTTTCTCCTTTCAGCTTTCTTTTTCTTAGCTCTCTTTTTTCTTTTTTCCTGTAGTGTACTCTTCACTTCCATTTCTCAGTTAAGATTTGTTTTACTTTATTCCCTGACCTGTTTTTCCTACACTATTTCATCACTTTCTTCTGCCGTTTTTTTCCTTCTCTTTCCTACATTTCCTCCTTTACTCTCTTTTTTTTTTTTTTTTTTTTTTTCCACCGTTTATGCTGCTTCTTTGACTCTTTTCTTCATCATTTCTTTACTCTTTCCACACTCACAACTCTCCTCCATTCCCTCTCTTCCATTCCACATTTTCCATAGCCCTTTCTTTCCATTCTAAAGTTTCTTATTTTTCATCTCCTCCTTCATCTTTCACCACTCTCCTCTCTCTCTCTCTCTCTCTCTCTCTCTCTCTCTCTCTCTTTGTTCCCTGCTTCGCCTCTCCCACATTCTTTTCTCTCTTTTTTTTTTTTTTCACCTTTTCTACTCTTTCTTGTACCCTCTCTTCTATAGTCTCATTTCTTCACTCTCTCTTCGACTCTTTCTTTTCCATTCACGTTTCCTCCATACAGTTTCTTCTCTCCATTCAGTTTTCATCACTCATTTTCTACTCTTATTTTCCACTTATTGTTTTCCCCTCATCTTCATTCTTTTCTATCTCTTCTGCTTTCCCATACTCACACACACACACACACACACACACACACACACACACACACACACACACACACACACACACACACACACACACACACACACACACACATACAAACACAAAACACCCGTTACACACACCTACACAACACCCAGACAAGTATACACACGGAACCCAAACTGCCACACGATCCAGTCTCTTTAAAATAACACAGCGAAAATAGATGACACTGAGAAAAAGAAAACAGAATACAAATGAGTCATTAGAAATCCACAAACTAATTACGAGTTGAAATTAATTGAAGATCCGACGCAGGAGTAAGCCTGATTTATTGCTTGGGTGAGATGAAAAGTATGAATAAACAACAGATAAGCAGATAATACTATTGGCTGGCGTATCCTATTTAGATATGGTGTTTTCCATTTTCTGTCTTACTGTCTATCTGTCTATTTATCTATCTATCTAACTGTCTACTCATCTATCTAACTGTCTTTCTATCTACGTATATCTGTCAGAACTTGGAGACATGCTTATACTTTCCCGTGCACAATTTGAACAGTACTACCAAGAGATAGACCAGACACGTATCCCAGAAAATTGGAGCAGCAAATTGGAGACTTGCCTGGCCGAACACGATTTAAGTTTTAATTCTTTTTCGGTGCTGAAGAAGGTTGCCTTAACGTGGTGGCACCATTATAACTCTGCGGCTCCACTGCCAGAATATATAAGTCATTCAGTTCCATTCCTGTCCCCCAAGAAGTGGATGTTGAATTACAGGACACAGGCAACTTAGGCCTGCAGTCCACGGGGTTCATTTCCAAATGACCCTGGAGTTGCTGCAGCTACTATCACCACTACTACTACTACCACTACTACTACTACAACTACAACTAGTACTACTACTACTACTTCTACTACTACTACTTCTACTACTACTACTACTACTACTATTACTACTACTACTACTACTACTACTGCTACTAATCCCTTCCCAATTATAGCATAAAAATCAATGTATATCAATGTAGCATTAAAATCAATATAAAAATGTAAAGAACACACCCTAAAATGAAGCTAATAGTCTGCTGAGGGGAATAATATCGCAAAAAAGAAATTCAAGTACTGGTGGAGTTAAACATACAGCCATTAGCTTCACCCTTGACCCTCATGGAAGATATAATAGGGAAAGAGTAACGAATGGAATTGTAAAGAGATCAGTCCTCTGTCTGGTTATAGAAAGTGCAGACAATAGAAGACAACCTTAACATATTTAGCCTTGAACACCATTGGGGATGTGTTGTTTCTAATGCCAGACAATTCTATTAAACTTTAGGTAGATTTATGAAACTGAAAGGATCAGAAGGATAATAGACTTCTTGTGCATCAGAGACCTTTCCTCAGATGAGAGATGGAAAACTGGCGATAGTCAATATAACACACTCAAGTGACGCCCTGTTCTACAGTGAGTTAGTACGTTCAGTATGATGACATGTCTTGTATTCTATTCGTCTCAATGACAATGGATTCAGTTCAGCCTAGTAGAGATCCATGTAGGGAAAGAGTTAATAGAGATTGGTTTTAATAGAGATTGTTCGGCAATTATTTCTTTTATATACTCGTTCATACACCTAGGGAGAAGAAAATTACTATCCACTTATTCCTGGACCACACACACACACACACACACACACACACACACACACACACACACACACACACACACACACACACACACGGGGGGGGGTGAAGGGGAGGGTAACGAGAGAAAGAGAAAAAGCAAAAATGGGAAGAGTACGCAGAAAGGTTGCTAGGTATCGTCCCTCACCAGTGAAATAACTTTCTGAAAACAGTTCTTTCTCTCACGTCCCGAGCTTTGAACTGGCAGTGTTATTACGAGAGATAATTGGCCACGTCCTAGGCGAGGCGTTAATGACCTGCCAGCTGGTGATCTAGTTAACTGCTCTCTAGATTGCAGCCTAGACGTGTTCATATACATAGCTAATTAGGCTACATCTTTATCCCTTTAGTACGAGACGTATACTTTAAGCACACTTAAATCGTGAAGGAGTGGCAATATTGAAGAAAAATATGTCATCCTACTGTTAAATAAACCATCATCATCAATCATCAGCATCATCAATCATCAGTATCATCAATCATCACGCATATCATCAGTCATCATCAGTATCACCTGTCATCATCAGTATCATCAGTCAATCATCCAGTCATCTGTATCATCAGTCGTCACCAATATCATCAATAATCATAAATATCATCAATCATCAGTATCATCAATCATCTCTATCAACATCACCATGCCTCTTATTTCCATCCACAGGTGACGCAAGACAGGACCTAGAAAGACATGAAATGAAAGCATGATAGAGAGCCAGTCAGCTGCATGCACGGTGAATATGGGACACGCACATCACCACTGAAGCTCTAGACCCGTGACTCCACCTCACAAGTATTACCATCCATGCATCTCCACTTTGTATTGCCTATGGAAAAGTAAAGTCGACAACAGTGAAGTTCATAAGCGCTCTCAAATCCTTATCATTCTCTCCTTCATCCACAATGTATCAAAAATTCACCTTAGGAAACATCGATCATACTGAAGGGGATAATTAATGATGCAGGTAACTGCCCACTTCGAAAATCCTTCCCGAAGCACATTAAAATGACCAGAAGGAGCCAAGCTAGAAAAAAAATGTAAAGTATGCCATGCGAAGAGTTGGCTAAACAGAGAAAGTGGGTGCTATCATTTTGCAGCGAATTATTGCTGCTACCAGACTATTTTATTCAGCTTTGGAGAGCTATCTAGTAATGAATGGGTCGAAGAAGGCTTTATCTAACATTTCAGTTTGATAGACCTACCCTCAGCAATAAATTAATAAATGAATAAGTACATTGATTTATTATTTAAACTCTGAAAAAATTAATAATAAAAAAAGTGTGGTGATAAACCTAACTACTTACTAGATAGCATCACGGAAAGCTTCCTTCATTTTCATATACAGTGTTGGACTAGGATGCATTTTCATGTCTCTTTATCCTTCAGGGACGATTTACTAGTATTAAATCTGACCATAACCTTTTTACTTTAACTTGGCCTAAATATCATCTCTCCACCTTCAGTACCGGGTTGTAAACACAGAGTAACAATTTAATATCATGCTAGTCATATAACATTGCTGTGGAAAGGATGTAGAACCCTAGTACAGTCTTTTTCAGCCACTGAGCTACATGAAGTACACAACAAAAGGACGAAAATCTAGGCCAGGGTAAAAAAAAAAAAGAAACACACACACACACACACACACACACACACTAGACGGCTTTACCGACACTGCGAAACTTCAAGAGGCCTGAGGGCTTAAAAAATTCAGACACTTTTAAATAAACTGTTGAGAAATAAATAATAATCTAAGCAATTTTGGATAATTTTTATGCACTCTGGCGGACATAAATACTGATCCACCTCCTTGTGATACATAACGGGCCACTGATCACACACTTTCAAAACTTCCTGCTCTTCTATCTGCCTTCACCCTTCCTACTTCTCTATCTCCTCCTCCTCTTCCTCGTCCTCCTCCTCGTCCTCTTCTTCTTCTTCTTCCTTGTCCTCGTCCTCTTCTTCTTCCCCGGCCTCCTCCTCCTCTTCTTCCTTGTCCTCCTCCTCCTCTTCTTCCTCCTCCTCCTCCTTCAGGTCTTTCTTCCTCCTCGTGCTCCACTTCGTCTTCGTGCTCAGTCTTCCTCTCTTGTTACTTCCCTTGCACTGAGAGAGAGAAGGGGGTGACTTCCTGTGCCATGTCGGAGAGAGAGAGAGAGAGAGAGAGAGAGAGAGAGAGAGAGAGAGAGAGAGAGAGAGAGAGAGAGAGAGACAGAGACAGAGACAGACAGACAGACAGACAGAGACAGAGAGAGAGAGAGAGAGGGAGACAGACAGACAGACAGGGAAAGAGGGGGGGGGGAGGGTAATGAAGGTAGAGCGAAAACGGGAAGAGTACGCAGATTTGCTAGGCAGCGTCCTTCACCCGTGAAATAACTTTCTGAAAACAATCCCTTCATTCTCACGTCCCGAGCTTTGAATTGGGTGAGTGTTATTACGGGAGATAATTGGCCACTTCAAAAGCGAGGAGTTAATGACCTGCCAGCTGATGATCTAGTTAATTACACTCCTAGATGGCAGCCTAGACGTGTTCATACACATGTCTGATTAGGCTACGTCTTTATAAATTTCGTACGGGAGGTATTCCTTAAGCACATCTATATCGTGAAGGAGTGGCAATATCGAAGCAAAATAGAAGCCATCGTACTGTAAAATTAATCTTCATCGTCATCATCATCATCGTCATCATCATCATCATCTTCAACTTTATTATAAGAATTATTATTATTATTTTCAATCTGCCTCTTTTTTCAATCCACAGATGAGGTGAGATGGGAGCTAAAAAAAAAGAAAAAGAAATATAAGAGCATGAAAGATTTAGTTAACAAAATGGTCAATGAATATGGGTCACATTCACATTCAGTCACCATTCAAGCTCCTCACCAGTGACTCCACCTCACAGGCACAACCATCCACACATCTCCATTTTGTTTGGCCTATGCAAGTGTAAATGCGTCAACAATCAAATTCACAAAGTGGTCTTAAATCCTTGTCACTCACTCTTACGTCAAAAATACATCCAGAATATATATATATATATATATATATATATATATATATATATATATATATATATATATATATATATATATATATATATATATATATTCTGATCCACTTCCTTGTGATAAATAACGGGCCACTAAGCACACACTATCGAAACTTCTGCTCTTCTATCTGCCCCCTCCTCCTTCTTCTCTATCTCCTCCTCTTCCTCCTTTTCTTCCTCGTTCTCCTTTCTCCTCCTCTTCTTCATCCTCGTCCTCGTCCTCCTCTTCTTCCCCGTCCTCCTCCTTCTCTCCTCTTCTTCCATGTCCACCTCCTCCTCCTCCTCCTTCTGCTCCTTCTTAAGTCTTTTTTTTTTCTCTCTCTCTCCTTCGTGCTCCACTTCGTCTTCGTGCTCAGTCTTCCTCTCTTATTACTTCCCTGGCACTGAGTGAGAGAAGGGGGTGACTTCCTGTGCCATGTCAGAGAGAGAGTGAGAGAGAGAGAGAGAGAGAGAGAGAGAGCGTGTGTGTGTGTGTGTGTGTGTGTGTGTGTGTGTGTGTGTGTGCGTGTGCGTGCGCCCATGCGTGTGCGCGTGCGTGCTTGCGTGCGGTCAAGATATTGAGAAATGGACTCATGCTGGATGTGTAATAAACTATCTCATAGTTAGAAAGGCCTTGTTACAAAAGCGAGGGTTACAAATGAGGTTCTTGTTTAAAACCACGTGATAACGTATCAACAAAACTGCGGAGCAGTTGCTGAATTCTCTCATTCTGATTTCAATTATCAGTTTTACAAAGAACGTCAGCAGCTTCAGACTACATCCTACACCAAGGCCAGGAGTACAAGTCAATCACTAAAACTCAGAGCTGAAATAGGGGACAAATTATGCCATATCGCAGTGCAGCAATTATACTTAGCCCAGAGTTCCTTTTGCAGCATTTTTCACATAGCCCAGTGGCAGAAAAAGACAGTACTGTGGCTCTGCTTCCTTCCCATTACACTTCGTAACTAACAGCATAATTTAAAGTAAACGTCTTGTTACAGCTCGGTATTCAGTATAAAGAGATGGCAATTTTAGGCCAAGTTAAAGGAAGCCTTAATGACAGCACATGACTTCTTTGGGTTCTTCTTCCATGGCAAGAGTGGGCATTCTTTTGTGTATGAATATAGTGTAATCCCATGATCACCGTTCTAAGATAAATATTTATATTATCCACTCACCAAATGATGAAGATTCCCTTTACACCAGGGATGGCACAAGACACAAAATCTCGGCGTTAGTAAATATCTAGACAACAACGGTGACAAGAGGGAGTAGCAGTCTGTCCTCTATCTCCATTTCACTGATTCTGCAGATGTCGATGATTGCTACGTTGAAGTTTTGATGACTGACGCACCGCACGATGGTAAATGTGTGTGTTTTGCAGATTATGCTGGGAATGACGTGTTATGCCCAAAACGACTTCAAAATATAAATCTGCTTCAGTGTCCCACTTCCTGCTACCCATGGCGAGCACAGGGCAACAAACATTAATGCATAGGTAAAGAAAGTAGTACGCGAAAAACATGCGTATGATGCAATATTCATCATATTTTAAAAATAAGGCGATCTGCACTTCCGTAGAAAAGTGTTTATACAATATGAATCCACGATTTCTTAAAAAATAAACTTGTCGAAATGACTCTGTTATTCTGTTCTAGTTAACACATGACATTTTTATTCAACTTAGAGTGAAAACTGGAGCCTAATAGTAATAATACTGCCACCATTAATCCTGCCACGGTTGGAATAACTTTAATAATTTTGTTACTGCTCTCAACAGCCAGTTCTGTACACCTGAGAGTGAGTGCCAGGAACCCGGGTCTTAATATGATGAATGAGGAATAGATCTAGGAAAGCATTTGCTATATTTGCCTGACCCTCCAAAGGGCTCGACTAAAGTATGTCAATCAATAATATGTGCGATTAGGATAAAGATGGGAGGAGGGGGAGGGGCCATATACACTCATTCCTCAGTTCATAAAGACACGTGAGAGTAGTCAGTCATGGGTTCTGCCGACGGCAGTTCTACTGATGCCAGACGTCAGGAAGCTGAGAACTTATTTGTATTTGTTGCTATTCTATTACTTGTTTGTATTTGTATCTTGAAGTGAAATGTATGCAATATATATTACATTTATTATACTGCTGAAGTTTCTGAACACGATTCATATAAGATAGCTAGTCCTACAGTATAACAACAAGCAGGCTGCTAAATGCTTGTTCCTGCTGAGGGCAATACCCTCGAAATCAACTCTTAAATCACATATGTTTGCACAATAAGATAAAGAAGGTGAAGCAGGGTGGATAAAAATATTTCGTTGAGGAATACAGAGTTGCGAAAACAACTGGCAGCTTTGTTAATGCATTCATCCCTTTATGGAATTTTCAATTAACGGGCATGGCGAGCTCGAAGACTAACGTTAAAAATAGGGATGGGTTAAACAATACTACCTGCCATGCTGCCCTGCGAGACACACCCTGACACAAAAATTGACTTTGACCTGCTCAGACATACTGGGTACGCCCGTGCGAAATTTCAGCTTGTCACCCAGCAGTATGACCTGTATAGGGTTCCCAACGTCTAGCGAAAAATCTGGCACAAAAGTGAGCGTGCCTCGCTCGCAACTGACTGTACGGAGTTATAATTAACACCTTTGTCTGTTCATTGATCCGCGTCTTTTGATGAACAGCACGTCGAAGTTTGAGGGGGTCAAATGTGGACAACCAGACAGACACGCACACACAGACAACAATTATTCGCATAGTATTATTGATATAGGGGTGGTCTGGTTGACAAGCACCAGACTGACTGGCACAGGACTCTTAAGTAGGGCCTGAAGGGGCCTACACAGGTCCCCGAAAGTACTGTACCTAAAACAGGTATGACCAGGTGACATCGCCTAGAATCTTGTTAGACACAGAGAAGTTTGCTAGAGCCATTTTGGGAGTTCTAGTTTGTACCAAGTCTTGGTTGGGATACAGTGTCTTCAGTAACTCGGAGACAAATGTAATAGTAGGCTGGCCCCTGCCAATAGCAGGGCCTGTTAAAAAGAAATATATAAATTTAATCAGATTGTATTAAAAGGAGAGGTAGAGGAAGATGATGAAGAAGAAGAAAAAGAAGAAGAAGAAGAAGAAGAAGAAGAAGGAGGAGGAGGAGGAGGAGGAGAAGCAATAGGAGGAGGAAGAAGAAGAGGGAGAGGAGGAGGTAGAGGAGGAGGAAAGAGAGGAGGAAAAACAGGAGGAAGAAAAGGGAAGAAGAAGACGACGACGATGGAAGATGGAAGAATTCGAGGACGAAGACTAAACATATTATGAACAGAGATGAAGGACAAGAGTGAGAAGACAGAAAGAAGAGATGAGACAGGTTGAATGAAGGAGGGAGAGTGGATTGTGAAGATGGAAAGCGAGGGATAGACAGAAAGGAGAGAGCCAGAGGGAGAGAAGGAGTGTAAGGAAAAGGAGAAAGAAGAGAAAGAGATGAGATAAAGGAGGGATGAAGCAGGAAGTGTGGATGATAAAGACGGAAGTCAAGGGAGGGAAGCAAGGAGGGAAGATTGAAGGAGGAGGTGAGAAAAACGATGGGGAGTGAAAAGTAGGACAGGAAGGGATTATGGGATGAAGGATGGAGGGGGATGAAAGAGGAGGAGGGAGACAATACCGAGATTGAAATAAGTAAGGAGGAAGGACGAGGAGGAGGAAGAGAAATGGTAGAAGAGGGAAGAGAATAGTGTGGAGGGAGGAGGAAGAAGAACGATAGAAGGGGGAAGAGAAAAGTGGACAGTAGAAAAGACAGGCATAAACAGACTACACAGACCTTTCAGTCCTGTCTGGATTTGGCTGTAATCAGTTCAGTCCTATGACCTTTTCCTGTTTTATTTTCGCTACCACCAGATGATTAATTTTTGTGCTTCAGGGGGGACGTCTT
The DNA here is from genome assembly GCF_032717465.1 of Coenobita brevimanus. Taxonomy (NCBI): domain Eukaryota; kingdom Metazoa; phylum Arthropoda; class Malacostraca; order Decapoda; family Coenobitidae; genus Coenobita; species Coenobita brevimanus. Next base: position 23,236,177 of record NC_136955.1, on the reverse strand, counting down.
GTAGAGAATGAGCTAACTGAAGCTCAGTCTAACTTCTCTTGTAAGGGAAGTCTCCCCTAATCTGAAGGAAATTGCCTAACGGTAGCAAGAATAATCACAAAACACGTCACCGGACTGAAGTGGTATTAAGAACAATATTTATATCATTAAAAAGAAAAAACAGAAAATTTAGGATATGACAGCGAGTCACAAAGGTCTCCTCGCACCCCTGACCAGAGGTTCCCGATTTATTTATTGTGAACCCTGGACAATATACCGTAACGCACGCAGCCCTCTCCACATTTTCATGTGAAGAAGCAAGATAGCAACGTCGCTCGAATGAGTATGTTAGATAATAAAATTGTAGCATGTAGGGTAATTAGAAGGAGAGACGAGGCTCAAGCAGGTAAAACAGCACTTTAAAGGTGTACCGAAAACTCAGCGGTACAGCTGTAATTAGATTTTTACTGCTAAGTTTGGTATCAGTGGTTGAGTCATTAAAAGAGCGCAAAAGTGGTCATCTTTCGCTTGAAACTAATTATGCTGTTGCGGTTTAGTGATTAAGAACATAACGTACTCTGCGTTGTTGAAACAGGAAGACTGCAGTGCCAGAAACATCCAAACACCCACTTTCAGGATAAGAGGGTGACTTTCTGGTCTCGTCCAAAACTTTGTCAGACTCCTCCTTCGAATGTGTCCCTGGCAAATGAATCGCTTCATGGTTCCTGGATTCATCTTGGACTCTTACTTGGTATGCTGTGCATGAGAACGGAACAGGGATCCTTGATTTGCTTCTTCGGGAATCTGATGGTGAAAATCTATATTTAGTGACTCCAGACCTTCTCAGAAATGCACTATGACCCCCCCCCCCTTCTCAGGAATACACTATCCCCCCCCCCTCCCCCACCCCGGGGCCCTGGTCCGCTGTTTGGAAGTTGCTGCCCTAGACCGTAGATCATTCAGTCGTAGAGTAATGCAGCTAGAAACAATACCTTACAAGGCTGAAATATCTAGAACAGAAGTTTCCTGCCTTTATCTTACCAACCACAAACCCTCTGAATTATCTGATCATCGACATGTTCTCCCACGACTGAGGCGCTGAATAATATAACAGCACTCCATTAATTCTAATACAGTATAGAATGGCAACACAGTAGCTGTTGTAAAATTATTGAAATGGCAATTAATTGTTCAAGTAAACAATGAATTGGCGACCATCATCCACTCACTTGATGTAGTGCTGCCTACTTCTTCCTTAGCCTTTATCATTCTTTTTCTGTGCCAGCCCTCCTCTCTTCCTATTTCTCCCATCTTTCCTGTCACTTCTTATTGCTTTTCTTTCCTTTACAGGTGGCTTTACATTCAGTGACAAGCCAAATGGTTTCCTGTAAGCCAAGAAACCATTTACAACGCTGGGTGGTAACCACATAACCATACCATACGTGCTCCCTACGTGTCAACAAGTGGGTTGGTGGAGGGTTAGTGCCCCTCCCTGTAAAACAAATAACTCAAAGTCAAATGGCCACCCCTTACGGGATTATGGCGTCTGGCAATAGATAGATAGATAGAACACTGTGTCAGTAGTAAAAGTACAATACTCAAGACAACAATTATTGCATGTGAGTGGGAATGATGTGCATACCAGTAATAAAATATAAGGAAATACTACAAACCCCACTTTTTTCATTTGCAAATGTACAACGCAGTCCATATACTACCCACCAGATTTCTTGAACGATTATGTTCTAGGGATTGCTCATGTAGCTTTCCCAGTGTCTACCCTGTATCAGTTTGTTTTGATATCACTATTAGTACTTACACTGTCTTCTTTTTTACGCACATTGAAAGCATGGTTCAGAGGTAATTTCGTAAAGCAAGCAAAATATCTGCTCCTCATACCAGCAAAGTGACCCATCCGGATAACATGTAAGACAGGCGGCGTACTGGACGAACAGCCCTGTAAATAAGCCTACATGGTATTCCAAGATGTGTGCCAATCTTCGTTTTTTTTTTTTTTTTTCCCCCATAATTTCAAGTGATAAATGTCGCTGTATCTCAGTTTGGATCTAATACTCAGTCGCAGTGGTGATAGACTTACTGATGACTTTATGGACGAAAATGGTCTCCCTCATAATTCACCCATAAGGACTTCAGTAACTATACCTTTAAGCATTTCAGAATTCGAGCCCTACCGATCTAGCCTAATCCTGGAAGACATTGGTTACACGTATACATTGTTACATAGCCTATGAATTCATCATCCTTTGTGTAATTTTAACGCACAGTAGCCTATGCTGCATGTTTGATCACGAGCGTGTTCTGCCTCAGTCCCCCCCTTCTACCGTTATAGTAGAGTAAGTCGTCCTTTCTGTTGTTCAGAGCAGGATGTCACGGGGTTTTTATAATATCACGGTAATTTTGGAATAAATGCTTAAATATTATTTAAATTGATATTAATATTCAATAATATTGAAGAGCAGAGACAATGATTGTCTTGCTACATCAAGCAACGATTACTTTACGCTGACTTGCTACGATTCTCTAAGAACGAGAATTTATAAACTTTCTCAACAGTACACAGCAGAGACTAATTACTCACAATTGCTGAATTACTGTACTGTTAGCCTCTGGAGAAAGTTACTTCACCCCTGACAATCAATAACTAATAATAATAATAATAATCAGGTCCTTGCTGATGCATTAACTCCTGGCACAACGGATTTTAAGTTAATACAACAAGACTGGTCTAAGTACCAGTTATGAAAGCAAACGTTTATGCAAGCTAGGAGCTATACGGAAAATAAGCTTAATTTGGAGAAATGAAACAAGATTTTACTTACATTAAGCTCAAGAAAAAGAACTGTTAAATTTATTGATTACAAAAATAAATTTAATGTTACATTTCAAATCAATGAGACGCACTCACTCACTCTCACAAAAGCTAAATACTTACGCCCAGGAAAAAACACCTTAACTAAACTCTTAAAACTAGGATTATACAAAAAGGAAATACCAGTCGATGAATGCTATGTATCACCCGGGGGGTGGGAGGACTGGATTAACTGTCTCAGTGGAGCTTGGGTGCTAGCGACCTCTCACACTTCGGAGCGCAGGACCTTCCTCCGTCACAACAAACACTCGACTGAATTCAAATAATGTATAGGCAGGACGCACAAGCCACCAGAAGAAGGCGTGGCTAACGGTTTAGGCAAGTAGAGGCGAACGATAAAGAAACAATTGTATCGCTCGGTAGAGCACTTAGTGACGTGCATTAAATCGGTCACTTTTGAAAGTGACGAATGTTTTGAAAGGTATACTCCGAAATGGAGGGAGAAACGGTTAGCTGAGCGATACACAGTGAGTTTTCCACTAATAGTTCGTGGCTTCTCACAAAAGGGAAATGTCGCGAATTGATTCGTGACATTACGCCCTTACAAAGTTAAATTTTTTCCTTATGGGAAAAAATTTGTGGATATATATATATATGTACACATCCTAACTCAGTCACACAAGATTCACACTGTGGTGTGTGTGCTATCCTGCTACAGGAGAAAGTCGCAGTCGTCAGTGAGCGAAAAATCCTCATATTTACGTTAATAGAAGCAAGCTTGAGGGAAAAACTCCGTGACGACGGTGAAAATCCTGTACTCAGGTCAAACTGAGCGAAAAGTCGCTACATTTACACTGACAACTAATTGTTGTGTAGCGTGATGTATGTAATACACGGTATAGGTGTGACAGTTGTAGTGTAACTGTACCTACGTGTAAAATGGCATAGTAAATAATAACATGGCGACGACGAAGGCAGGGAAGAGGCGGCAGCGTGCGGCAGACGATCAGCTGGCCCGCATAGCAAAACTGCTACACCCATTGCTGAACCTGCAAAACCAATTGACATGGAGCATCAAAAGTGTCAATGAGACAAAATTCTTATTAAGTTACAATTACTCTCTCTGCCTAGCAATCAGTACATGCTACGAAAAGTACGCTCTGGCTGAAAAATACGAGTGACAGCCAAGCTTTGTACATTCGAGGTCGCCATTAATTATAGCACACGATTAGTTTCGACAAGTTGAGAATCCCTGTGCAAACTCGGGTCTTCCATAGCCTCGAACCGCACACGGGTCCTCAACCTGTGCCTTAACCTACAATACTTATATTAGTATCGGAGAGCTGAGAATCCTTGTGCAAACTTGGGTCTTCCATAGCCTCAAGTCGCCTCTGCGGAGTTCTCACTTCCCCCTTAACCTACAGTGCTTATATTAGTATCGGGGAGCTGAGAATCCTTGTGCAAACTCGGGTCTTCCATAGCCTCGAGTCGCCTCTCAACTCCCCCTTAAACTACAGTACTTATATTAGTATCGGGAAGCTGAGAATCCTCGTGTAAACTTGGGTCTTCCATAGCCTCAAGTCGCCTCTGCGGAGTTCTCTCTCGAACTTCCCCCTTAACCTACAGTACTTCTATTAGTACCGGGAAGCTGAGAATCCTTGTGCAAACTTGGGTCTTCCATAGCCTCAAGTCGCCTCTGCGGAGTTCTCTCTCGAACTTCCCCCTTAACCTACAGTACTTATATTAGTATCGGGAAGCTGAGAATCCTTGTGCAAACTTGGGTCTTCCATAGCCTCGAGTCGCCCCTCAACTTCCCCCTTAACCTACGGCACATATATTAGTACCGGGAAGCTGAGAATCCTTGTGCAAACTCGGGTCTTCCATAGCCTCGAGTCGCCTCTCAACTTCCCCCTTAACCTACGGTACATAATATGTATGTACAGGCCCTGGACATAATGTGTCCTGTGGGGCCAATGGGCGAGACGTCAGGTCTGCACCCACTTCACCACTACCCTGTCTCTCAACTGACTCAGAGATTACAGGTGTGGTTATAAATGGCACAGGAAGGGCATGTCCCTGAGTAGTGGCGATACTTTGGCACACACTGCAGGAACGGACAAAACTATCTATGTCCCGTCCCATCCCTGGCCAGAAAAAGTCAGCTCGGATATGGCCCTGGGTCTTCCTTTTCCCCATGTGACCTCCTGAGGCTGAACAATGACCCCATTGTAACACTGCTGGGCGGTACTTGGCGGGAACGACAAACTGCAGTCGAACCTCGCCCTCGGGTGTTCGTGACTCACGGTAGAGCCGTCCTTGTTTGCGAAGGAACTTGGCTCGACCTCCCCGTGAATACTTAATCACGCAACCCTTTTGTTTGTTCCGCACGGCAGCAAGTGTCAGGTCAGAATGTTGTTCTTGCACAACAAGTTGACTACACATCAGATCTTGCGGCGATTCAATGATCACTGGGGTGACACAGTCTGGAGCCTCAGTCATGGCTCGTGTTACCGCAGCAGCCAAAGTCTGAGTATCGTCATCGGAGCAACTATCCTTGACTCCAATAATATTTCCAATGATAAGGTCAAATAGAGGTTCTGGCATGACAACTGCAAGTGTCGTACCAGTATAAAATGGAGATGCCACCTGGATACATGCCTCAGGGAACAATCTCACTGATCCATCAATAAGATTTGCATGGATCTGTCGACCTGTATACTGCTCAGGCCGAACTAAACTCTGCTTAACAGAGCAACCTGAGGAACCATTGTCTCTCAGGACCTTCACAGGAATGCCTCCCACAAACCCTGGCTGTACAAGGAAGGTACTGTCACCTGTGGGAGGGCCTGTGGAGGAAGCAGCCAGCCACTCATGAGGCTGCTGAATTGATGTGGCAAACATTGTGCCTTGTGAATTATATTGGGAAGATGGAACATTGGCCATCTGTGGAGGGGGGTTCACTGTCACTGTGGGACTAGTGAACTGTGGGGAAGTACCCACACTGGTAGGGACGTGACCACCAGGCTGCTGCTGAGGAATGAAGGCTGCATTCGCTTCCTGCCTCTTTTGAGCTGGTGGTGAAAAAGTTTGTCCCGACGGTCGGTTGCGTGGCTGATACTGCTGCTGGTTAGGGTACTTGTTGTACCTCTTCCACTCAGGTTTCTGAGTGTTTTGCCCCTGGTCCTTCCACTGCGGTTTTGGACCTTGGCCATTATTCTGAGAATGGCCTTGTTGCTGGGGTTCAGTCTGAGACGGCTTCCCAGACTTGGCAGTATCTTTTCTGCTCCAGGTGTTTTGCTTACGAGCTTGATACCCGTATGCTGTAAAGAATGCGTCAGCCTTTTCTGCTGTTTGGCTAGCATCTTTCACCTGGCAGATCTTAAGCTGTGCTATGAGCTCAGCAGGCCACGACCTCTCTAGCTGTGTACGCAGCATAAGGTCAATTATCCCCTCACGCGTGGAAGGAGTTTCATCTTTCTCCATCCACTCATTTAAGTAGGCTGTGAGACGATCAAGGAACTGAACAGCTGTCTCCTTGTCTTGGAGACGAGCTCGCATGAACTGAACTTTGGCGTCGTCTACTGTGAGACCATACGCCTTAATGAGTGCAGCTTTCATCATCTCATATGTGAGATTGTCTCCACCAATTCTGTGGAGAATATCGAGGGCAGGGCCCTCAAATAGGCTAAGGAACTGAAGCCGCTTAGCTGCCTCATCTAATTGATATAAGTCAGCCATGTCCTCAAAACGAGCTATGTACGGCTCGATTCGCTCGCTTTCCTTGTATGAAGGAAGCTTGATGCGTGGGGTCGCCAGGACATGTGCAGGGAGAACGCTCGTGGAGCTTGGACCAACTGCATCAGACGTGTCTGAAGCCAAGGAATCTCGCTTGAGCTTCAGCACTTCAAGTTCATGTTCTCGTTCTTTCTCTCGTTCCTCACGCTGTTCTCGCTCGTGTTCCAAGTCGAGTTCGCGCTGTTTTTGCTCGTGTTCACGCTGTTCTCGCTTGTGTTCCAAGTCGAGTTCGCGCTGTTTTTGCTCGTGTTCACGCTGTTCTCGCTCGTGTTCCAAGTCGAGTTCGCGCTGTTTTTGCTCGTGTTCACGCTGTTCTCGCTCGTATTATGCCCTGAGAGTATATACTCTTTAATTTCGGTTGGGTCCGAAAGAACCATTTCTTTGGCTTCCTGTAAAAATACAGTAGTAGCCATGGCGCTAATTTATTAAGCAAAACCGAAATTGAGTACTGACTGCTTAGTGACGAATACTAATAAACACAAGTAAAGAGTACAGACACAAGCTAGTGGTGACCAGTCTTATCTAGTTAACTGGCAAAGAATAAATAAAAAATGTAAATGACTGGGAAGACTCAATAATAAACACAATGGGTACGGCGACTTCTCAGGAGCGAATAAAATCGTCTGGCGTTACCAAAAATAAACTAGAGTTAAGTATTCTATTGATTAATAAAGCAAAATTCACTTGCTAAATTAAGGGTAAACACCAGTAAGCTTGTGCCTATAAACTTTAATGATAAATACCTAAATATGAATAAGTGAGCACTATCTCGTGAATAGCTTTAGAGCTAGGAGTTAATATCCTGGAATGAGGTCGCCAATTGTAACGGGGTTCTTATAATATCACGGTAATTTTGGAATAAATGCTTAAATATTATTTAAATTGATATTAATATTCAATAATATTGAAGAGCAGAGACAATGATTGTCTTGCTACATCAAGCAACGATTACTTTACGCTGACTTGCTACGATTCTCTAAGAACGAGAATTTATAAACTTTCTCAACAGTACACAGCAGAGACTAATTACTCACAATTGCTGAATTACTGTACTGTTAGCCTCTGGAGAAAGTTACTTCACCCCTGACAATCAATAACTAATAATAATAATAATAATCAGGTCCTTGCTGATGCATTAACTCCTGGCACAACGGATTTTAAGTTAATACAACAAGACTGGTCTAAGTACCAGTTATGAAAGCAAACGTTTATGCAAGCTAGGAGCTATACGGAAAATAAGCTTAATTTGGAGAAATGAAACAAGATTTTACTTACATTAAGCTCAAGAAAAAGAACTGTTAAATTTATTGATTACAAAAATAAATTTAATGTTACATTTCAAATCAATGAGACGCACTCACTCACTCTCACAAAAGCTAAATACTTACGCCCAGGAAAAAACACCTTAACTAAACTCTTAAAACTAGGATTATACAAAAAGGAAATACCAGTCGATGAATGCTATGTATCACCCGGGGGGTGGGAGGACTGGATTAACTGTCTCAGTGGAGCTTGGGTGCTAGCGACCTCTCACACTTCGGAGCGCAGGACCTTCCTCCGTCACAACAAACACTCGACTGAATTCAAATAATTTATAGGCAGGACGCACAAGCCACCAGAAGAAGGCGTGGCTAACGGTTTAGGCAAGCAGAGGCGAACGATAAAGAAACAATTGTATCGCTCAGTAGAGCACTTAGTGACGTGCATTAAATCGGTCACTTTTGAAAGTGACGAATGTTTTGAAAGGTATACTCCGAAATGGAGGGAGAAACGGTTAGCTGAGCGATACACAGTGAGTTTTCCACTAATAGTTCGTGGCTTCTCACAAAAGGGAAATGTCGCGAATTGATTCGTGACACAGGATTGTCAGCTCTTTGTCCCCTATGGCTTCATTTGCGCGTCCTTCTTACAAGTTGTATCAAGCTCTGCTGGCCCCTATATAATGAGCTCAGTCTCTGCATTATTGCCACTTAGATCTGCTCCTCATTTTGTTCACATCTCTGTCCTCCCCTGTACAGTTGTTATTATTGTGAGTGCTCAGGAAGTCTCCAACCATCTAGCAGCTGTGAATAATTTGAGTATAACTGTTGTTGCATTTTTTCTTATACTGTGTAGCATAAGGTTAATTCTTAGGCCTAGTAAGGTTTTTGTAATTTAAGTAAGGTTCTTATTGTCAGCCATCATTAATAATAGTTTGTATCTGTAATAATATATCTGGCATTCACTGAGTATTATCTGGTATCTCATTTTAACAGGGCTGACTTAGATAAATTTACTCATGGTAATTTCGTGTTAATAGAGGCTATTGCAGTTAACCATATATTTAACCTGTTTTTTGCCATTACCTTATCCTTATGAGTCCTGAATGTTTTGTTGTTAGTTTGAGCATTAAACTTTAACTTGTAATTTTACCTAACTCTTTTATTTTGAACCTGGACCTTTACGGGACAGTAGTGATTATTAGTATTCTCACTTAAAGTGTACTTTATCTTTCTCTGTTCCGTAACATAAATTTGGCGACCTCTTATCTGGATATTCAGGATATTATCGTAAGGATATTGCTTGATATTTTGTGACTGTGATTTATTCATGATGTCTACTATTACTACGCTTGATGAAGCCAAAGATTTTTTGTCAAATGTGCAAACAGTGTGTGATGTAGAAAACAAAACAAAGAATGAACTTAAGCTTGTTGCTCAACAACTGGGAATTGCAGTTCACTCTCATCATTCTAAAGATCAAATTGCTGGCATGATTAATAAAAGCTTGTTTAATGTAACTCCTCCAAATGAGCAAACGCAGATTGAATTAGCTAAGTTACAGCTAGCCCTGCAGGAGGCTCGTGTTAAGGAGGCTGAATTTCAAGCACATGCTAAGGAGGCTGAGGCTCAGGCTAAGGAGGCGGAGTCTCAGGCTAAGGAGGCGGAGTCTCAGGCTCGTATTCAGGAGGCACAGATACAGGCACAAATTGAACTTGCCAGGATTCAGGCAGACCATGAGTATCGCATGAAACAAGGTGGAACTGGATCATCTAGCTCTGATGATTTTGATGTGGCTAATAATGTTAAACTTGTCCCTCCTTTTAATGAATCTGATTTAACAAAGTATTTTCAGTTGTTTGAGAGGGTAGCTACAGGTTTTAATTGGCCCAAAAAGTATTGGCCAGTACTCCTTCAAACTGTTCTCGCCGGTAAAGCTCAAGTAACTTATGCATCTTTGCCTCAGGATCAATCTGATAATTATGATGTAGTTAAGAGCTTGATTCTTAAGGCCTATGAGCTTGTTCCTGAAGCCTATAGAGTAAAATTTAGGACAACTTACAAGCAAGATAAGCAATCCCATGTTGAGTATGCAAAAATCAAAGAAGATCTGTTAGAGCAGTGGTTAAATTCTAAGAATGTGGATTCTGATTTTGGTAAATTTAAGCAGATGATTTTGCTGGAGGACTTCAAAAGGTGTATTAGTAAAAATGTAAGCCTATATCTTGATGAGAAAAGAATAGATAATTTGTCTGATGCTGCAATTTTAGCTGATGAATATGTTCTCACTCACAAGAGATATTCTAGAGAAAAAGGGAAAGCTGAGAGTAAGTAAGTTGCCTCTACTCAGAGTACAGGTAACAGGAAAGAGAATAAAGATGATGTTTCTCAGGAAGTAAATACCAGCTTCACCTCTAGATTTCAGAAAAGTAAATGTACTTATTGTAGTAAGCTTGGTCATACTACGGAGAAATGTTTCAGGAGACAGCGTGATGTGAACAAAAAGGAGTCTTTAAATATTCAGTCAATTGATCTAGTGTCCACCCTTGAGAGTTCCCAAGATTCTTTAACTGAGTTAACTGAGCCTGCTTTGAGGGGTAAATTAAATTCTCATGATGGAGCTCCTCTTTTGAGCAGTAACGTGGGTGACACTCTCAAGAGTTCATGTGCTAATTTCCTGTCTGATGGTATTGTCAGTCCTCTGGACAGTAATGACAGGAAATCAGTTAAAATATATCGTGATACAGGTGCTTGCCAATCCCTTATGCTGACCAGTGTTCTAGGCTCTAATGTTAATTCCTCTGATGAAACTGTAATCTTACAAGGTGTAGGGAATAATTACTTCTCTGTCCCTCTGTGCAGAGTGAATTTAGAGTCAGGTTTTGTTAATGGTTCCGTTATGGTTGGCTTGGTTGAGACACTCCCAATGTCAGGTGTAACTTTCTTACTTGGAAATGATATTGGTGGAAGTCAAGTGTGTCCAGCTCCTCAGTTGTCTAGTGAGCCAGTGGCTGCGGCCCATGATTGTGATGTCCCTGATGTGTTCCCTGCATGTGCTGTCACTAGGGCTAAGTCTAAAGTTACTGGTGATTTAGAGGATAATGATGATGATGATGTTATCCTAGCTGACACTTTTCTTGCTAATTTGGACCACTCACCAGATCAGGCGGTACCCCGTAGTGTTGATAATTTGTCTCGTCAAGAGTTGGTTGAGTTGCAGGTTGCTGACCCTGAGTTGAAAGGTCTAGCTAACTCTGCTTACAGTGAAGAAGAGTCAGCCGGTGCTTCTACTTGTTATTATCTATAAGTCAGGAGTACTTATGAGGAAGTGGAACCCCCAACAGCATCAGCCGACTGTGAATGGGAGGTTGTACATCAAGTTGTCATCCCTCGTGTTTGTAGGCAGGATATCATTAGAGTGGCTCATGATTCCAGTTTGGCAGGACACCTTGGAGTGAGGAAGACTGCGGCACGCATTTTGAAACACTTCTACCGGCCAGGTATCTTCAGGGATGTTTCCTGGTATTGTAAGTCTTGTCACACCTGTCAAGTTGTGGGGAAGTGTAATCAGACCGAAAAGGTTGCACCTCTAGTTCCCATTCCTCCTTTTGAGGCACCTTTCATCCGTGTGTTGGTGGATATTGTGGGCCCTCTTCCTAAGACTTCTTCAGGATTTTCTTATGTGTTGACCCTGATTGATATGGCTACTCGTTATCTTGAAGCCATTCCACTTAGAAATATCTCAGCAAAGAACGTGGTTAAGGAAATGCTAGGGTTCTTCACAAAGTTTGGTCTGCCCAAGGAGGTACAGTCAGACCGGGGAAGTAATTTCATGTCAAACGTTTTCAAGCAGTCTCTGAAAGAGTTGGGCATCACCCAGATCACGTCTTCAGCTTACCATCCCCAGACCCAAGGAGCGTTGGAAAGATATCATCAAACACTCAAATCGATGCTCAAGAAATACTGTTTGGAACATCAGAAAGACTGGGATAAAGGTCTTCCATTCGTTGTGTTTGCTGCAAGAGAATCTCCAAATGAATCACTGGGCTTCTCACCTTTTGAACTACTGTTTGGCCATGACGTAAGAGGACCCCTTAAGTTACTCAAGGAATGCTGGCTGTCGGAGGAAGATGACGTCAACCTGCTGGAGTATGTGATGAAGTTCAAAGAACGGCTGTCCACTGCTTTACAGCTGGCGAGAGAGAATTTAGGAGCTGCTCAGGAGAAGATGAAGACTTGGTATGATAAGAAGTCCAGGTTACGCCACTTCCAGCCAGGAGATCAGGTTTTGATTCTGCTACCAGTTCATGGGCAACCTCTTCAAGCCAAGTTTAGTGGTCCTTATTTCGTGGAGAAGAAACTCAGCGATGTCAACTATGTCATCGCCACACCAGATCGTAGAAAGAACAAGCAACTTTGTCACATCAACATGCTAATGTTATATCACAGGCGGGACGAAAATAACCCAGTCTGCACTATAGCTGTTCCACCCGAGTCTGCAAGTGAAGCTCTCCCATGCAGTATGAGCCTGAGTGATAGTTTGGGGAAGAATCCTGATATCATGAGTGATCTCCAGACTAAGCTTTCTCATCTACCTCCCGAGGAAAGGCAGGAGTTTTCGGCATTACTGCAAGAGTACCCGCAAGTGTTCCGTGCTACTCCAGGAAGAACCAGTGTGTTGATGCATGATGTCGATGTTGGAGATGCAAAGCCAATTAAATTGCCTCCTCACCGTGTGAACCCAGTGAAAGTTCCTCTCATCCAGAAGGAGCTTGGCTACCTGTTGGACCACAAGATGATTGAGCCCTGTCAGAGCGAGTGGAGTTCTCATGTCACTCTGGTCCCTAAGCCGGGTGGGTCACAGCGGCTTTGCATCGACTACAGACGTGTTAATCAGATAACCAAAACAGACACTTACCCTCTCCCTAGCGTGGAAGATTGCATAAACAAGATCGGAAAGGCTAGGTACATAAGTAGGTTTGATTTGTTAAAGGGATACTGGCAAGTACCTATGACTGAACGTGCTAGGGAGATCTCATGTTTTGTAACACTAGGAAAGACTTTTGCATGTTCTGTGATGCCATATGGTATGAAGAATGCACCAGCCACATTTCAGAAGCTCATGAATGTTGTAACAGAGGGTTTGGCAGGGTGTGTTGTTTATATTGATGATGTATTAATCTTCAGTGACAACTGGAAAGATCACCTATGCCATGTCAGTAAATTTCTTGAGCGTTTGGTTCATGCTAATCTTGTAGCTAATTTATCAAAGTGTCAGTTTGGTCAAGCTGAAGTTCAGTACCTTGGGTATGTAATTGGTGATGGACATGTTGCACCACCAAGAGCTAAGGTTCAGGTTATAAGTGATCTTCCCAGACCTAAAAGTAGGAAAGAGCTACAAAGATTTTTGGGAATGGTAGGTTATTACAGGAGATTTGTTCTTAACTTTTCTATTCTTGTATCACCACTTGCAGACCTACTGAAAAAGGGAGTTAAATTTGTCTGGAACGATAACTGTGAATCCTCTTTCAGCAAACTTAAAGCTATCCTATTAAGTCAGCCAGTGCTCGCTACTCCAAATTTTGCTAAGCCTTTTAAGATGTCTGTTGATGCAAGTGAAACAGGAGCTGGGGCTGTTTTGCTGCAAGAGGATGATCAGGGTATTGAACACCCTGTATCTTATTACAGTAAGAAGTTCACTCCACCTCAAAAGAACTACTCAAGTATTGAGAAAGAGCTTTTGGCCTTGATTTTGGGTTTACAGCATTTTTCATTTTATTTGTGTTCTGGTTTTGACCCCATAGTCATTTATACCGATCATAACCCACTGAAATTCCTTAGTAAGTTTAAAGATAAAAATCAGAGATTGACAAGATGGAGTCTACTTCTTCAGGAGTATTCATTAGACATACAACATGTCAAGGGGAAAGAAAATGTTATTGCAGATTGCTTATCTAGACTTTAGACAGATTGTTTTAGAGTAATAAGAAATTTCCTTTGTAAATTTCTTTTTCTTTGTGGGGAGGTGTTACATAGCCTATGATTTCATCATCTTTTGTGTAATTTTAACGCAAAGTATGCTGCATGTTTGATCACGAGCGTGTTCTGCCTCAGTCCCCCCTTCTACCGTTATAGTAAAGTCGTTCTTTCTGTTGTTCAGAGCAGGATTGTCAGCTCTTTGTCCCCTATGGCTTCATTTGCGCGTCCTTCTTACAAGTTGTATCAAGCTCTGCTGGCCCCTATATAATGAGCTCAGTCTCTGCATTATTGCCACTTAGATCTGCTCCTCATTTTGTTCACATCTATGTCCTCCCCTGTACAGTTGTTATTATTGTGAGTGCTCAGGAAGTCTCCAACCATCCAGCAGCTGTGTGTAATTTGAGTATAACTGTTGTTGCATTTTTTCTTGTACTGTGTAGCATAAGGTTAATTCTTAGGCCTAGTAAGATTTTTGTAATTTATGTAAGGTTGTTATTGTCAGCCATCATTTATAATATTTTGTATCAGCAATTATATATCTGGCATTCACTGAGTATTATCTGGTATCTCATTTTATCAGGGCTGACTTAGATAAATTTACTCTTGCTAATTTCGTGTTAATAGAGGCTATTGCAGTTAACCATATATTTAATCTGTTTTTAGCCATTACCTTATCCTTATGAGTCCTGAATGTTTTGTTGTTAGTTTGAGCATTAAACTTTAACTTGTAATTTTACCTAACTCTTTTATTTTGAACCTGGACCTTTACGGGACAGTAGTGATTATTAGTATTCTCACTTAAAGTGTACATTATCTTTCTCTGTTCCGTAACAACATATAGGGGGCACACACACACACACACACACACACACACACACACACAATGCTGAATATAGTGCACACATTGGGGGAATATACTGTACTGAAGACGACTAGCGGTGGTCAACCAATTAGGTATGCATTCATTGCTGAGAAATAAGATAAAGGGTAGCATGATGAGAGAGAGAGAGAGGGGGGAAGGTGACGTGGGAAGGTGGGTGAGATGAAGAGAATAAAAGTAGGACATAAGTCATAGGAGCAGAAGTTTTGCTGTCATGAATGAGGGAGAACAAGAAGAAGAATATGGTAATGATGATGATGATGATGACGATGACAACGAAGACGATGATAATAATGATAATGATGAAGATGACGATAGTGACAGCGACGATGATGACTGGTGATGACGACGATGACGACAATGATGACGATGAAGATGACGAAGACGAGAAGGAAAATATGAAAAAACCTATTCATTACTATCCACGGTGCGAGAGTACTTAAGGCAGAGAATAATTATCTTTAAGTTCCAGTTTTCCCCCAGAATACGTCGCACAACAATCGAATGAACACCTAGGTCCCTATTGACTCGGATGTGTGAACAGGGTAAAGGGAGGAGCAAACTTTATCGAAGAGTCCAACCAGCATGAGGAAACAGGGAAGATGAAAGGCAGAAAGAGAGAGAGAGAGAGAGAGAGAGAGAGAGAGAGAGTCTAAAGAAAAACAAGCGAGCAGAGGCATGGGTACAAAGAGGCACAAACAGCAAAAAGAATAAAAAGAAATAGAGACAGCAAGACGAAAAGAGGAAATGAGAGGCAATAAAGAGTGTGCCAAAGATCCTTAGCTGAGAGGCTGGCAGAGAGGGAAGGAGGGAAGGTAGGAAGGAAGGAAGAGAGGGAGGGAGGAGAGAAAGAAAGAATAAAGGAAGAGAGGGATGGAGGGAGGAAGGAAACAAGGAAGGAAGGAGGGAAATAAGGAAAGAAGAAGGAAAGTAGGTTTGCAGGACGTAAGGTAGGAACACAAGCTGGCAAGCAAGCAAGTGTGGAAGTAAGGAAGGAAGGAAGGAATGAAGGAAAAGCAAAAGAATGAAAGAAGTAAGAAAGAAAGAAGAATATGAGAGAGAAGGATGGGAGGGTGGCAAAGAAGAGTGGAGGAGACAGAGAGAAGGATGGGAGGGAGGCAAAGAAGAGTTGAGGAGACAGAGAGAAGGAAGGGAGAATCTGAAGGAAAAGAAGGAAGGAAGCTGAGAATAAGGCAAGGATTGGAGGCAGAGAAGCTGGAGAAGGACAGAAGGAAGGGAGGAGGTTATCAAATGTGAAGGAAAGAGAAAGACAGGAAGGGAAGAATATAAAAAAGAAGGACATGGACGGAAAAGAGAGACGAGAAGTGGAAGGAACTGAAGGAAGAACTATAAAGTGAGAAAGGAAGGAGTGTGTGAGATAGAGGGAAGAAAAGAGGAAAGGAAGGAAGAAAAGATAGAAGGAAGGGAGGGAGGGAAGGATAGAAGGAAGGGTGGAAAAGAAGGAAGGGGGGAAGGTGAGAAAGAAAGGAGGGAGAAAGGGAGGCGGGAAGGACGGAAGGAAGGAAAGTCTTCAATTACAGAGAAAAAGAAGGAAGAAGAAAAGGAAGGATCGAAGGGTAGAAAAAGAAGAAAAGAAGGAAGAAAAGAGAGAAGGCCGGAAAAAAGTGAAAGCTTGATGTAGGGAGATAAGAAGATACGGGAGGGAAGAAGAGAAGCCAAGGAAGGAAGGTAACAAGGAAAGACTGAATGAATGAATGCCTGAATGAATGAATGAAAGAAGGAACGTAGAATGAAAGGAAGGAAGACTGGGGGGAGGGAAGAAAGAGTAAGCAGAGATTGAGGAGGGAACGAAGGATGATGAGAAAAAAAAAAGAAAAAGAAAAAGGAGGAGGAAATGAATGGGAAGAAAGATGTGAAAGAAGAAAAGAGGGGCGAACAGGGAAGGAGGAGGGGAAGAAACAAAGAAAAATAGATCTGGTTGGAGACTGGGAGAAGGAAGCAAGGAAGGAAGGAGGAACAGGTGTAGGAATGCAGCAATGAAAAGATAAATTGGACGAGAAAAGTGGAAAGCGTAAGGGGGAGAAAGAAAATGTGAAGGGCAAGAAGGAAGAGTGTGTGAGGGAGGGAGGGAGAGAGGAGAAGGAAAGTAAGGAGGTGGAAGAGTCTGGAGGAACTGTGGGCGAAATATTGGCATTAAGTTTACGATGCCTTTGTGGCCAGGGAGAGAGTGACACTTGGGCCATCATAGCAATAAAGTGGATGGGAAAGCTCAAGCCCACTCCAAGCATTGTTTGCAAAATTAACATATACTTTTTTGCTCTAACGTGGCCAAAAATTATCTTGCAGAATTAATATATACTCTTTTTTTACTTTAACTTGGCCTGAAATTACCATCTCTCCATCACGAATGTTGATTTGTAACAATAGATTACCACTAGGATATGATATTAGTCAGGAAAAAGTGCCTGGAAAGGATGTAGAGATGTAGCACTGTCTTCTGCTGTATGTTATAAGCACCAGAAAAATGAAAATCTGGGCCACGATAAGATAAAGAACTATCGTCATTGTCTGATAGTATCTGAGATAAAATTTAAATAAATGGTCACAGTTGCTATGGTGTTATTTGCTTTATCTTGTTATAAGTATAAAAAAAATAAACAGGAATGATGGTGTTTTGGGTGATATTAACTTACGTGTGTGTGTGTGTGTGTGTGTGTGTGTGTGTGTGTGTGTTGCAAACTGAATTCTAATCGGGAGAAAGATGCAAACGTACAGTCACTGTCGATAATTCCTATACACTCCTTGGATTCAGATCTAATACAAGTTAGGTTTAAAAAAATATCGCAGTCTATAGCCAGACACCTTAATCCCGGAAGGGGTGGACACAAACGAATCGCCTTCATGTCATTCTGTCCTCCGCCGTCAAGCTGCCCTCTCTCCTAATCACATCCTCACTCATGTACAGTTAGCCACAAATAAACTTGGGATAGTGTGTGTGAAGCTGAGGTCTAGCTACAATTTCTCACCTATAGGCTTCACAGTTACTTGGCCATTTCACGTAATATTTGACACGTCCGTTCTTTCATGTCAGTGCCACCAATAAACATGTGATTATGGCAAGGCTGTCAGTGTACCAAATGCTGGACCTCTGCTACATGCTGATGCTGTCCTACTTCATATGCTGTCAATTGTACCTCTCCACACCACTCTTTCATCTCTTTGGTTTTCTCCTTCCCCATCCCCCTCCACGTCACTCAGATGCATTCTCTTAGGCAATCACTCATTCCACGCTAGCATATTGTATTATTTTCTAGCAGACCTGACAGTGTTTCAGTACCGGTTGGGATAAAGAGCATGTGCCGTATGTGATCGATCTGCATACCCAAGTGACTCTTGTGACTTTTTAACCACAAATGGCCCGTTTCTCCCCCACACCTCTTCCGAAGCGATTTATTTTGCTTATTACTGTACATTGCTGACCATACTGACCATATAAAAACATATAAATCGCTGTTAAGTAGCCGCATGCAAAAATAAATCGCTAAGGAAGAAGTGCTAGGGAGTCTCCTTACCCGATGGGGGTACGAACCCTTACCACACCTTGCCGTCCTCCTGTGTTCCTTAAATCATTCTAATATCACCATACTTTGCATAAATAACGAATAAAAGACCATTAGCCAGCAAAATCCAAAAATAAATAGCTAAGGAAGAGGTGTTAAGGGGTTCCCTTAACCGGAAGAGAATGCAAACTATAGAGTATTCATTCATCTAATAATGGTTTTGTTGTGAACTTCGTATTGCTATCAGTTAAACAAAAAAAACAAAAAAAAACAAAAAAGAGAAAATCATCACACTTTCCATTACCACTCCAGGTAGAGATGCGTCAGCGAAATTTTGTTTGTGGTTGTTCAACAGTTTCAGCTCGACGTGGACAGAAATTCTTGAATACTTTCTTCTCAGTTATTTAAAAAAATACATCTATGGGTATTTTTGTCCTTATAAACATTTTACGCCTCTTGGAATTAAAGATAAATTACGCAATCTCCTTTATCCCTCCAGGTAAGACGGAAACGATGAAGAAGAATCAGTGTATATGTACTGTGAGTTTACGCATATTACACAACACGTTGCTGGAAGGCAGAAGGGCTTGTTAGTACGTATGCCACAACCTATACCTCAGAGAGAGAGAGAAAGAGGAATATGAAAGGAATGGAAGAAAGAACAGAGGCAATGTGGTGGAAAAGCAAATAAAAGACTAAGCAACTTACATATAGAGAGAAAATGTGACAAAACAGATGTAAATAGAGAGTAGTAGCTTGAAAAAAATGAATAACAGTGAAGGAGATAAGAAGTTGAAGAGAATAACTGCATAACAATGATAAAGAAACGAACTAAAACAGAAAGACTAAGTGGTCGAGGAAAAGGCAACTCTATATAGCCCTTTGACTGTGATGCTGGAACATTAGTAATTTAGCGGGCAGTAAAGCAAGGTAGGATGAGTACCCCCCGTGAAGTCACGAGTAGAATTGTGTGAGGGATGGTGTCGCAGCAGGAAGGTGTAACCTGCTGGTTTCTAAGAGTTCAGTACGTGCAGGTAGAAAAAGTGTGTGTGTGTGTGTGTGTGTGTGTGTGTGTAAGATTGTTGAGGGGGTAGTGGAGTTGTAATGCACACCAGGAAGATGAGCTTTGTATGTAGGTCAGTATGGGGGGAGGGGGCGACTGTTTACATCAACGTTTTCTCCTATCAGAACAGGGCAAAGAACCAGGAGAAAGTAAGCACACGTCGATCTTATGTACCTGGTAGGGATGAGCAACGATATTTAAGTCAGCTGTTTGTGTCCTTTCCTCACCATTTTGTTCAGCAGTGTTCTTATATTTCTTTCTTTTCTCCCCACAGTGCCCAGGGCAGTAAGCGGCAGCAGTGGAGGGGTGGGTATCAGTGGAAATCAGGTAGGTACACTCGATAACAGAAGTCCTGTCCTATTTCTTCGCTTTATTTTCTTTTCATGGATCTTTGAATAGTAGTCTGCACAGCATCCGACATTAATGACACTGATCTGCTGCCGGATATCGTAGTCAGTTTTGGTCACTGAAGATTTACCACAGATATTATTTAAGTACACAGGGTCACATTATCAGAGCAAGAGCAATTCGAGATTACAAACCTCCGCCAAGGCGGAGGTGCAAGCATTGCAGGCATTAGTTATCGAGTTGGAAGCAAACATTTTGAAAGTGCCACAATCCCGCAATGCTAAAGAACCTTTTAAAAAATTCCTGGATCCCGATGATGATCCGGATCACCACCAAAATATTATGGATTGTTCCTTGGGCCATACCCTACCCCTCCAAAAAAAGTTCAGCAAAATCCATTCATAACTTTTTGAGTAATCCTGCCAACAGACTAACAGAAAAACAGACAAACAAACCAAAGCCGGCAAAAGCATAACCTCCTTGGTGGTGATAATAAGAACATGAGCCCTTCTCCAGCAACATCCTCTATGGGTCAGTCCCCCCCCCCCCTCCACCCACATCTGTTTTTCCAATGGACCTGATCTCATCTCATGGATCCATTTTCCTTCATGGAGTTATTTTCCCCCTTGACCCTCTTTTTCCATGACTTTACTTTCCCCCTTGGTCATATTTATCTCATGATCCAATTTTCATGCGTGGATCAGTTTCCTTCGTCCATGAACGTACATTCTCCCGTGGATCTTTTTCCTCTTCATCTGACTCTATTTTCCGCGCTGGACAGATTTCCTCCATTGACCTGTTTCCTCTGGACAAATCTTTCTTTCTTTGGAACTTCTATCCTTCCAGTGACCTACTTTTTCCATACAGTCGACCTATTTTTTCCCCATGGACACGTTTTCTGGCCATTGACCAATCTTCTTCCATAAACTTATTTTCACCATTAACTTATTCTTCCACATGGGCCTATTTTCTCCCCAAGTGGAAAAGCTAATGACTAATACTGATTTTTTCTTCCATGGACCTCTTTCTGCTATGGCCCTTTGTTACCTGCTGGGCTATGTTTCCACTTGGGTTAATTTCTCCAAAGGACAAATCCCCTCATGAACCTGTTTTGCCACACGTACCTTTTCCACCTATGGGCCTATTTACGTCATGGACCTATTCCACATTAAGCCTAATTTCCCCTGTCCACCCACCTTTCCACCCAGAAACAAACCCACATACATAGCCGCTCACCTCGTGTAGTAAGGCCATCTTTCTGTCTTGTCCTTTGACACCTACCAACCCATAAATCCCATCCACCCACCCACCCCAGCCCACATACCCACCCCACTAACTCAACCACCCACCCACTCTGCTCTGCCTATCCCGGTCGCCCATCCACCCCACCCACTCTGCCCACTACATCTACTCTGTCGCCCCACCCACCCTGCGCACCCATCTCTTCCAGGCACCCTGCTTGTCCATCCACACACCCAGTCACTGCACTCTGCCTGCCTACACCCTGAGTAACCCTACCCCAATCACGTACCCATTCACTCCATCGTGCCTATTTACCCACTCCCCTCCATTCACCATTCACACCCATCCAGCCATCTACCCTGCATACCCATCCTGCTCACCCAATCTGTACCATCTCACCCATTCATCCACCCACTATCCCACCCAGTGACTCCACCTGTCTGCCCACCAAGCTCCGCTGGTATGATGAGTTGCAAGTTGCCTCACACACACACACACACACACACACACACACACACACACAATGAAAGGCACAGCTGCTTTTAGAGTATGAAATAAGAACAAGTTGTTTTATACAAGCTCACATTTTTTAACTATTTATTATAAGCATGTGACGATAGATCTGAAATTTCTGTATGGTTCGTGACTACACTCTAAGGTGGGATACAGGCTGAGCACATTTAAAAGTCACAGGTGTTCCAAGAATTGTTGTGAAGAATTAGGGGTTCATTTTCACCTCCGAGTTTTCAGTTTTAATAAATATGGGCGAGAGAGAGAGAGAGAGAGAGAGAGAGAGAGAGAGTAGAGATGGGCGATACCACTGATTTTTTTTCGATACGATACCGAGTATTGTCCTCTCTAATATCGAAGTATCGAGTACCGATACCGAGTACTATAGTGTCCAGTATCGTTTATTTCGAGTACATTACAGAAAAAAAATTGCCTATATACATTATACAGTCAGCTACCCTATACATTGGTCAAGATGAAGTGACAGGTTTATGGAAGATACAACAGCCTTCAGTAGTTTGTTTCTCCTCTCTCTCTCTCTCTCTCTTGTCCCCGCAGCACACTGCTAGAGTGCCCGACTGAATCAAATGGTTTCGGGGTCAGTACCTGGGTGTAGCATTTCTGTACACACCTGTTGTATCACATGTTCTTCCCTGTTCACCTAGCAGTAATTTAGTTACCTTGTTGTCAGTCAGCTCTGTGAATCAATTACTACCGTAGGAGAGACTGAATAAAAGAGAGACTTAGGAGATTACTCAAAATTACCAGAGGAGGCCTCTACGAGGTAATCCTCCACTCTCAAGGATTCTTTTAGGGTAATTTCCCTCCCTCAAGGTGAAAACCATTCAGCAGATCCTCAAGAGATATTCTATCTTGGATTCCCTCCAGCCCTGGTTTCATCTCCCCCTAATATATTTTCTTCTGAAATCAATGTGGCATTTGTGTTAAGAAAGGAAATAAATAAGTAAATGCATTCTTGAAATATATATAGATATATATTTATTTCCTTGCAATATAATAGCACAAAGACACAACCAAATTTAAGCAGTGTTATCTCCATATGGAAAAAAGTTTACATCCTTGCAGTATATCTTCAAACAAAACTTAAGTATTTCTGTATAACAGAGGTTACCTCATTAACTTCAAAATATGACTGTGAACTGTAAAGGCAAGTCACTGGAAATCAGGAGGGTAAACTGTGGTTACTGAGAATATAATTATTCTCTTCAGCCACAGTAAAATTATTTCTTAAGATAACTGTTCAGAAACAAGATCATGTTTGCGTTTTCTCCCTTCAGGCGGCTTCGTCGGTCACTTATTAATTGCCCAGCTTTTGAAAGCAGACGTTCTGAGGGAACTGATGTAGCAACTAATCCGAGATATTTCCTAGCAATTATATTCAGTTTTATATAATTTAGTTCTCTCATCTTCCACCAGTCAAGAGGGTCATCCAGCCTACTGATGATGGATTCATCAACATACCTTCTTATTTCAACATGAGCCTCTGTAGATGCAGAACGATCCTGCTGTGACCTTTCCCTTGCACTGTCAAACATTGCCCAAATATCAGTATTTGATGGGACTGACTCATCTGATGGACTCAGTCCATCTACTTGTTGCACTGACTGATCCTGTCTTTCTGTCTGCAGCTCACGAATTAGTTTAGTTTTAGCCATTTCCATTGATTCATTGCTCTTAAATGGGAGGCCCTTAAACCTGGGATCTAAAAATGTACTGACTGCTATTGGGTAATTCATCTCTATATTTGCAAAGCGTCTACTACACTGCTGCACCAAGTAGCCTGCTAACTCGTTGTCTGATCTTGATAGATTTGCAGAAGCTTTCATAAGTAGTGTAGTGAGAGGAATTACTTTAGATATTGAAACATACTTCTCTGCTGAGATTTCTCGCGTTACCTCTTCAAAGGGTTGCAGTGCTGCAATCGCCTTTTTAAGCTCTTGCAAATCATCCTGATCAATACATAATGAATTTCTTCCTAGAAGACAAAGAGCAGTGGTGATAGCTTGATTTTGCTCAACAATTCTCTCTATCATATAAAACACTGAATTCCATCGTGTTTCAACACTCTGGATCAATTTATGCTCTGGTAAGCTCAGTTGCTTTTGAATCTCCTTGAGTTTGTCTGATGCTTTGCTACTGTGATGGAAGAAGCTTAGAACTGAGCTACACTTCTGCAACACTTTGCCTAATGTCTCATGTTCTTTCAGTGAATCCTTTACAATTAAAATGAGGGTGTGAGCAAAACAAGGTATATGTCTATAACCTAACTGACGAATTGCAGCTACCATGTTTGCTCCATTGTCAGTAACTACAGATAATATTTTCACCGCAATCTCCCAGTCATCAACAATGGTTTTCAGTTTATTTGCAATTGCATCAGCAGTGTGTTCACCTGGCAGGTTTGTGGTTTCCAAAACATGTGAATGGAGCATCCAGTTACTATCAATAAAGTGGCTGGTCACAGATATGTATGCCTCACCTGCCCTAGATGTCCATAAGTCTGTAGTCAAGGTAATGGCATTGGCATCTGCCATAGTTAACTTTACATTGTCTTTCGCAGTCTGAAATAACTGAGGGAGGCTTGTGCGCATGAGAGACCTTCTACTTGGGATTACATATCTTGAATCAAGTTCCTGGACAAATTCTTGGAAGCCCTGATCCTCCACAATTGAGATTGGTTGCAGGTCAATGGTTATCAGCTTCAAAAGTTTCTTAGTTATAGCTGTTGCCCTGGGTGAGCCCTCTGTAATAAGTAATGGGGTAAAGGGTAAATATTTACAACACGTACTCCATTTTTTCTTTTTGTTCTTAGATCATCTTCAAAGGTTCAAATAACATCTTAAATTGTTTTTGCAAATATTAATTGTTGGAAATAATATATTCTTGTACTGTTTCAAGTCCCCCTACTCCTCATACAATCTTGATGTACTGTAGGGCTAACTCACTAAACCTGACCTAATCTAACCTGACCTGACCTAATCTAATCTAACCTGACATGACCTAACTTAACCTATCCTAACCTAACTTAACCTATCAACTGAAAAATAATAATTGTTGCAGACAAATTTTCACAGAAATAATGAAATAATGGTACAGTATTTGAAGATTTTTAAGCACAAAAAACAAAAATAACCTGGAGCACATAACGTAAATATTATCCAGAAATAGTTTTGTCATGCTACTAGATTTTTTCCTTTCTTGTAAAAGATAAAATCATAACGGTCTGTGTACAGGTGTTTGAAGAAGTTCAGATCATAGAAAGACTCAAAGTATGCCGAGGAAGTGTGTTCTAGGTTATAGGCCGACTAGTTGTGAATAGTAAAGTGTGAAAGAGGCACTTCATGTAACTTAAACACACACAATAAAATATACAAAGTTACAAACAATATCCAAACCTTCATAAAACTGACAACAAAGTCATGAAAAGAAACTAGTTGTATTTTTCCCTTTGCATGAAAAAAAATTAAAAGATTCTTGACATTTCCTGATCTAAGAAAGGCAAGAGGTTTATTCAATGGTGAAAAAATTTAATTCATGAACATGCATGGATGATGGTCAGAGGGGAGCTGACAGAAATAAACATATTCAAGACAAAAACTGTATCACTTGAGTTTCACATCCAATTTGGCTCGTAGTCAGGCCTATCCTACTATTTTCCTAACATTAGAAATAAGGGGCGTGAGATCTTCCTAAAGTGATGCCGAAAAATTTATACTAACCTGGATACTTTCCTGACTGTCTGAAACTCTCCAAGACTGAAGGTTGACTGGTTTTGGAGGTACCTGGGGCTTCCTTTTTACGCTTAACTTCAACACTGTTGTATTCTTCTCGATGCTTAATCTTCAAATGTTTAATCATGTTACTAGTGTTACCACTATGCACAATTCTTTCTCCACATATATGACACAACACTTTCTCATAGGTTTCATCACCATCGTCAAAGTATGTCCACACTGCACTTCGCTTTCTCACATTTCTTGAGGCCATTGTCACTCTTGTTTAATAACTGAAGTGATTTATTGTTTTACCTGAGAATAAATATGGTGGTTACCAGTATTAAGTATAGTTGTTCACATTAATTCGTGGTACAGCCCCAGGTGGAAGGTGCATAGCTCCTCCCAGTATGATTCAAGATCCTTATATCCCAGTAGGACATACCAGATGCAGAAGCCATTATTTGGGATAAAAATGGCAAGCAAGTGCCAAGCAATAGCCACTGCTCAACGAATTCATATGTGTCCAGCTATACCAACAACCACACGAACTTTGAAGTTTGAACAGGAAGTGCACGAGCACTATTCACTCGTCCAGTACACGTGTCTAGAGTAGCACTCGCCAGTCGCCACTCGGTGGACTGGACATGGTACAAAACAAATGGAAATTCGAGTCTGCTACTTAATAACTGTGCTTGCCAATGTGATTAAACTATTATATCATTAATAGTGTGACATACTCTGCCTCTTAAAATAACAGTAACTGTTCTCCATATGAAATCTGTTATTAAATTTCTGTTATGAACGCTGCTCCCCTCCCCCGATTCATCCCCCAACCAGAGACTCCGCAGTACTGTAATGTGATGCCAGACGTATGAGAGTGACTAAAGTGCCAGGAGAAAGTGTGAGGAAATAAAATATATCACTCAAATGTAATTATTTATATAAAGTACTCATAATACTCGATACCTCACGATTTGTATCGATACTTTCGATACCAGGGTAGTATCGAAAGTATCGATACTTTGGTATCGATACGCCCACCCCTAAGAGAGAGTACATTCAAACAATTTCTTGAGCATAGCCCCGAAAGGCTGAATACATCCCTTACATATACACTGACCGCTATCAGACAAAATTTTTAAGCTTAAAAGAGAACCGTGAAAGTAGAAGATATTAAGGAATGCTATATTCTCATCCCCTCTTTTCAAGAAGTCTCTCCTGATCTGTATAGTACTGTCTAAGATAAAAACCATGAAATTAAGACGCTGCCATGGTGACCGTGTTGATGCGTGCGTGAGAGCGGGTGTTTCAGTTTTGGTTTTCATTAGCACAGCTACGAAATACTTCATAGTCAAATTAGTGGGTATACCGAAGTGAAAAATAAAAGAAATAAAAAAAATATATAATCAGAGCAATTTACTAGTGTGGAGATTTGATAATCATATAGTCAAGAATAAGTTTTTTGCCTTGCATTATATTTCCTCTCGTTTATTTTATTAGAGTTACTTCTAAAAGACTATATTCTGTTTGAAAGAGAATACTCATAATCTCTCAGGCAGAAATATATACGAATGGAATATACGAATCTGGAGCTGTTGTCGTTGAGCTCCAGGCCCATGTGGACGTGACCCTGGTCAACTGCAGGCTGAAGTTGTCCTTTTCCAGTAGTCCATTATACTCCTTTGGGAGATAAAGAAGGTGAGGGACGTTTGAGTAATCGGGTACCTTCACCACCCACTTTAATTGGTGCCACTGCCTGAAGGCGTCCCTCTCCTGCACCTTCCACGTGCTAAAACAAAGTAAACAAACAAAATGCGTCACCGGATTTAATAGGTTTCAGATTCTTTATTTATACTTTCTCCCTCCAACCCCACAGAGCACAAGCGGCAATAACCGTCTGGAGCGAGCACCCCCCTCCCGACCAGCGCCAAGGTGGGACCAACCCCTCCTGAGGCCACAATTCGACAACAGCAGCAGCAACAGGGTGGTGGCAGCTGCTGGCAGAACTGCTTTTCTTCACTGCCTCGTCAAACACCTTGGGAATCGTGTGGTAAGTAGAAAAATAAATAAATAAAGCATCTGGTTTACGTAATCATCAGGTTAATACCAAAATCGGCTGGCCTCTGTAAATGATTGGTTGTCTAACACTGATCTCTTTTCAGTCATCTGGTTACTATTAAATTGGTCTTTATTCATCGACTCAATATTATCTTGCTGAAATCGTCTTGTTAGTGCTTCAGTCGCCCAGTTCAAACCGCATGGTAAGAATCAGTGCTCAATTGGAATCAACTTAAAGGTCACAGATCAACACCAACCGTAACAGCAGGGAGGTGGGGATAGCGTGGAGGACGTTCTTAACTGCCTTTTCAGATATATTGGCAATGACATGTTTACTACAGAAATCATCTGGTTTTGTTTTCAGTTCTCTAGTGCGAGTAGTTAGGAAGATACTTCAGTTTTGGGGTTAATATTTCAATAGTCTGATCAGGGAAATTTCATCTGGCCTATGATCTAGTTAATTCTAGCCCTCGTCCTACATTTCCCTACAAGGAAATGCTTTGTTTATTCCCTTCCTTCTACGTGTTGATTGTTCTTCTAATCGACGCTTGATATCATTACCTCAAGCCCAAACCTCTGAACTGATTAACCTGAAAATTGCTACAGTGCATTTACTCATAACGGACCAGCAATCCCTACCCCCTTTCAGCTTAGTTGATGGCCAAGTGTTGTCAGACTGGAAGGCAATTTTGACTGGCAGTTAAAGAGTGGCGTCACTTCTTCATAACTATAGCTCACCGAATTCCATACACCAATGACTAAGTTTTCAAATTGTGGGAGTTGCTCAGTTCCATCACATGAAAGCAAAGCAATTATATAAGTATTCATGTGACGCATTTTACGATTTTGTTTTTCGTTATGGGTGCTTTATTATTTTATAGTACAAAACAGTATATAAAGTCGAGCTGGAAATAATTAAAAGACAACTACACAACCACGAGACGATAATACAAAGATCTCAAAAAACACTTGTACAAATTCCAATTGCAGTAGCGATACGAGACCAGTTTGGTTCGAACGTGTCGTCAACCTGCTTATTTTTCTATTCTTTTCATCTGTCTATCTATCTATTGCCAGACTCCTCAATTCCGTAAGGCTTACGGAGTGGCCACAAACAAATCGCCTCCATGTCGCACTGTCCAACGCTATTTCACTGCCATTCTTTTCATATGAATTGTAAATACAAGTGGATACATTTCCCGTATTTATCTGTTAGAAGCAAACTTTGAGAAATGCCATGATTTTGCTCACTTAAGTTGCCTTTAAGATTTTGTTTTTTTCTCCTTGAACAGATGTGAATGGAACTTGCCTTTTAAAATGTAAGTTTTTTTTTTTTTTTTTTTTTTTTGTAAGACTCTGTTATGCCTTTATTTGTCCTTGGTACCAAATTATGCAGTGGTTATATAATGGCTGCGATACCAAACACCAATGCCTAGAATTCTTTCAAGTTTAGTTTTTTGATCATGGGTCTATTATTGCTATTATTATTACTGTTATTGTTATCATTATTATTATTATTATTATTATTTACATTTCATTCAAAGCTTTTTTTTTTTTTTTTACTCGTCCGACTCTGGGCAAAGACATCAGGGCCTACATCTCGGTGGCAGTGACCTATCCCAAGGCCCAGTAGTCCTCCTACACCTCCACATGTCACCACTTCGGCGCTAACACCCACCGTCCATATTGAATACATGCTAGGGCTGTCTCATACAGGACTGGTGTATTGGTATTTGCGGGGGTATTTCTACGACATGTCGGAGGGTCATCTGGTAGTTCAGGAAAGTCTGCTTTTAGGAAATTCAAATCCTTTAACTGTTCCCTGCCCAAGCCGGGATTCGATCCTGGGTCCATTCGGACTGCAGGCCGCCTCCCTTCCGATTCAGCCACCGCCTCTCCCAAATATAAACCTTTTCAAATTTCATTAAGCTCAGTAAATCCCCCAAATACTTGACATAAATCACAAAACTCTGGTCAGTCCAAGTATAATAAAAATATCATTAAATACATTAGTGTTGTGCTGTGATCACACTGCCGCTTCGAGCATGCAATTATCATGAAAAATAGCAGACTATCATTGCTTGAAAAATTAGCCATGAAACTTTTGCCACATTAAACTTACATTCCTGTAGCTGTTTGAACACCAACTACCATGATTTTTTTTCCACCAGGATGAGCTGTGTGTGTGTTGTATGCTGTGAAAGTTTTATTAAATCGGTTGAAACAAACATGAGGAAAATAACATGCCAACACAGAGATATACAGTATATGAAAAGAGGGGATCAGTTTTTGAAGTACAAATTAGCATAACTTTGCTTATTAACACTAATGACAATAATGATCAGTAAAAAAAAGTGAATAATTAAAACAATCTATGCATGGCTAAGGACAAAATTGCAGGCAACTATTGATATCTAAGACGTAAATGAGGACACTGTAGGACTTCCTCATTCCAGGGGTCTACTGCCGCAATAAAAAAAAAAAAAATATGAAAAGTCGTATATATAGCAGTTTAATCAATCAGATAGATGCAATACTTACAAAATACGAACAAGGAAATTAAGAGAACCACTGCGTGTCTCTTGGTCACAAGTTACACGAATTCTTTTAATGCATTATAAAGTTATGTAAATGTGTCATACGGCTGGAAATGCGTCCGTGATATGTAATTCAACTACAGTAATATTACTGTCTAAGAAGATTTTAACCTTTTTTTTGGGGGGAGGGGGGAGGATAGAGTATCACTTTAACGGTTGATCCCTCAGTTTACGCTTGTTCTCGTTAACAGGAGACGATCAAGCCTGCTAAAGGGAAACCTACTGTACCTCCGTCCAAATGATATACTATTTATATTGTCTACGTATGGATGCATCATAGTTAGTGTGTAATAAAAACTCTAACCAGATATGGGCTATAAGGGTTTGCATCCAAGGGTTGTTTGTTGTTGTTTGCTTAGTTAATACCACAGAGGGACGAGTGACTGGCCTCTTTCACCTTTAATGTCTGGACTGATTAGCCTAGCTCTGTACTCCCACGTTCCTAATTGGTCAGTATAAGGCCAGAAGATGGATTGATGATTGGATATTGTCTATACTACTTTCACCTAACTGGACCCAGATTTTCGTCCTTTTGTATCTTCTTTCATACAGCTCCGTGACAAACAATGAAAGTGCTACAATCCCACATCCTTGCCATAGAGCTTCTTCTTGGCCAGCATCATGTTCAAGTGTTCATCTATTATCACAACTCAGTATTCAGGATGGAGAAATGGCAAAATTAGACTATGTTAGGGTAAAAAAGAGTATTGTTATTTTGTCTTAATTATAGGTAACATGGATGCGTCACCAAGACGTGCAGGTGTTGACGGCAGGGTTCTTCACGTACACGACAGACCAACGCTTCTCTGCACTACACTCTGAGGGCTCTGATGACTGGACTCTACGCCTCGCCCAAGCCAAGGTGTCAGACTCAGGTACCTACGAGTGTCAGGTGTCAACAGAGCCGAAGATATCCAGGGCCTTCACTCTTCATGTTGTCGGTGAGTTGGACTGGGGAGTAAGGAAGCGTCTTTTTTTTTCTCCGATCGCTTCCTACCGACGTTGTATCCTGTCTTCCATGTTTCTCATCCACCCCTGGACGTCAGATGGTAACCTTCCTTTTAATACTCTGTTGGGCACTTCATAGTGCTATCACATTAAAATACTTCACATAACACCTTCCATCGTCGTAACCAGCAGGGAACCGTCTTAGAACTTTTGCTTATGATCGTACACTCGAGGAAAGTTCTGCCTTATACACCTGCCCGCCAGTTCGGACTTTTATGCGTGAGACAACCACTAGTGAAGCAGCAACCAGACACGCAAATGCCTGGTACCACTGTGTGACAGGGGAAAGGATAAGGGAGGAGGAAGGCTGGGGGGGCTGATAGTCCCTTTCTCCTCTCTCTTCCATCCTCATCCTTCTCGCACAGTTACCCGATAGATGAATGTTGGCTATTGCTTCGCTACCACTTGTCTCACATTTGCTGTTTTGAAGTGGTGAGCTAGTGTGTAACGGTGAACTTTCCTCGGGATTATTCTTCTTAACTTTGGAAGTGTGTCTCACGTTGAAGTATCTCATGTTGGAGGAGTCAGTGAAGGATTCATCTAAACGCTCCTCTTGAAGTTTCTCTCAGTTTAGTATAATCGCCTGGATATACTATAGCCAAAATTAACAGGAAAAACAAAATCCGTGAAGGAGTTAATTCTTTCAGTGCCATGAATGCAGTTGGGTATTTATTTTAGATTATATTCTGGTCCCCTTTTTCAGGTTGAGAGATTCTATCATTTACAAGGATTAATCGAGACAGTTTTCAACTTCTCATCTACTAGAACAATTGTCTACTGATCAAAGCCTTCTTGTGGTATTCTGTGTAAAATAATGCAATACTGCGTCCATAGAAGGCAAGAAGATCAATGTAACTCCCTAACCACTCTAAATCGGTATATTTCTTCATATGCCCTGTTAATATTATTCTTATGTTCCTTATGGAATTTATGTCCATATAAAGTCATCAATAACATACACGAGAAGACTAAGGTGGAGTAAGTAAAATAAATATCTAAGGCAGAGGTTGTACAGAGCCTTGTGCGCTGTCGGGAACACTGTCTTTTATTCTTTTTCGTCGGGAATGTGTATTCCATAAGAATGGGATTATTTTTTGTCTCTGTCCTAGCCAAATTATTCAGACTATGCATACGTACTTCTTTATTCCCAAATTCATGGAAAGAAGCCAATATCTACCCAGTTCCGAAGAAAAGAAGTTCGTCTGACCCTCCAATTACAGACCAATAGCTGTCACATCTTCTCTTGGTAAGGTATTTGAAACTTTAATTAATAAGCATATTGTTAAACATCTTGAATCCAACAACTTAATTAGTGATAGACAATACGGTTTTCGCCACGAAAGATCCACCATTGACATACTCAATCTCTTAACTCATACCATCCATCAATCAATTGATCTTTTTGGAGAAACTCATGCAGTAGCTCTTGATATCTCTAAAGCTTTCGACAGAGTATGGCACCGTTCCCTGCTGTCCAAACTCCTTGCTATGGACTAACGTCTTTTGTTCCTTTGATTTCTTCTTATCTTAGTGACAGGAAAATAAGAGTAAAAGTAGATGATGTATATTCGAATTTCCACTCAATTAACGCCGGCGTGCCACAGGGATCAGTTCTGGCGCCAACTCTATTTCTGGTTCATATTTATGATCACTTATCTGTCACTCACAATCCCGTTCACTCATATGCAGATTGACTCAACACTACATAGTTCATTCACACTCAGACATCCATTTACAACGTCTAATATCTCTACCTCTCAACTCAGTACAGCCATCTCAATAAATCAAGATCTAGATACAATCAGTGAATGAGGACAAAACAACCTTGTCTGTTTTAATGCTAGTAAAACTAAATATATACAGTTTACTAATAGACAGATATTGCCAGATTCGTACATTACCTTCAGTGCTACTAATATTCCCATCTCCAAAAGTATTGAAATTCTTGGTGTCTCACTTAACAGTGCCCTCAGCTGGACCTCTCATGTCATATCACTTGCTAAAACCGCCTCAAAGAAACTTAGATTATTGTACAGAGTCCGTAACTTCTTCGCCGACGAGCAGTTAGCTATAATTTATAAGAGTCATGTGCGCTCTCAGCTTGAATATTGCTCACCCTTGTGGAATGGTTGTGGAGAGGTTACATTAAGACAACTAGACAAAATTCAGAATAAAGCTGTTAGAATCATTAACAACCCTGCCATTACATATAAACTACCTCCCCTGCAAGTAAGAAGGAATGTTGCCTCCCTTGCATTATTTTACAGATATTTTTTTGGCAAATGCTCAGACGAAGTTGCGTCCATGGTGCCACCTCTCCATGCCTTCCCTCGTGCTACACGGACATCTGGTAGCGCTCATGACTGGAATGTCACTCAACCATATTGCAGAACTTCTGCCTATCAGAATTCTTTCATTCCCCTAACTGCATCTCTCTGGAATTCGCTTCCCCAGAGTTGTTTTCCTCCAGATTTCAGCCCACAACTGTTCAAGTCTAACTGTTACAGATATTTTATGAATAGAGGACACCAGTAATCTGGTGTATGGATTATTTTTGTTTCTCCATTTGTTTTTCCTTCCTCCGTTCTGTTATTTAAAAAAAAAAAAAAAAATCTAGGAGAATACCTTATCTTCCGTTCCCTAAGGCCAACCAATCCTCTTACCTGCTACAGACATTCATATATCCCTGTGTGTAGGGTTGCTTAAGTAGGAAGTAAAATGAACAAAATATATACTGGAGGGAAGTATCATTAGGAAGAGAGTGAAAAAAATCTTTCCTTCCAGTAAGCGACGTTAACAGGAAACATGGTAAATCTTATCTTTCTTATTTCTATCAATGAATTAAAGTAAAAGGCAGTCATACATTCTAATATATAGTGAGTCTGATCCAAAACTATTAAAAACTGTATATATATATATTTTTTTTTCCATTGTTTTACTGGGAATTTAGAAGGAAATAGGGTAAACATTATCTTACGTCTTCGTGTAGGTGTTTAGTCAGGTAACGTCATTAACCAGGCCAGTAGTTTATTGCGTGAAGTGTACATCAATATCTCTCTGATGTTATATTTGGTTGAGTTATGAAGGACAGTTTAGGGGTTACTCTGGTATATCGTTCATTATATATTGGTAACACATGATGTGATGGAGGGATGGTGTGGTGAGTTATATGAGAGAGGGGGATATAAGCTGGAGGGATTTTAGACATATGGTAGGGAACAGGGAAATTTGTCTGTGGCCACCTCTGAATGGACTCATGCGTGTGGCTGTAGATAGATATATATATATATAGATAGATAGATAGACAGGTAGATAGATAGATACATAGTGTGACCACCTTAATTGGACTAGATTTTTGTCCTTTTCCAGCATTCATTGTATACCGTAGTTCAGTTGTAGATACAACACTATGGTTTCATACTCTTTCCATCGCACTTCTTCGTGACTAGCACCATACTCTGGTACAAACTTCCTGCTACAGCTCAATATTTAATGCAAAATATTGGTGTTCAGGCCGAAATAAAGTGGAAAGTACATACAACGAATACATAGGGTCGTCCATCTCTAATGCTCCTCTTCCTCTCAGTCAGGTGATTCTCGTGTGTTTCCCGGGGCGGCTCACTCAACGTTATCACTGTCTGTCCTGCATTATTAGTTCATTTCCTACACACACTGTCACACCCACGCCCACACCAGCAGGCTGTGCCGTTCCCTAACACATAACATACCGCTACCGGGGTTTCGATCTGTGCGTTATTTTGGACTATCTTGTATAGAAAATAATGACGATGATGATAACAATAATAATCATCATCATCATCATCATCATCATCATCATCATCATCATCATCATCATGTGTTACCTAATGTGTCCTGTAGATTCTGCAGCATGATACGGATAATAATATGTTGATGGTGAAGTTGATGTCGATAAAGATGTCAATAATATTGGCGATGACGATGACGATGATGACTAAAACGTTGCCGATGTTGTGTAGATGTCGATGATGATGCTAATGTTGAAGGTAATGTTAATGATGATGATGTTTATTTTGACGCTGATTTTCATGCTGATGTTGGTGATGAAGATGACATTGGCGATAAGGACAACGATGAGAATGAGTATGACGATGATGATGATGATGATGATGATGATGATGATGATGATGATGATGATGGTGTGAGTGAATGTGAATATCGGGGAATCGCTCAGTTGCCTGTGCCCTCAAT
Source organism: Coenobita brevimanus (assembly GCF_032717465.1). NCBI lineage: Eukaryota > Metazoa > Arthropoda > Malacostraca > Decapoda > Coenobitidae > Coenobita > Coenobita brevimanus. Next base: position 23,201,141 of record NC_136955.1, on the reverse strand, counting down.
TAGAATCAACAATGCAATACAATTTTCTCTCTGATTTGGAACTCCGGTCAGCGCTCGCCACAGAGAATATTCCTCTCCTAATTATTGTCTCTCGCATCTGATTCTCTCTCTCTCTCTGTCTCTTCTCCTCTTTTCTCTCTGCTTTTCGCCTCCTTTTTCCCCTACATTTAACCCTTCATTCCGAGTACGTCTTTTTCGAGTCGTCTTTGGCTCCTATGACTCACTCTCAGTTGAATAAAATCACCTGATGTTAACTGGAAGAGGATACTTAAGTTTTTCTACCATGAGCAGTTAATGCTACCCGGATAACACTCTCAGGTTCCTATAACTCACTCTAAACTTAGTAGAACATATGGGGATGCCAAAAAGAGAGTACCAGAGTTGTCCCGACCGTGCAAGAGTTAATAAGACCACCAAGAGATGATTTTACATAACTTAAGAAGGACATATAAATGTGAATGGGGTTGGTGAACGCCTTATCTAAGAATACATAGCAGTGAAGAGGTTAGTCTGTCCTAATTTTCATCTTTGACTTTTGGTTTTTCCTTAAAGTATACATGTTCATCCAGTCATCCTGCATCATATAGCATAATTCAGTACCTTTTTCCATTGACCTACATCATTTTTATTATAAACCAGCTGCCAATAAAAGATTATTACATATCACTTTGGGGAGGTGTGTTGCAGAGCAACGGGGTTGGTAAAAAAAAAAAAATCTCTCCTGAACTGTGTAAAAACGTCATATTATAACAACAATAGACAATAAATCCCCACCTCCTCGTGCCTCTTTCTCTGCCTCCTCCCTCCTCGTCCCTATTTATACTTTCCGCCCCCTCTCTTCTCCCTTCTTCCTCCTTCTCCTACTTAAACCGTTTCCTTTTTCGTCTCATCCCTCTGGTTTCTTCCCCCCCCCCACCTCTTATTCCCCTTCCCTCTCCTCCTAATACATAACTCCTCCTGTCTCTCCTCATTCCTCTCTTCCCCTTTCCCCTCCCTCCCCTTCTCTCTCCCTCACCCCCTTCTTCTTCTCTCTTCTTATTCCCCTCTTCCGTTTTCCCCTCCCTCGCCTATATCCTCTCCCCTTTCCCCCTCGTTTTTTGTTTTTTCATCCATCTTTTCCCTTCCCCCGTCTCTTTTCCTCTTCCTCATCCCTCTCCACTCTCTCCCTCTACTAATCCCTCTCTTTTGCTGTTCCTTGATCCTTCTCATACATCTTCCTCTCTTTCCTCATCCTTCTTCTTTTTCCCCTCCCTCTGTTCCTCCCTCCTCCACCCTCTCCCTCTCTTCATCTCTCTCTTCATTTCCTCTTCCCCTTCCTTATCCCTCCCTTTCTCTTTTCCTCTCGTTTCCTCCCCCTCATCCCCCTTCCTCTCTCTCCTCTCTTTACTAATTCCTGTTATCAGCTTATCAGTAGTGTGCAGATTAATGGAAAGATTCAAAAGAGATAAAATAGTTAATTATATAGAAATTAATATAATTAAATATAATCAAAGACTCGCAGCATGGATTCAAACATCGATGTTAATGCTCAACTAATTCATTGGACTTCTTCCATGATGTTTACAAATCATATGACAACTCAAGACCAGGAGATATTATAATTTGCCTCGACTTTAATAAAGCATTTGACACTGTCCCTCACAAGCATCTCGTAAGCAAAATAGAAGCCCATGGAATAGAAGGAAATATGGGGAAATGGTCACAAGACTGGCTTTCAGACAGAAAACAACGGGTTGTGGTAAGCGGAAAGGAGTCCAAATGGCGTGATGTGATGAATGGCATTCCCCAGGACTCAGTACTTGGGCCGATACTTTTTTTATTATCTACATAAACGACATAGATGAGGGTTTAAAATGTAAAATATCCATATTTGTAGACTATACTGAAATAACCAATAAAGTAACTACAACGTTTCATTGGCAGCAGTTACAAAATGACCTTAATACTTTGGCAAGCTGGACAGAAAAATGGCAAATGGAATTCAACTCAGAAAAATGTAAAGTACTTCATATTGGAAATAACAGCGTCCATGCGAATTGCAAAATGAACAATATCCAGTTATCGCGTACAGACAATGAAAAGGATCTTGGTGTGATAATATCAAACGACCTAAAAGCAAGTAAGCAATGCACCGAGGTGGTTAAAATTGCAAACAAGTTGCTGGGATTTATTGGAAGGACTTTAGAGTTTAAATTGGAAAAAGACCTACTTGCCTTGTACAACTCGCTGGAGCACCCCTATCTCGAGAATTGTATGCAGTTCTGGTCTCCGTACCACAGAAAGGACGTGGAAATAACAAAGAAAATACAGCGAAGAATCACAAAAATGATACCACGATTGAGAAACAAACCATATGAGGAACGCATTGAAGAACTTAAACTATTTAGCATAACGAAACGCTGGTTAAGATGTGGCCTTATTGAAGTTTTCAAAATCATGGAGAGATGTGACAACTTGGACATGAATAAACATTTTGAAATAGAGCGGTCGAACCAAACCAGGAGTAATTGTTGCAAAATTATAGGAAAGCGTTTCCAATCCCATGAAGCAAAATACTTCTTGAACAGAATCGTATATATCTGGAACAGATTACCCTCAGATACCGTGAACAGCATCTCAGTTAAGACATTTAAAAACGAAATATACAAGTTCTTGCACAAGAATCCTCAGCTGACTGTTCTGTCCGAATAACATACTTTTACCAGCAATGCGTGAGTTTGTTCCCCTCCTGTCTACAAGACACTCCGTAAACTTAACGTACCCGTACATAGCGTCGCGTCGAGTCATAATATGTTTATCAATTTGTTAAATGCAAACAAAGTAGTATAACCACAGAGAAGGATCTGCACAGATAGCCCTGAGTTAATAGTCACTACTCTTACTTTCGACCTGTGATGGGCAGTGGATCACTGAGGGTCCCTGTTAGTTAATTGACCATCATCGTGATTTTTAATGTATCAGGGATCACTGCTTCAGGAGGTAACTTGTGTATTTCTTCCGCATGGGAAAGTTCCTTGTCACAGTGAAGTGAACTGAGCTGCGGTCTGATTAACTGCTGCCTTCCTTTAAAGCGCCAGGCAAGACAGCTACACCACCCCTGAACATCCACACTCTGCATTTTCCACATTGTGTCTACAGACGCCCCGTTATCTCAGTGCACCCGTACATAATGTCATGCCTTCTTTATTTATTTATTTGATTATTTATTTCACTTTATTAATTTCTCTTTCAGGTAGCTTATAGATAAAGTATTATACAATGTAACTTTTCCTTTTCAGTCTTTCCTATGAAATTTCCATGTCAGTTTTTCCATGCTCCATGCAGGTCCTCCTCACTTTTTTCCTGCCAGTTATAACTGGAGGGTTTGGAGGCGGGGGGAAGCCTTCTTGCTTTACTATCCTTATCCTTCAGCATGTAGATTTAGATCTCGTAGTTATAGTCTACTCTGTAACAAGCAGCCTTGAAAGGACCATAAGCTCTGTTGCTGTTTGCTTTCCTTTGTATTCTTCCTTTCTGTCCTCATCCTTCTTTCTCTTTCGGTTCCCTCTCTTCCCCTTTCCCTTTCCTCATTCCCCTCCTCTCTCTTCCTCTCTCCCCTCCCTCATCTTCCTCCTCTCGCTTCCTGTCTCTTTTCGCTCCCTTCTTCCCCTTCCCTCCCCGATCCTCCTTTCTTTCCCTCGTCCTCATTCCCCTTCCTCTACTCGCTAGTAATCCCTGTCTTGTCCTCATACTTTTTCCTGTCTCTCCTCATCCCTCTCTTACATTCCACCCCTCATTACCCCTCTCCCCTCACTCCCTCTTCACTTCCACCTCCTCAGTAAATTTTGGAATGGACAAAAATGGAACAAAGCCAAGAAGAAGGACTGCAGAAAATAAATGAGGAAAAAAAGCGAGGTGATTCAGTAGAGGAGATGTATTTATTGAGCACGTGCAAGCAAGAGGGGAGGGAGGGAGAGAGAGTGAGAGGAGAAGGAGAGAGAGTGAGAGAAGGGGGGAGAGACAGGGAGAGGAGAAGGGAGAGAGAGGGAGAGAGGAAAGAGAAGAGAGGGAAAGGAGGATGGGGTGGAAAGGAAGAGAGAGGAAAAATGATGGGACAGAGGGGAAGTGAGAGGAAAGGAGAGATGAAGATAGGGGAAAGAAGAAAAACGAAAGGGAAAGAAGAAAAGATAAAAAATAATCCACGAGGGAGAGGGAGGAGAGAAGAGAGAGAAAGGGAGGGGAGGGGAAGGGTTGTGGGTAAAAATAAAAGATAGAAAGAATTATAGATAAAGAAAGAGCATGAGACAAAAATAGCACAACTGACCAGAAATATATATATATATATATATATATATATATATATATATATATATATATATATTACTGTCATTTAGATTGAAAACATGGCATAAAGCTCTGTTGGTGGACCTGATTAAAATAAAAGCGTATTATTTATTATGCACAATGTCATTAAGTGGGAATATGAAATGAGTATGCTGTATATGCGTAGTGGATGAAAAATAAAGTAAAATTAGTGCTATAATAAATTCAGTGACAGACAAACAAAATGACGTACATACATACATACATACATAGTCAGACAGACAGACAGACAAACAGACAGACAGGTAGACAGGCAAGAATGGTAAAAGGGTGGGCTGGGGTGAAAGGGAAGGATGAAGGAGGGAAGGGATGGATGGGATGAGAAGCGGAGGAAGGAAAATAAGATAGAAGGAAATAATGAAAGAGAGAAGTGAGTGGATGTGAGGAGTATGGATAGGAAGGTCCACATGGTGGAGTGAGGGAAGATAGGGACAAGGGGGAGGAGGAAATGAAAGAAAGAAGGGGAGAGGGAGGAAAAGAAAGAGGAGGAGGAGGAGGCAAAAGAAAGCTGAAAGAAAGGATAATGAAGGGAAGACCGGAGAGAAGAAAGGAAGAAAGACAAAAGCACATGTAAATAATAATAATAATAATAATAATAATAATAATAATAATACTAGTTTTATTTCGTCAATAACGACATAGCTAATAGTATTTATAAAACACGGTTAGTATTGTCGTGGTGCCTTATATAAGTAAAGTGATATATATACGTGGAAGAAAGGAGAGAGGGGATAGTAAGGGGAAAATGAATAAGAGGTATAAAGGAGGAGAGAAAAAAATGTATGTATGAGGTAGGTGTTGACGACCGTCATCCACTCACTTTATGTAGTGCTACCCACTTCTTTTCTTTTTCTGTGTTTGCCCTTCTCTCTTCCTATTTGTCCCATCTTTCCTGTCGGTTTTTACTACTCTTCTTTCCATTTCAGGTGGCTTTACATTGAGTGACAAGCCAAATGATTTCCTGTAAGCCAGGAAACCATTTACAACGCTGGGTAGTAACCACATAACAAACGCATACTGGTTCCCTTTGTGTCAGCAGGTAGGTTGGTGGAGGGTTAGTATCCCTCTCCGTAAAACAACAAACTCAGAAACAAGTGGCCACCCCTTACGGGATTATAGCGTCTGTTTAAAGATAGAGATAGATGAGGTGAAACATGAAGAGGGCAGGATGAAAAAGAAAGAGAGGAAGCAGAAGGGAGAGACGGGAAGGAGATAGAGGAACAAGGGAAAGAAGAGCACGAAGGGAACTAAAGAGGAAAGGAAGGAAGAGGTAACTTGTTATGAAGATGTGAGAAGGGGAGGTAGCGTGAAGCGCCTATCTACTAAAATTGGACACTTAGTTGGAGGGATGAGGACTTGAAGTTGGCGATTTATTACTTCATAAGCAAAGGAGATCAAGAAATAGGTATACAGTATGGATTATGATGATGACGATGAAATATATGAGTCCACGACTAACTTTCTTACATCCAGTTGCTTTTAATTTCATAGGTATAAGGCTTGATATGGACTCAGAAATGAAGTCCAACATTTCCCCATTTTCATATCTTATCATTACAGAAGCTGACTGTCATCGTAATATTCAGCGATAATAGGCCACCATCCATTTATTCATTATTGTAACCTTCCAGATTACTTAAGAATTAAAAGCAGTCTCTCAAACTCATTATCTTCTCTTAACTTCTGCACAACCAGATGTCCTTCCCGAACAAAATAAAATTTCCTTGTAGAAAACACACACACACACACACACACACACACACACACACACACACACACACACACACACACACACACACACACACACACACACACACACACTCCTATGCTACCACACCTCGGAGTCACATTTGACACTGTCACACAATACAAGGCCACACTTCGCTCTGACTTCTATCACGTTGTCACTACCCTCCACCAACCAGACCTGATTATACCACACCGCACAGTTGCATCTTACAATGCCGTATCTTACAAGGCCACAACACACACACACACACACACACACACACACACAACTTACACTACCACATCTTATAGCACACACCTCAGAGTCACATCTCATCCTACCACACTAAACCAGGCAACACCTCATACTGCCTCGCCTCACACTGTCGCACATCTCATTATCACTCGTCACTCAAACAAACTTCACACTTACATTTCACACTGCCACATTTTACAAGGCCACATCTCACATTGCCACACCCCACAGTGTTACATCTCACATTGTCATTCATCACAGTCCACACTTCACACTGTCACAGCTCAGAGTCACGCCTCGCTCTCACACCTCACCATGCTATACATATCATTCTGCCGCACCTCGCAATGCCATGACTGGTACCACGTCTCACAATACTACGCCTCAGACAGCCATACTTCACACTGCCACACATCACACTGCCACATCTGTCGTGTCACATCTCATAATGTTACATTTCACACTATCACAATTCACAATACCACACTTCAAAGTCACATAGCACAGCCACACCTTACACTGCCTCACACCACGTTGTTACAGATCACACTGCTATACATCACATTTCAACAAATCACACTACCATGGGTCACACACCACAGCATAACATCCCACACTCCCATAAGTCACACCTCACAATGCCACAGGCCACATTATAACACCCCATACTACCACATACCACATTACTGCACCTCACATTGGTAACAGCACTCTGCCGCATATCAGTCACATGACACACTGCCACACCTCACACTGCCACATACCCCACGGTCACATCCCACATTACCACACCTCACGTACCAAACCTTACGCTGCCACTTTTCACAGCCTCACCTTACATTGCTACACCTCACATTACTTCACAGACATCTCTCTAACACTCAATAACTACTTAATTTCCAAGTACTTCCCCAGATTTCTTGCAGTTTACATACAGAGGTGGCAGGAAGGATGTATGGTCTGTAGGAGGTGCACATGGTAAAAGGGAGTACCCAGTTTTCACAATACAGAATATACACTTACACATCTGCTTATAATTTCCTTACAGAGGCGGCAGCTAGGATATCGGGACCAAAGGAGGTTCACATGGTAAGCGGCAGCAGCATCAACTTAACATGTGTGGTTAATGGCAGCACGGAACCTCCACAATACATCTACTGGTACCGTGGAACCACTTTGGTGAACTACAGCTCCAGGGGCGGCATCAGCGTAGTGACAGACAAGCTTTCACGTACGTCAAGGCTCATCCTCACCAGGTGCCATATTCAAGCTTTGTTGAGCTTTAAGCTGTGTGTTTGAGGTTGCTTCTCTTTGGCAAAATCACAGCGTTTCATCAGTATGCCTGTGTATACTTTTATCTTCACCAATTACATTTACATACTTTCTTGAGCATCTTCGATTATAGTTTTAGCTTCACGAGCAATATTAACATTTTTTTGAGCTTGAGTTTTTGATATTGCTTGTTGTTGCCATTATCATAGGTCTCTTCTTTATTGGCTTAGTTTGTTTTATCTGGGACATTGCTTTATTTATTTATTTACTAACTTTGTGTTTGTGTCCAACTTTGGACAAATACTATAGCACATTCTCTGAGGCCTAGTAGTCCTCCTATGTGCTATACACCTTCACATATAATAATAATAATAATAATTATTATTATTATTATTATTATAATAATAATAATAATAATTATTATTATTATTTTTGTTATTATTATTATTATTATTATTATTACTATTTATTTCATTTCGATTATTACATTTCTTGGCAAAATTTGTGTATGAAGTTGAAAGTTTGAACTCTGAGCTTCAGTTTTACACGTACCAAACCTATTTTTTTTTTTTTTTTTTTTTAGCTCTTATTCTGCATCGTTAATTTTCTTTTAGTTATATTTACAAACCTCCTTGACTTTACGTTGTGAAGAACCCATTTTTTTTCTTTAATATCCATTCCTACAACTATCGAACATTATTAATATATTGAATGAACATTAAAGTAAGAGGGGAACATATACCGTGACTCATAACAACAATTATTGCCCCCGGGAAAAGAGCATAAAAAAAAAAAAAGTTAACCTCTTCAGTTCGCTGATGTCTTCTTTTCTTCTATTATTGAGAGAGAGAGAGAGAGAGAGAGAGACACACACACACACACACACACACATACTCAGAGAGAGAGAGAAAGAGAGAGAGAGAGAGAGAGAGAGAGAGAGAGAGAGAGAGAGAGAGAGAGAGAGAGAGAGAATTTTATTTACTATTTTGAGCAATGAACATCTTACCTGTCGACGAGATTTAAGAAAGGTTATACCTGATCCTCCAGCTCGATAGGTGACCCCACAGCTGAGGAAAATCGTCTGACCTGAGCAAGATCAACTTATTAGAGGTTATCGTGTGTAAAAGGTCGGGTTCTGAATGATATTGTTTACACTTTCATCATTTCAAGCATTTTGTAGGAATAATTTTTTTTTCTGCCTCTTGGATCACCTGAAACATGAATTTGGTAGCCTGCAGGCTTAAGTTCCCATTCTCCTTCAGCCCACCACTCTTCTTCAGTCTACCATTCTCCTTCAGCCCACCACTCTTCTTCAGTCTACCATTCTCCTTCAGCCCACCACTCTTCTTCAGTCTACCATTCTCCTTCAGCCCACCATTCTCCATCAGTCCACCATTCTCCTTCAGCCCACCATTCTACTTCAGTCCACTATTCTCCTTCAGGACACCATTCTCCTTCAGTCTACCATTCTCCTTCAACCCGTCATTCTCCTTCTGCTCACCATTCTCCTTCAACCCATCATTCTCCTTCTGCCCATCATTCTCCTTCAGCCCACCATTCTCCTTCAGCCCACCATCTTCCTTCAGCCCACCATTCTCCTTCAGTCTACCATTCTCCTTCAGCCCACTATTCTCCTTCCGCCCACCATTCTCCTTTCGGGGGATAGGGAAAGAGTTCAGAGATATTTATATAGCAAGGCAGTTCAGTCACCCAATAATATCGGTGCCACCACATGAAGGCGTCTCTCTCCAGGATCACTATTTCAACCAAACTAAATATTAATGTAAAAAATCGACCATAGAAACTGAATTCTTTTATTAACTAACTGTATCGAACACTTGTCATTAAAAAATAAATATCTGTTTGATGACATCTGTACTTTATTAGTCATTGCAAACTGTTTATTTGTGTGTGTGTGTGTGTTTTTTTTTTTATCTAGTTATTTATTTATTTTGCCGTCCTATCGACGAGGGTTTATTTAGGTACAATTTTACCTTCCATTTTGAAAAGTTTCCCTTGTGATAATTAAAACATTCTAGACATAGCAGAGAGAGAGAGAGAGAGAGAGAGAGAGAGAGAGGAAGGAAGGAAGGACGGAAGGAAAAGAAAATCTCACTGAATCAGGCAGAGAGACAAAGTATTTTTGGAGATCACTACCAGGCAAATCTTAACGTGAAATATGGGACGAAAAACTGATTCACGAGAACATTAAAACCAGGGAGAAAGTTGTTTATCCTCATTATTAAGTTAACCTTTTTATACCACCGACGCTATATTATTTGTATGCCTGTTATCACCAGACGATTTTATTTATTTTTGTGGAGACCACGAACTAAAGAGGTTAGGTATATAGCCTTAATAATTATCTTCAGTTATGAGTCTGTATCAAATCGCTAAATAAAATCATCTGTTGATAGCGTGGTTATAATGAGTCACAGGGGATGACGATTTAAGCTGACTTGTTTTTGCACTCAGACGATTTTTTCCCACTTAGGGCAGACCACTAGACTTTTCACTCTCGCATGGCCTAAATTTGTCATCTCTCCATCTTGAAGTCAGAGTTGTAACAAGAGATTAATAATAGACTGTGCAGCTATTGCGAAGAAGTGCTATGGAATGAAAGTAGAGCTGCAGCATTGTCTCATTCTGTCACTGAGCCACGTGAAATAAGCTGCGAAAGAAAGAAAATCTGGGCCAGGATAACGTAAAATAAGTATAGTAGTGAAGGGGCTAAAGAAGGCTGTATATTTTTTCCCCCAGTACGATAGGTCCTTCTTTAAGCCAAATAAAATAATCTAAATGTAACACAAATACAGTAAAAAATTGATTGTCAATGTGAAGGAGTTGTTTCTTTATCTTTCTCTTTATCTGTTTATACCCAGACACCTTAATCCTGTATTCGGCCACAGACACATCGCCTCCTTATCGCCCTGCCCTTTGTCATTTGCCTGCCCTCCCCTCAACACACACCCCTCTCATATATTTCTTCATCCTCCCATCTCATCTTTGGTCTCCCCCTCCGCCTCACTCACATACTCTCTCCTAGCCAATCTCTCGTTCTCCATCCTTTCCACATCGCCAGACCATCTCAGAGTATTACCACTTTCAGTCACATCCACATCAACACCCTAGCGCTTCTTTACTTCCCCATTTGTTTGTCACTCCATGTAACAGCCCTTCTAAATATCTCTCCACCAGGGCCACCATTGCTGACTCGGGTAACTACACGTGTTCGCCGGCCAGTGCTGAGTCTGCTTCAGTCATCGTGTATATTCTCAATGGTAAGGTCAACTAGGAGCCGATGTTCTTTTGTGTTGACCTATTCAATGTGTTTTTCTCGAGTTAATTGTACTGCTGCGGCTACTGTTACTATTACTACTACTACTACTAGAGATGGAATTGGTGATATTATTATTGTTATTATTATTATTATTATTATTTTGTGGTAGGTGGGGGCGCTCACCATCCACTCACTCAATGTAGTGCTGCTCTCGGGTGTCTGTCCTGTCCTCTCCTCCTCCCTCCATCCATCTTTTCCTTCCATCTTCTTCTCTCTTTCTTTTCCTTCATTCTTTCCTCGTCTTTCTGCCTATGGGTGACTTTACACTCCCACTTCTGTCTTTTCTTTTCCTTCATTCTTTCCTCTTCCTTTCTGTCTGTGGGTGACTCTACATTGAGTGACAAGCCAAATGGTTTCCTGTACACCAGGGAAACCATTTACTACGCTGGGTGGTAACCATATAACCAAATTTTGGAGCCTGGTGGTATAGTGGGTAATTTTATTGACTCCTCCAATCCCGGATTTGGAGCCGGTGCAAGGTTTGTATCCAAAGGGTGCTTTGGGGTTTATTGCTCACGTAATACCACTCAGGGATGAGGGAGGTTGGTCACTCTCATCTTAAATGTCGGGACCAATTGCCTAGCACCGGGCTCCTGCGCTTCTTGTGGGACGACGTAGGATTGGATGATGGATGGATGGATGGATTATCATGATGATGATGATGATGATGATGATGATGATGATGATGATGATCCACTCAATGTCTTGTTGCCAATTTCTTCTTTCACCTTTATCATTCTTTTCTGTGTCTGCCCTCCTCTCTTCCTATTTCTCCCATCTGTCCTGTCACTTTTTTATTATTCTTCGTTCCTTTTCAGGTGGCTTTACATTGAGTGACAAGTCTAATAGTTTCCTGTAAGCCAGGAAACTATTTACAACCATATAATCAACCCACACGTGTTCGCTATGTATCAAGTAGGTTGGCGGAGGATTAGTGTCCCTCCACGTCAAAACCACCTAACTCAGAGAACCAAACGGCCACCCCTTACACGGGGGGTTCCATGACGCCTGGCAACAGACAGATAGCAACAGATTATTATTATTCTTACTATTGTTATTACATTAGTGGCAGTAGTAGTAGCAGCTGGTAGTAGTAGTAGTAGTAGTATTGTGCAGCAGGAGGAGGAGCAGCTCTGGCTTCTTGTGGTAGTGTGTGTCGAGATTACTATGTTATATGTAAGTGCGTACAGTATGTTGCTCGTCTTTGAGAGGTTACTTAAATACGCTTTGCTGGGAAAACACAATTTGCTTCCTGATTGCAGTCGTTGTAGTGGTGACGGAGAGGTTGTGATGTGATGTCGTGGTAGTGACGGTATGGTGATGAGAGTGATGGTGTGGAGGTGCTGGTGGTTTTGTTTTGATTTGGTATGGTGATGATAGTTTGGCTGGAGGTGATGATCGTGGTGGTGGTGTGTTTTGCTGGTGTGGTGTTAAGAAGTAACTTCCCGCGTGGTTGGTGGTGGTATGAAGTACGTTTTCTTTTTTATTGGGCTGGTGATGATAGTGAACTGAGTGGTGATGGAGATGTGGTGAGGTACTATAGTTACTGTATTTTGTTGGTGGTGGTGTGGTGTGATGATGAGGTTTTGGTGGTGTGGTGATGCGGTGGTAGTGATGGTATGAAGATGCTGGTGGTAGTCGGTTGGTGGTAGTAACGCTTGGTGTTGGAAATGTACTGATGATCGTGGTATTGATGTTGCCTCCAGCATGTTGGAGTATGGCAGTGATGGCCGTGATGTGTTGTTGGAAATATAAGGACAATGGTGGAGCTGTAGTCAGTTCTGGAGACTGGTGGTGGTGGTAGATCCAGAAGCTGTGTGGTGTTGTGACTATAATGGCGCTATGCTGTGGGGTGGTGTAGTAATTTTTGTTAGCTTTGTGATGATGGTGGGTGTCTATGGAGATGCAAGTGTGTGTGGTTCTAGAGAAAGTATTTGATGGAAGATATTGTGTGGTGTCATGGTACTGATAATGTGATGACAATGGTGTGGTATGATAGTGGATGGTGGTCGTGGCTATGAATTTAAGTGATGGCTGTTGATTGGTGATGGAGCGTGAGGGAGTAGGGGAGTAGAGTGATGATCGTAGAATTATGGTAGATGATACGGAAATAGTGATGGTAATGAGGTGCTGGTAAGGTGTGTTTCGGTGACTGTGGAGGTCATTATGTGGTGATTTTGATGTGATGTTGTTGATGTGGTGAAGGCGGTGGGTGGCTGTGGTGGCTTCAAGGAAGTGTAAACAAGGTAGGTAAAGCTGGTGGTGGTGGTGGTGGTGTGATGATGGTAATGTGGTGGTGCTGTGATGATGGTAGGTATGTAGTGGTGGTGTGTGTGTGGATGATGAGTGAGGTGGTATGTCATGATGGTCTGTGTGGGGTGGTGTGGGAGTGGTGATGGCAGGTGTGAGGTGTGATGAAAATTTGTGGCAATGAGTGGAGGTAAAGTGAAAGTGGTAAATTCCTGTATTTGTTTTAATTTAAGCCTATCGAATGCATTGGGGCCGAGGCCCCTGGTCATTAAGGCCATAGATATACAGTATGTATATACATACACACACACACACACACACACACACACACACACACACACACACATATATATATATATATATATATATATATATATATATATATATATATATATACAAACATTAATTATCTATCTATCTATTGCCACTTAGGCCTCAATCCCGTTCGGGGTGGACACAAAACAAATCGCCTCCACGTCGCCCTGTCCCCCGCCATTTCACTGCCCCGCTCCCAACTCACACACCCTCTCTCACTCATACCTCTCCACCTCATCCCTCCATCTCATCCTCGGCATCCCCCCTCCCTCTCCCCCTCCACCTTCACTCACATACACTCTCTTCGTCAGTCTTTTACCACTCCATCCTCTCCCACATGGCCAAACCACCTCAGTGTATTCCTTTTAACGCTTCCAGTATCACATCCACATCCACACCACAACGCTCCCTTTATATCCTCATTGTGTCAGCTCTGTCTCTCCATGTGATTCCACAGGCTCCCTCTTAAATAACTCATTTCCACTGCTCTGACTCTTGACTTGTGTCCTTCCAACAACGTCCAAGCTTTACTTCCATACGTTAGAGTTGTTATCACAATACTGTCCGTGTAGTAACTTTTTCACTTCCATGCTCACTTCCCTGTTTCTTATCACTGCTTTCAAGGAAAGGACAGCAACCTTTCTTCTTCCTGCTATACCCTTTTCCAAGCCACTTCACCCTCCAAACCTCCATCCTTACTCATCCACACTACCCAAGTACTTAAACATACTCACATTTTTCCAATTCCTCACACCATCCCAACCTCGCTGTACACATTCCACTGAGTTCACCTTCTCTCAAAGACCATCCACTTTACTCTTTGTCTACATTCACCTTTAGATTCCGTTTCTTACACACTCTCCCTAAACTCATCCACCAAGTCTTGCAGCTCCCCTCTCTGTCCCTCACTCAACAACACAGTATCATCTGTAAACAACAGTACAGGGAGTTTCCAAACACTACCCTCTCTCACCAGGGCCACTCCAACATCTAATATACCCCTACCTTGTACCTCTTTTCATTACCCCATCTATGTACAGATTGAATAACCATGGAGACCATGACATCCCTGTTTCAACCCAACATTCAAAGAGAAAAATTCACTCAGTTCACCATCCACACGCACTGCAGCCTTAGCACCATCCATACCATACTCTTCCACAGCATTCAACAACTTCCCATCTACTCCATATATTCTTAATACTTTCCACAGTCACTTGTCCTATCCACCCAGTCATTTGCATTCTCCCAAATCCATGAAATCCACATACAACTTCTTTCCCCTTCTCTAGGAAACTTATCCACTAAGGGGATCTAAGAATGAATATCTGATCTACACAACCTCTTCCCTTCCTAAAGCCTCC